>NC_142595.1:15703700-16026200 GCF_965207765.1 Zootoca vivipara | reverse complement strand
GTGACATCAGCTATAGACCAGGGGGCTGTGACTCAGTCAGAATGGCTTTGCAGGTGAATTGGGGACGAATGGTGGGCCTAAATTTGGCCTGGTGAAACCAAAGGACGATACATGTCTCTGTGTGGCCATGAGTAAGGTGTGTTCTCTTTCCCTGACGCTCTGGCTTCTGTTTCCTTCCTCCTCGTTTGACCATCAGGTCTGCAGGTAGAGTTCATCAACCCCATCTTCGAGTTCTCTCGGGCCATGCGGCAGCTGCAGCTAGACGATGCCGAATATGCCCTCCTCATCGCTATCAACATCTTCTCAGCCGACCGGCCCAACGTGCAGGACCACGGCCTGGTGGAAGCTCTGCAGCAGCCCTACATCGAGGCCCTCAGCTCTTATATCCGCCTCCACCGCCCACAGGTGTCTTGGGGGGGGGGTGCAGGCATGGAAGAGTGGGGCAATGAATGCGCAGGGTGGGTGGTGAAGTGATGTGATGGGAAATTGTTTGAGCAGGCGAAGAGGCAAAAAATATTTCGATGCCTGACAGAATATGCTCTTGGGCTGCGGCCAAGCGCCGCCCAGACATCCGCTGGTTCCCCTGCTGGGTTCAAGAGAAACTCCTAAGCCTGAAACTGTTCCGTCTCCTGCACTGTGGGGAGAAAAAACCCTAATTCAAGTCACCTCCTCCCCTTTGGCTGCAGAGAAGGGAAGAGCAAGGAATGGGAAATGGCAGTGGGCCCTAAATCGAGGTTACAGAATAATAGGAGCCCTAAAGAATAAAGCCCTAAATGGCCTCGGTCCAGTATACCTGAAGGAGCGTCTCCACCTCCATCATTCTGCCCAGACACTGAGGTCCAGCACTGAGGGCCTCCTGGCAGTCCCCTCGTTGCGAGAAGCCAAGTTGCAGGGAACTAGGCAGAGGGCCTTCTCGGTGGTGGCGCCTACCCTGTGGAACGCCCTCCCAACAGATGTCAAAAAGGAAAACAACTACCAGACTTTTAGAAGACATCTGAAGGCAGCCCTGTTCAGGGAGGCTTTTAATGTTTAATAGATTATTGTGTTTTATTCTTCTGTTGGAAGCCGCCCAGAGTGGCTGGGGAGACCCGGCTAGATGGGCGGGGTATACATAATAAATTATTATTATTATTAGGAGGAAGAGCTGCCTTGATGCACTGGTCCATTTAGCTGAGTATTGTCTACTCTGACTGGCATCAGCTCTCCAGGGTTTCAGAAGGGAGCTTTTCTCAGCCCTGCCTGAGGGGGAGTAAACCTGAAACAACAACAACAACAACAACAACAACAATAATAATAATAATAATAATAATAATAATTTATTTATTACTTACTCTGGGTTAAGTAAAACAGCAGAATATTAAAAACACAATAAAACAGTAAAACTCGGGGCAGCTTTCAGCAGAATATTAAAAACGCAATAAAACATCAAACATTTAAAACTTCCCTAAACAGGGCTGCCTTCAGATATCTTCTAAAAGTCAGATAGTTGTTTATTTCCTTGACATCTGATGGGAGGGCATTCCAAAGGGCGGGCGCCACTACTGAGAAGGCCCTCTGCCTGGTTCCACTTCTCTTTTCTTAGTAAAGGGCAGCTGAGATTAAACAAGTTTGGATTCAGCAAACCTTGGGCTTTTCTGGCCGAGCCGGACAGTCCAGATGAATCGTAAGTCCCTCACTCCATCAAATGGAAATAAAAGGCATGTCCTTCAGAGACAGGGCCGGACTTCTGAACCAGACCAGTATCCCCATTTCCTGTCTTGAACCAAGATGCTTATTCCTCCTGATAATAAGAAACAAAAACAAACCTTGAATTGGCCTGCCTTGCTCAATCTTCTTTTATAGGTTAGTTAAAAAAAAGTGATGTTCACAGCAAATGCTGTGTTTAACATTGACTCGCACCTGAGCTTAGCTATAGCTTCACTTCTCGCAGTGAGGGAACCGCCAGGAGGCCCTCGGAGCTGGACCTTGGTGTCCCTATTACACCTCCAGCCCCTAGGTGTCTTAGATAGCCCTTCCAATAGCAAACGTGAGTGGCGGGGTGCCTGACCAACCCTCGTGTTTTCCCCTCCTCTCGCTTTTTCAGGACCACCTGATGTTTCCGCGCATGTTGATGAAACTGGTCAGCCTACGGACCTTGAGCAGCGTGCACTCTGAGCAGGTCTTCGCTTTGCGTCTTCAAGACAAGAAACTTCCGCCGCTTCTCTCTGAGATCTGGGATGTACACGAGTAGACATTTTGGGGGGGCGAAGGGGACAGATGGGGGAGCATACAGATGTCTCTCCTTCTCTCTCTCTGTCTCTCTGTTTCTCTTTTTCTCTCTTAACGCACGTACTCCTTTTCTCTCCAAGCCCCGAGAGGCTTGTAATCCTTCTACAGACTCTTTTGAACCTCAGCATTAGGACTTGTAACTGATGGACTCATCCCACCAGAGGAACTGCATCAAGGGGGTTACTGAGCACTTTTTCCCCCCCTCGCCCCCCTCCCCAACCCCCATCTACTTGTACTTCCTACAGAGCTTGCCTCCCCAGCTTCTAGTTTTGGGGAGGTGTTGGTCACATTTGTGCTTTTGGGGTGCGTAGGGGAAAGGTGAAGGGGTCTGCCCCCTCCCCACAAAGACTAATTTCTCCTGCTCGTGAAGAATGAACACCCTCCCGCCCTATGTGACATTCTAGGTGGGCCCCACTGGTGGCATGGTGTGTGGAGCTATGCCCACAAAAAAATAAACCCAATCATGACAAACCAAGCATCTGGCCTGGTGTTGACGGTATGTGTGAATGGAAAGTGATTAATAATAATAATAATAATAATAATAATTTTACTATTTGCACCCCGCCCACCTGGCTGGGTTGCCCCAGCCACTCTAGGCAGCTTCCAACACATATAAAACGTAACATCAAACATTAAAAACTTCTCGATACAGGGCTGCCTTCAGATTTCTTCTAAAGCTTGTGTAGTTCTTTATTTCCTTGACATCTGATGGAAGGGTGTTTCAACAGGGAGGGCGCCCCTGTAACTTCACTTTTCGCAAGGGGACAGCCACAACGTTTAGATTTCTAGGCATTGAGTTACAGGAGGATCTGTCCTGGAGTGTTAATACAAGGGGGCTTGTGAAGAAGGCGCAGCAGAGACTGTATTTTTTGAGAATTTTAAGGAAAAACCATCTTCCACAAAAGCTGCTGCTTGCCTTCTATCACTGTGCCATACAGAGCATGCTCACGTACGGTTTATGTGTGTGGTACGGAAGCTGTACTTCTCAGGACAGCAGGGCTGTGTAGAATTATTAAAACAGCAGAGAGCATTATTGGCTGCTCACTCTCCACCTTAGAACAAATCTACACAACCAGGTGCCATAGAAAAGCACTAGACATATCGAGAGATCCAACGCACCCGGGTCACCATTTCTTTGAGCTCCTGCCATCGGGACGGAGATATAGAAAAATGCAGGCAAGAATGAGCCGTCTCAGGAACAGTTTCTTCTCCGGCGCGATTTTGGCCTTAAATGGGAAGCCTGGACTTTGAAGTCATCTTATTTTACTTGTTATTTTGTATTATATTTACTGTTTTTAATTAGGTTTTTGTAATTCTGGATTATGCGGAATGCTTTATCTGAGTAGATGTAGCAACCGAGTAATTTCGTTGTTCCCGTAAGGGGACAATGACAATAAAGATATCTTACAAGGCCCTCGGAGCTGGGCCTCACTATGGGCACTCCACAACTGGAGTGGAGGTGCTCCTTCAGGTATACAAGGCCGAGGCTGTTTAGGGCTTTAAAGTTTTTGCCTACAGCTTTGAGGGATGGGTTGAGAGCAGAAGCCCAGACCCATTCAGAGGGTAGGAATGGGAGACATTACTAAGAGCTTTAAGAAAAAATTAGATCAATTTGTGGAAGAGGAAGCTTAAGTTGTACCTCCACTATCGGAGACCGTATGCCTCTGAATACCAGTATCTGGGAACCACAAGCCAGGAGAGAGCATTGTTGAACTTAAGTCGTCTTAGCAGACTTTGAATCTGATTGGACAGTGTGAGAACAGGATCCCGGGCTAGATGGGCCTTTGGTCTGATCTCCCTGTGTTGTTATTAAGAAATATTTGAGACCTGTAGGCCAAAGAGGACTGGAGCATGCCTTGGTTATAGTGGGTGTACGCCCTCCAGAGCAGTAGCAGGTTTTTTGGGCAGCTATAAGAGATCTAGTTGATGCAGAAAAGGTATACCGTATGTCAGTGTAGAGTGGAGTCTTTGATGAATGAGATTCTGGTTGAAATCCTCACTCAGTTATGAAGCTCACTCGGTGACATGTGGGCCAGTAATTTCTCTCAGCGTGAGCTTCCTCACACGTTTGTTGCAAAGGTGCAATAGGTGGAGAGAGAGGGGAATATATCCAACTCTTGAGTTCTTTGGAGAAGAGACAAGATAAAAACTGAAATGGGATCCAAAGGTTCTAGATTTCTAAAAAAAACAAAAACAAAAAACTTGAGTGATAAAGCTCTTAGCTTATTGGAATAGCCTTGGAGCCAGTGGGTTTGGGCAAGATTAATGATCCGTCCTTAAACATACATACTAGGCAGTAGGTCCGATTGTATTCAGTAAGATTTACCCAAGTAAACATGTTTAGAATTGCATTACAGTCATATCTTGGAAGTTGAACGGAATCTGTTCCAGAAGTCGATTCGACTTCCAAAACATTCGGAAGTGCGGCTTCTGATTGGAGGCAGGAAGCTCCTGCAGCCAATCGGAAGCCACGCCGGATGTTCGGCTTCCGAAAATCATTCGAAAACCGGAACACTCACTTCCGGCTTTCGATCGTTTGGGAGCCGAAACAGCCGAGTTCCAAGGCGTTTGGCAACCAAGGTACGACTGTAATTTAGTTGAGCCCTACTGATTTCCATGGAACTCAAGTTCATGTCTTGACTGACATTGCATCTGCACCATGCATTTAAATCACTAGTAGGCCACTTTAACAGCAATGGCTTCCCCCAAAGAATTATGGGAGAGTTTGTGAAGGGCGCTGGAGTTGTTAGGAGACCCCTATTCCCTGCACATTGCTACAGTTCCCAGAGTTAACAGAGGATAGGGATTGATTATTAAAACCACTCTGAGAATTGCAGTTCTCTGAGGGGGAATAGGGGAGTCTCCTAACAGCTCTCAGCTCCCTTTCAATCTATAGTTCCCAGGATTCAAGGGAGGGAGCGGAGAAGTGCCATGACCTTTAGTGTGGCATAATAGTGCTATAAATGTATGATGCAGCTGTAGCCTTTCATATTGCATTCGTTTTAGTGGGAAGTACTTTCCCCACACCCCAAAGCCAAGCTAAATCCAAACCAGAATTATTCGATCACTGTTTAAGTGTTCTCCAAATCTCCATAGTACTAGTTACAGGTAGGTAGCTGTGTTGGTGTGACGCAGTCAAAACAAAATAAAAAAATCCTTCCAGTAGTACCTTAGAGACCAACTAAGTTTGTCATAGGTATGAGCTTTCGATGAAGTGTGCATGCACACGAAAGCTCACACCTATGACAAACTTAGTTGGTCTCTAAGGTGCTACTGGAAGGATTTTTTTTATTTTGTTTTGTCCAGATCTCCAGCCTCTCAAATCACCCCTGCTGTTCCCATCCTGGAACTCCCCAGCTGGCAGTGGGTGTGGAAAACTCAGCATTGCCTGGGAGTTTGGGGAATTCCTCTCCCTGGCTCTAACAGTGACCACTAGAAGGCACTCAAACTCCAGTTTTCTACCAAGTCTATTAGGTAGAAAGCAGCTGGGATTTCCCCCAACTCTCTAGCGGGCACATTATTCTTGCTAATAATTTACGATTGTTGCCAATGTAAATGGAAAAGAAATACCCCTAAAATTTCAGGCAGGGAGCAATCTGTTCTTCTTCTGAAAAAATGAGATCAGGCTTCTAGGCTCAGCAATTTATGCAAGTCCAATACCAATTTTTCCCCTAAAGTTGCTCAATTATTTAGAACCTTTTGAGAAAGTTTTCTGCAAAATATGGAATTACTATTTGGGGGAAAGGGGACAATTTGATGCACACAGGGGATATATGGTTTTCTCTGTTAGTGATGGGTTTAGTTATTTCATTTCATTTTGCAAACTTTTGCCTTCAGGGTTTAAAATGGGGGTGGTTCACTTGCAATGCTCCAGAAATTGCTAGACTACAGCTTCCAATGCCACTGGTTATTGACCATGCTGGTACAGTTCAACAATGTTTGGTTAGCTGCCCCTGGTTAAGCTGCCCCTGGTTAGCTACCCCCTGGTTAAGAACATGAGTAGGACCTTCCTGGGCAGGTGTCTCACACTTGAGCTGTAAACAGCTTTCATAATATACAGTATTCATTGAAAATAGCAATAGAATCACCAGACTTTTAAAAAGAAGCAGATACAGTGGTACCTTGGTTCTCAAACTTAATCCGTTCCGGAAGTCCGTTCCAAAACCAAAGCGTCTCAAAACCAAGGCACGCTTTCCCATAGTAAGTAATGCAAAATGGATTAATCTGTTCCAGACTTTTAAAAACAACCCCTTTTAACATGAATTTTACTATCTAACGAGACCATTGATCCATAAAATGAAAGCAATAATCAATGTACTGTACTATAAAATAAATATGTCAGTATTGTAGATGATTAAAAATTAAAATTATTATTATTTTCTTACCTGCACTGATGATAGTCATTGTTTGGATGGGGGGGGGGCTTTTACCCATTTCTGCACTCAATCAGTCAGTCGGTCAGTCAATCAGTAGCTGAACTGGGTTCCACACAGTCACAAAAACAAATTAACTGAAAAAGCCTCAAAAACAAAAACCCAAAATAAATAGCAAAAACAAAAGCACCAAACTTAATCTGTTCCAGAAGTCTGTTTGGCTTCTGAAATGTTCGAAAACCAAGGCGCAGCTTCTGATTGGTTTAGGGGCCCCAGAAAAAATAGCCGACAGCCGTATTGGACGTTTGGCTTCCGAAAAACGTTTGAAAACCAGAACACTTACTTCTGGGTTTTCGGCATTTGGGAACCAAGGTACCAGTGTGTGTGTGTGTGTGTGTGTGTGTGTGTGTGTGTGTGCATAAAATGTTGATGGACTCCAACTCCCATCAGTTCCAGCATAGAAAATACAGACGATAGGAGCTGGAGTCTATAACAACATTCGGAGGCCCAAAGATTTCCCACTCTTGCCATAGGAGTGAAGCTATTTTCTTCTGCGTTCTCTGTGACAGACATATGGTTACTAGCATTTGGCATCTTCAAAGTAAGGCAGCATTCTGTTGGCAGGGTGGCCAACAAGAGGCAAAACTGTTCCATGACTGGTTGTGAGGAAGAATGCAGGCAAGCTATTCACAATCATAGACCAACCTCGACTGCTGAGGTGTAGATACGACAAGCCACATACAATTCACAACTGTGATACTTGGTGGTGACACTTTGCTATGTTCATTCAACACCAGCAGCCCTAGAGGGAACCATATTAAGAACCCAACAGCGGGTGAGAAAGAAAAATAACTACATTTCAATTTTTTATTTGGGGCATTTGCACCCTGCTCTTTGGCCAAAAAGCCTCCCAGACAGTGGCGTGCAGTGAATTTTTTCGTAGGGGCAGGCATAGGCACACTCCGGCTCTCCAGATTTTTGGGACTACGATTCCCATCATCCCTAGCTCACAGGACCAGTGGTCAGGGATGATGGGAATTGTAGTCCCAAACATCTGGAGGGCCAGAGTTTGCCTATGCCTGAGTTAGGGCCAAAGGTACCACTTGCGAGGGTGATGGGGGGGGCACAGATGTTACACATGTGAGCACCGTGTCTTCCTCCTAGAAGCTTCCCAGCTTTGGGGAAGGAGGCAACGGGAACATTTAGGGAAATAGCCTAGCCCCCCTAGTTCACTGACCGCACACCACTGCTCCCAGTCCCAGAGTGGCTCTCATACAATCAAGACAGTCCCTGCCCCTACAGACTTACAGTCTAAAAACAAACACGGCACACAAGGGGGAAAGGACAGGGAGGGAAGAGGAAACTCAAAACTCAGACACCACTCTCTAAACAGCGGTTCCTATAATGAGCAGTTGCCACAGTTCAGGGGCAGGAGGTGCCCAATGGATCTAGCCTCTCACATCACAACTGAAGAAGTGAGCGCTGCTTCTGACAGAAATTCAGAAAAAGGGGGGTTTGAGCAAGTGGGGCAGGCATTGGAGAGGGCATTCCCCCCACTGCCCCACTCTAGCACCACAGAACAGGAGTGGGGAACCTGTGTCCGTTCAGGTGATGTTGGACTCCAGCTCTTGGGGATCATCCGTACTTCGTTTTGTGCTGCATTTCTAGGCACAGGGCCAGGCCTTAAAGCTCTGAGCATTTCTGTTTGTTGTTTGTCCTGGGGAAACTCATGTTTTACCACCAAACTGGAAAATGAGGGAAATGCCAGGATAAGCAAAAAAATATCTGCTTGCCCACAGAGCGCCTGGAAAGTGCAGCACAATAGGAGCTCTGGATGAGTCCTCAGTTTGTCCTCTGCCTCGGGCAGCAAAATGTCTTTGGCCAGCTCTGGTTGCTGTAGAACTATGCAAATTTTAAGGCCAAGACAGTGAATGAGGCAATGAGGAGAAAAAGACCCTGATCAGAAGCTCCTGCCCAAGAGAAAATACACAATACATTGAACACACATGCCTCCCCACCCCATCTGAATCCTGAGTACTATAGTTTAAGGGTGCTGGGAACTGTAGCTCTGCAAAGGATAAACGGCAAGCTTTTCCCAGGATTCTGTGGGGCGGGAAGGGGAAATGTGCTTCCAATGTGTGGTGTGTATGCAGCCGGACTATGAGTGCAGCACACACAGTGTGAGAGAAGGAAGACCTGGCCCAGGGATGGATAGAGGAAGCAGAGGGAGGGATCAGTTAGAAAAAGGGCTTTGTTTAACCAGGAAGAGGGAAATGGAGGACAAGGGCCTAGTTAGGGAAAGTCCACAGTTTTGCGGGCCAGCTGTGAGCTCAACATCTATAGCCAAGCAGAATCTCATTGTTCCAGCTGTAAGGGGAAAGAAAGCACAGATATTATTGGGGGGGGGGAGAAGACATTCATCCATTTGGACTTTGGTCTCTCGTCTTTAGGGTTGCCAGACTCAATAGAGGACAGGACTTCTGTGCCTTTAATTGCCCTGCTCTCTTTTGAGTCTGGAAACCTTAAAGAGAAACCAGCAGACCCTTTGTTTAATTTCCAAGCAAAGGGTCTGCTGGTTTCTCTTTAAGGTTTCCAGGCTCAAAAGAGAGCAGGGCAATTAAAGGCACAGAAGTCCTCTCCTCTATTGAGTCTGGCAACCCTACTCGTCTTCTACTCTCTTCTTGGGGCATGAAACACCCAATCGATTGCTTTCCGTCTTCTAAGGCTGGGATCCTATACATACTTACTGTACAAGGAGTAAGCCTCACCGAATGTACCGGGGCTTAACTTCTGAGTACAATGTGTATTGGATTGTGCTTTAAAATGGCTGGAAGGACTCCTCCTGTTATAAATACGTATCGGACAAATAAAAGAAGCAACTCGCACATGCATACAGTGGTACCTCTACTTACGAATAACTCTACTTACAAATTTTTCTACTTACGAATGGAGCTCCGTCCGCCATCTTGGATGCAGTTTAGATAGGATTTTTTCTACTTACGAATTTTTTCTCCCAATGCATTCCTATGGGATTCGACTTACAAATTTTTTCGACTTACAAATGTGTGTTCGGAACGCATTAAATTCGTAAGTAGAGGTACCACTGTATATGCACACTATGTCTGTCAATCCAGCCAGCATCGTAGCATACAGGAGGAAAGCTGTAGACCGCTCCATTGGGCCACTCTGAGGAAAATGAAAATCCCCCGGCCTACCAATGCCTTTATTGCAGCTGGAGTCCTCCAGAAGTTTTGAACTACAACTTGCTGATAGGTGTTGCAGTCCATTATCATCATGAGGGTGCAAAGGCTGTTTTACGGTATTGGGATCAACACAAAGATCACTTGTTCTTTTCTCAGTTCTTTTTAATAAAAGATCAACTCCTCATGACTTTCTGGTCGGTATTCATTTAATTCACCACATTTATATCCTGTATTCCCCCCCCCCAGAGTGGTCAAGGCAACATTCATAGTTCCCCCTCCACCTCTATTTAATGCTAACAGCAACCCTGTTAGGTAGTTTAAGCTGGTCCAACATCACCCAGTGAACATTATATTCCCCTTAACATTTCTCCAATGAAAAAAGGGAAGTCCGAAGGAAAAGCAGGACATTCCAGGATCTCATCGGAAACTGGGACAGCTTCTGTAAATCCGGGACTGTCCCTGGAAAATAGGGACACTTGGAGGGGATTTGAACCTGGGTTTCCCTAGTCTAACAACTCTCCTAACTACCACACCATATTGAATTTCCCTACTGTTAAAAGTTGCTTCAAAGTATTCTCATTTGGTTCCCCTGAAAAGAAAACCCTAGAGTAGACAAAGTATAGGCTACTTCAGTGCCATTACCCACAATTTCCAGAAAAAAGAAAATGGCACAAATTGTAAAATAATGCAACGACTGAAGACGGAGGACCGAAAGGGGAAGAACATAACATTCTTCTCTATGGCTGTTACAAAAATGGTTAGGCTGCGTACATTAAAGCACATTTTCCTCCTCAAAATATTGATGGGCACCATATTTTCTTAAGGATGTTGCTGAGGATTGTAAACTGTGAGGGGGTAAACTACAGTGCCCATAATTCTTTGAGGGAAAAGAATGTGCTTTGTGTGCATGCAGCTGTACAAATCTTTTAATGCGCATTCACCTGAATATTGGAGGAAAGTATGGAGTTGCTTTATAACCGGGGGGGCGCTTGAGCCAGGGGGCTGCTTTCCCTCATGGCCGCACATTGGCGCTGGGAGTGGCTATAGGCAAAAGGCAGGTGGCAAAGAGTGGGCAGCAGAGCAAAAAGATGTGACTCTTTGAATAATAGGCTACATTCCTGCCATACAAAAAATGCTTAAGGGTGAGTGCAAAGCACAGCCAGCGAAAGGTGTGCTCTGTGGACAAGGGGGTGGTCTAGGGCATATGGGTGTTCTGGGTAGAGTGCCAAAGGCCAGATATGCTCGGAGGGCTGCATTCACGGCTTGAGTTTGCCACACCCTGTTTTATACCATTAATTTATTTGCAATATTTAAAATAACTCTGCTTGCTGCAGGTTCAGGAACGGACAGCAACAAACAACAACCCAAGGGGTCTGTCCTTTCCCATATTACATAGTGTCCTTGTTCATTTCCCCAAATCTCTCTTTGAAATCACTTAGATTCCTTTTCGTGGAAGTCAAGCACTGTGGCATTGCATTGATTCTCTGATAAGACCTAATCAATGGCCGCCCACCCCTCTCCCTTGTTTTTTTATGCAGTGCCCATGTTTCGGTTTCAATCCTTTGCCTTTAATCCTGCCCTACCATTCTTACTAATTTCTCCCTTTCTGGGAATTCAAGAAAGCAGGGGATCCCCCTCATCCCTCCCTCTTCCCTGCCCAAACTCTGCAACTTGGGACTTTCCAAACTGCTGTGCTTGTTATTTCACTTCATGGCCTTGAATGAGGTTAGCCGGGGCTTCCTAGATTCTGTGGAAAAGGTGTGGGATTAAGTGGGGCATAGTGGAGCACAGACCAGGAGCCAGAATCAGGCACAATATGTCTGCTGAACTATTCTAGCTTTGCTAGAAAAGGTTTGCCCTCTCGGCATCTGTCTTCTGTCTGGTGCACATGCCCCTTCTGGTATCTCACCAGGGTTGAAATGAGAGTCAGCAACTGGAAGCCATAACTTACAAGCCTAGAGCCACAGAGTCTTCAGGTGTTGCTGGACTACAGCTGCCATCATCCTTAACTACATTAGCCATGCCAGCTGGGGCTGATGGGAGTTGGAGTACAACAACCTCAAAAGGGCTACAGGCTGCCCACAAGATGCTCGGCCAAACAGAGACGATACTGTTGTTGCTATCTTACCGGTAAAAGTACAAGCCCGACCTGGAAAACTTTACAATCCTTCCAGGTTGGGCTTTACTGCACGGTGGGGGGGGGGAATGCTCCTTTAAAATGTCTACCTGGAGGCTCCTGACATATAAGGGGACAGGTGAATTGTTAATGCAGTATTTATGGTAGGAATGGGGGACTTGTGGTCCTCCAGATGGTGCTGAACTCCAATTCCCATCAGCTTCAGCCAGCATTGCCAGCTTTCAGGGATGATGGGAGTTGGAGTCCAACAAGATAGATAGCTAAATAAATAAATGATAAACATCTGGCAATCCAGAGGTTCCCCTGGTTTGCAGAAACGTTGCATATCATTTGTCAAACTTTGGAACGGTTCATTCCATTTTAAAAAGTTAGTCCCGCTGTTTCACAGCTTCTAATCTAAACGTAATTGCCAAACCTGTTGAGGATTTGCAGTGGCTGTCTACTCAGAAACAAGTCCCGCTGAGTTCCCGTATTATGCAATAGGCTGTCTGTTTTGTGATGACCAAACTCAAAACGCTATAATCACCAGACTGGTCTCAACTGGTTGGCAAGGGAGAAAAATACTGTAATTTTAAAAATGAATAGTAAGGGAAACGCGGTGTTAACAGCCGAGATCTTTCGATAAGGTGAATTTCACCAAGAACAAAGGCGTTCAAGCTATAAAAGAGCTACACTAGATTAACAAGGGATCTCAGGTGGGTCTGATGACAAGGTCAAGCGAGATAAGCAGAGCGCAGGTGCCCATTGGGCAGAAAGCCAAGCCAAAGGAAGAGGTTGTTCTTGGCAAACACAGATTTGAGGGACTTTCTTGTCTATGACCGTATTTTAATCCCCCTCTTCTGCAGCAACAAGCCAACCTTTTGTGCATTCTATAATGTTAATTCTGCTTTTATTATACGTGCTTTGTTCCATCTGAAAGAGCATAGCAGTTGTCAGGTTAACCGAAACTAATCAACGGCCTCCATGGAGACCAGTTCACATTAGGATTCCCCACCCGTGCCTTCAACACCTTGATCATTTGTGCGCCCTCAGACGCACTCACCAACCCACATCGTCCTCCTGCGGTTTCTGCCTTTGCATTACGTTACGCTCAGTGCTTTTTTTTTCTTAAAAAATGTTTAGGGGTACTCTCATTTTCCTACTCATATTGAAATACTGCCCCTCAATGAGGCCAAATTTAGATTCACATAATGTTTAGGGGAGGGGACCCAGGTGGCGCTGTGGGTTAAACCACTGAGCCTAGGGCTTGCTGATCAGAAGGTCAGCGGTTCGAATCCCTGTGACGGGGTGAGCTCCCGTTGCTCGGTCCCAGCTCCTGCCAGCCTAGCAGTTCAAAAGCACATCAAAATGCAAGTAGATAAATAGGAACCGCTACAGCGGGAAGGTAAACGGCGTTTCTGTGTGCTGCTCTGGTTCGCCAGAAGTGGCTTTGTCATGCTGGCCACATGACCTGGAAGCTATATGCCGGCTCCCTTGGCCAATAATGCGAGATGAGCGCGCAACCCCAGAGTCGGTCACGACTGGACCTAATGGTCAGGGGTCCCTTTACCTTTACCTAATGTTTAGGGGTATGCGTACCCCCCCAGAAAAAAAGCACTGGTTATGCTCTAACCAACTGAGCTATCATCCAAAAACTTGCCCAAAGTCCATTACGTGATATCGGTTTCATCACTTTTCAACCTGGCAATGTGTTGCGAATTGTGTTTGTGTGCTATGCAAAAATCACGAAGTGGGGGAAACCTTGGAGGCAACCATTGTCTCTACATAGCTCCATCCTAATTTCAGACATCGTGATTTATCAGTATATACAGGTGAAACTCAGAAAATTACAATACCGTCAAAAAGTGCATCTATTTCAGTAATGCAACTTATTATTTTAATTTTTACAAATGCTTTCTTTTGGAAATTCCACAGTAATAAAACGAGTAGTTACAATACAATACAATACAATACAATACAATACAATACAAATGCAATAGTTACAATAATACAAAAATAAACATAATAAAAATAAAAAATAATCCAAAAATAAAAATAAAAATAATACAAAAATAAAAATAATACAAAAATAAACATTGCTATTACATTTCATTAATTACATTCCATTTATAATTGACAAATAAATTACAATTACAACAAATTACAATTACAAATTACAATTACAATTACAATTACAACAAATAAAGGCTTGCTTTGCATGTCAGGCATCTACCTCATATATTGGTTTCACATTTTAAGTTGTGTTACTGAAATAAATGTATGGAAGTGAGAGCTGGACCATAAAGAAGGCTGATCGCCGAAGAATTGATGCTTTTGAATTATGGTGCTGGAGGAGACTCTTGAGAGTCCCACCATGGACTGCAAGAAGATCAAACCTATGCATTCTGAAGGAAATCAGCCCCGAGTGCTCACTGGAAGGACAGATCCTGAAGCTGAGGCTCCAATACTTGGCCCACCTCATGAGAAGAGAAGACTCCCTGGAAAAGACCCTGATGTTGGGAAAGATGGAGGGCACAAGGAGAAGGGGACGCCAGAGGACGAGATGGCTGGACAGTGTTCTTGAAGCTACAAACATGAGTTTGACCAAACTGCGGGAGGCAGTGGAAGACAGGAGTGCCTGGCGTGCTATGGTCCATGGGGTAACGAAGAGTCGGACACGACTAAACGACTAAACAACAACAACAATAAATGCACTTTTAGACGATATTCAAATTTTCCGAGTTTCACCTGTAGCAATGTTTAGCTGGTGATATATATCACGATTTTTAAAATCGCCCACTCCACACAGGATAAAACGGGGAGGGAAATTTCAACAAAATTCTCCACTGTGTTAAGCTCCTTTGACCATCAAATGCCGCAATCCACACGAATTAAAAAAGGTAAAAGTAAAGGGGCCCCTGACCATCAGGTCCAGTCGTGTCTGACTCTGGGGTTGCGACGCTCATCTCGCTCTATAGGCCGAGGGAGCTGGCGTTTGTCCACAGACAGCTTCCGGGTCATGTGGCCAGCATGACAAAGCTACTTCTGGCGAACCAGAGCAGCGCATGGAAACGCCGTTTACCTTCCCGCCGGAGCGGTCCCTATTTATCTACTTGCACTTTTTATGTGCTTTCGAACTGTTAGGTTGGCAGGAGCTGGGACCGAGCAACAGGAGCTCACCCCATTGCAGGGATTCGAACCGCCGACCTTCTGATCAGCAAGCCCTAGGCTCTGTGGTTTAACCCACAGCGCCACCTGGGCACATCTAAACCACAACAAAGCCAGCAGAACACAAATACCGTAAGTGGGTGTGGAATCTGAGGAAAAGGACCCTTCGGGCTTCCTCTTCCCTCTTCCCGGTCTACATGTCACAACTGCAAAGCAGAGGAACACAGGAAGCCGCCTCATGCCGAGTCCGACCGTTCGTCTATTTAGCTCAATATTGGCTGCACTAACTAGCAGCAGCTCTTGAAGCAGGTCTCCAGAGTCTCTCAATTCTACCTGGGAAATGCTGGGGATTGAAATCTGTGGTCTTCTCCACACAAAGCAAATGTTTTTCCGCTGCATCCCAGATTATCAAATGGTTGTAACTGTCAGAATTCCCAAGGCAGATAACAAACTGTTTTATATATAAAAGAATGGAAAGGGCTTATCGAATATTTACAGATAAATTGCAAACAGGTAAAAACATTGGCAGGATTATTGTAATAACCTGCAGTTTCATAACAGTAGGTATATTTAAAGTAGATAACCAAATGAGCAAATTAAATGAATTTGGTCATGCAGAAGATATTAAAAAATAAATTTCAGGAACCGCAGGAAGGCGGGGAGGGGGGGAAGAAAGTCAAACTTTGGAGTGTTAAAATGATTGTTAAATTAATGAAATGCATAAATTTCAAAAGGACAAATAATTTTTTTTTAAAAAAAGGAGCCCTGGGAACTGTAAAATCTATATTAAAAGGTCAGGTACACCTTTTGAACACAATTACAAATTTCCCAAAACGTCAGTTTCCTCGGTTTGTTCGTTGGAGGAAACGTTGACAGTTAACTTGCTTCGAAACTGGCTTAAATGTGTTGCGTAAATGTGACCTAGGAGCTTCTGCAGACGAAACCTGCAGCGAGGACACCGTTTGCAGCAAGGACGCTTTGCTGACAATTGCTTTATCAAATGATAATTTATCCAATAATAATTGCTTTATCAGATAATGGCGCCATACACTATGTACCATGGAAAAGGGAGATCTAGGACAGGCGCTTCCTCTGGGAGCCAGTCTTTGAGAAAAACAAATAGGATATGGGCTTGGCTGCTGGGGAAGGGGAGCACATAATATGGCATTCAACTAAGCTTTACTCAAAGTAGACCCATTGAAAGTAATGACCACGACGCACTCAACAGAAATCCCACCCCCGCCGATATTCATCGTTGTAAAAAAGAACATGTCACTTGCAGTGAAACCTATACAGTGGAACCTCGGTTTATGAACACCTCGGTTTATGAATTTTCGGTTTATGAACGCCGCGGACCCATCTGGAACGGATTAATTCACTTTCCATTACTTTTAATGGGAAAGTTCGCTTCAGTTTATGAACGCTTCAGTTTATGAACAGACTTCCGGAACCAATTACACCCATGTTTCAGTTTATGAACGCTTCAGTTTAAGTACTTCGCGGACCAGTCTGGAACGGATTAATCCACTTTCCATTACTTTCAATGGGAAAGTTCGCTTCAGTTTATGAACGGTTACTCCGCGGACCGTCTGGAACGGATTAATCCACTTTCCATTACTTTCAATGGGAAAGTTCGCTTCAGTTTATGAACACTTCAGTTTATGAACAGACTTCCGGAACCAATTGTGTTCATAAACCGAGGTACCACTGTAATAATATAGTAATATTTTCTACCCACCCATGTTTTCTGTTAGGTCAATTAATTTCAATAGGTCTACTACTCAAATACCGCCTATTGTGGGATAGGGTTGGAGGAATGATGGGGAGAAACACAGAGGGAATAAGCCTTTTAAAATGGGTAGGACATTCGAAAAGGCCTGGGGAACATTTAAAGCACATTCAATGCATGCTTAAAGCGCATGAGTTTATGTGTTCATTTGATCTGTGCCCCGCTCCCACAGGAGTACAGGGCAGCAAAGAATCCTGGGAAATGCAGTTTGCTCTCAGAGGACTACAGTTCCCAGCAGTCTTAACAAACGACCCTTCCCAGGATTCTCTGGGGGAAGTCATGTGCTTTAAATGCATCCTGTGGCTCAGCCCGTAAATGTCATTCAGTGGATACCATCCAGTTTCCCCCCACTGAAAAACACTTGCATTAATTAAGAGCATAAGAAGAAACTTGCTGGAACAGAACAGAGGTCCATCTAGTCCAGCATCCTTTCTCCCAAAGTTGCCCCCTGCCCATCAACTGGTCCTCAGATATACTGCCTCTGCACCTGGAGGGTCCGTTTTTTGCCATAGCTAAACCTCTCCTGCATGAATTTATCTAACGCAACGCCTTCTCAAGCCATTTAAGCCAGCGCCCATTGCATCATCTGTTCCCTGTTAATTCCCTAAATTAAGCAGGCGGATTAACAAAGGCCCTAAATATTTGTGGGGAACCTTTTCCCTTGTAACAACCCCCCCCCCAAAAAAAAACCCAGAACTATACCTCTTTCTAAAAATAAATAAATTGAAAAGTGGATTTTCAGAGCTACTTTTTTTTTATTGCCAGGGTGTCCTGCCCTTCCTCGGTTAGCTAAGTAAGCAGGGTGATATATAGCCTGGCAGGATAAATGTTTGCACAAAGGTTAGTATGCATAGGAATTATTCCAAGTTCTCTGGGGGAAAGGATTGCAGCATGAGCCTCCCTCACAACCATCAGGTCAGCTCCACACCATACATTTAAAACACTCCCCGCCCCCATTCTTCATTTTAATGAAAACTTGTAAATTATGACAAAAGAGGGGTTTGTTTGCTTTTACAAAAAAAGCCCTAAAACCACATGTGATGTAATATTCAGAAGACAATTACCGTATTTTCCATGCAAGTAGACACACAAAGACTTTCCAAATAAATGAAAAAAGGGAAGAAGTAAGAGTTAGCATCCTTGTTTCCCTTGCTACCCAGTTGCTAATAGTCCAACAGAGTATACGCCCGCCTAACTGTATTTAAGGGACGCGGGTGGCGCTGTGGGTTAAACTACAGAGCCTAGGGCTTGCTGATCAGAAGGTCGGTGGTTTGAATCCCCGCGACGGGGTGAGCTCCCGATGCTCGGTCCCAGCTCCTGCCAACCTAGCAGTTCGAAAGCACGTCAAAGTGCAAGTAGATAAATAGGTACCGCTCCGGCGGGAAGGTAAACGGCGTTTTTCATGCGCTGCTCTAGTTCGCCAGAAGCGGCTTAGTCATGCTGGCCACATGGCCCGGAAGCTGTCTGCAGAAAAACGCCGGCTCCCTTGGCCAATAATGTGAGAGATGAGCACGCAACCCCAGAGTCAGTCACGACTGGACCTAATGGTCAGTTGTCCCTTTACCTTTAACTGTATTTAGAACACTCTTATACTGCTTTAACCATCATTACATCATCCAAATAATTCTGGGAAATGCAGCTCTGTCAGGGAACTTCTAAGGACTCCCAGTATCCTTAACGAACTACTGTACAGTTCCTAGAACTTATTTATTTTTTGCTGGAAGCCATAATGATGATGATTTTATTTGCCCACCTGACTTGGTTGCCCCAGCTTGAGTGGTTTCATTGTACGGTGTGGATAAGGACACTCACTGCATTTTTAAAGCTGGAGAGATACAAAAATCGATCACATGCACTCATTTGTATTTCAGCCTTCTTTCAGTGATGTTTGAGTTGATGGGGCTACCCCACTTTATCCTGAGAACCACCTTGTGAGGTTTATGATTGGAAGGCGAATCTGATTTCCCAAGCAGTTACTGCGCCATACTGGCAATTGCTCAGCAACAGCGAACATCTGAACCCATAGCCTTCCTACCCGTAATTCTTACCAGTTAGGCCCCACCCTCACTCCGAGTACTGTAAAGCTTTTCACAGAAGTACAGCAAAAAAAGCAAAAACAAAAAATAAAGGAGGGGAAAAGGAAGTGCTTTTACTTGAAGTGGGAAATAAAAAGAAAAGCCTTTTGCACAATTCAGGGGTTTAAATAAAAAACAAAACAAAACACAGATGTATTGCGTAGGCAAGTCTTTACAAAAATTCACACCATGTATCAAAACAGGTCACATCATGAACCTTGTTTGTTTATTGCAGCAATTTATCATACTGCTTAATTACAATAATACAGTGGTATCTCGGGTCTCGAACGAAATCTGTTCTGAAAGCCCGTTCGGCTTCCGAAAAGTTCGAAAACCGAGGCGCGGCTTCCCATTGGTTGCAAGAGCTTATTGCACTCGGCGGAAGCCACGTCGCACATTCAGGTTCCGAAAAACATATAAAAAGGGAAGCATTTCCTTCTGGGTTTTTGGCGTTCAGGAACCAAAATGTACGACAACAGAGGTGTTCGGGAAATGAGGTTCCACTGTATCTAAATCAGAGTTTTCCAAACTGTGTGTCGTGACACATTAGTGCGTCGGTTGTGGTGTTTAGGTGTGTCGCACGATATGTCCATATCTCTTATAAGGAGTTAGTTTAACCTCCCGGTTTGCTAGTAAAACTGAATTAATGTTGCAAAATGATGCACGTCTAAAAAGTGTGTCACCAGCATGAAAAGTTTGGAAAGCTCTGCTCTAAGTGGTGTAGATCCAGCCCAACAAATGCAATAAAGTATTTTTTTTAATCACATTAGAAAACTAATTATAAAATCAGAAATGAGTTAAAATACCTGCCGGATTTTTAAAATATATTTTTAAAAAGTTTTTGGTAGGTACTGGAAGTTCAGCAAGGAGGGGTCTACACACCAATCTCAGCTGTGAGGGTGTTTCACAGAAGTGGGTCCCCAATACTGAGCTTAGGACTCAGCCAATGCAAGCTTTTGAGTCATGTGCTGGCGATGGTCTGTCCCCAATCAGCAGTCTAGCTGCAGCATTTTGATGCAGCTAGAATCTCTGGAGCCATGGCAGACCCACATTCTTGTGGTAGTGTGTAACAGAGGTGCCTGCTTCTCCAGAGGATCGGGGGGCCCTGATGCAATGTCCTCTGAATATTGGGGGGGGAACGACCCTCTCAAAAAAAAATATCCGGGGGGCCAAAATTGCCTTGCCCCTAGGAGTTGATGCCTATGCTGTGTAGAGAGGCTCGCCCATATCCAATGCAGGCGTACCTTGGTTGTCTAATGCCTTGGTACTCTGACATTTTGGCTCCCAAACGCCGCAAACTTGGAGGTGAGTGTTCTGGATTGCGAACATTTTTTGGAAGCCGAACATCCGACGCAGCTTCCGATTGAGTGCAGGAAGCTCCTGCAGTCAATTGGAAGCCACACCTTGGTTTTTGAACTGTTCCAGGAGTCGAACGGACTCCCGGAATGGATTAAGTTTGACAATCAAGGTACCACTGTATAGACATGAAAAATGATTGTTTAGAATTGACAGAGTGTGTCTTTTGTCCAGCAAGCTCTTCACTGGCACTGGTCTTGTGCTTAACCGCTCCCGCTTCTGAAGGGCAGCCTTGCAAAATAGAGTCCCGATCCCAGCTTTCTGGATGAGACGCTGAGCCACATGGTCTTCCCCCAACACTACGTCTCCATTTCGCCTGCTTGAGATCTGAGCAAGGTCTTGCTTATGCCCAGTAACTGTGTACAAAGCTGAAGGTTTGGTATGAAAACTATCACAACTGATGGGGGAAATCAGGGAGCGGTGCGTGCTTACACACGCAAGCATTTTTGTATCTTAGCCTTAAAGCGAAAGATGTGTGCGCAAGTTGAGGAATGTGGGCTGTCAAGTGGGAAGCAGAGAGTTAGACTGGGCCAAATGCAGCCCAAGCGCTGCTAAGTTGCCGACTCCCACTTTCTATGAAGCAATTCATTCAACATTTCCAACTGAGTTACAATGCTACTGCGTACTGCGGAGGGAGGGGGGAGGGAGGGAGAGAAGAGACAAAATGTGCTTTGAAATTGCTCAACTTCCTACCTAAGTGCTGTCATTTTAACCACTCAGTTGGGGGCAGGGGAGAGCAGGAAAAGGGAAAGACTGCTGGAGAGGAAGTGGAAAGACTAGCTTCCTTCAGGCTGCTTTATCTAAACCCAGCATGGGGAATGTCAGTCCTGGGGAACATGGGCGTAGCCAGGATTTATGTTTGGGGTGGCAGCAGGACACCCAAATGTCGTCATCATCCTCTGTCTGGCTCTGTCTAGCAGATTTGGAATGAAATGTCTCAACAACAGTTGTTTTAAATTACTTTCTTTTGACCCCAAGTGCTCAGGAAAATCTGTTAAAAAACTTTCTACAATTTATACTTTTAGTTAAGTATTTTAATTTATTTACTTGATTTAGGGGGGCAGCTGCCCCTCTGGCTACACCTATGTCTGGGGGGGCAAATGCAGCTCCCTACCATCCTCATTGAGAGTCCCATGGACTGCAAGAAGATCAAACCTATCCATTCTGAAGGAAATCAGCCCCGAGTGCTCACTGGAAGGACAGATCGTGGAGCTGAGGCTCCAATACTTTGGCCACCTCATGAGTAGAGAAGACTCCCTGGAAATGACCCTGATGTTGGGAAAGATGGAGGGCACAAGGAGAAGGGGATGACAGAGGGTGAGATGGTTGGACAGTGTTCTCAAAGCTACCAACATGAGTTTGACCAAACTGCGGGAGGCAGTGGAAGACAGGAGTGCCTGGCATGCTCTGGTCCAGTGGTTCCCCCAGGGGTCCACGAGCTTTGCCAGAGGGGTCTGCAAGATGCTATTAGAATAAAAAAATATATTAAATATATTTCGTATGATAACAGATTTTTTTGTTTTGGCCGCTTCCTGCATGAGCAGAGTCTAGCGCAAAACTAGAATTAGATAGAGGCAGTAGTTCTGCTGTATGCCGTTAGGTGGTGCTTTACAAACACTACTGTTTTGCAAAGAGGCAGCGTGCACATTCTAAACGCTCACCTCCCCAATATGCTTTGTGCGCGTCAGCTTCATTTGTGCGCTACTGCGCAGGTACCCTGTCTTCTCCATTCCCCTCCCTCCTCCCTGGCGCGCGCTGCCTCTTTGCAAAACAGTAGTGTTTGTAAACAAAGCGTTGTTTTTCGCAGAAGCTACATTTCGCGTAGTTAAAAATGGACCGTTGGTTTCAAGTTTGGAACCTAATATTTCAGAAATAATGGACTCAAAGGACAGATTTAACTCATCTCATTAAGAACTGAAAATTAAAACTAACTGTATACTGATGGAGTACTCTGTTGTAACCGTAAAAAACGTATAAATATAAAATATAAAAAGACTCTTAATTTGGCTCTCACTTTTTAATTTTAGGATTAGGAATTAATGGGGGTCCTTGTCACAATAGCGGCTCAATGAGGGGTCCTCGAGAAAATTTTGTTGGGAACCCCCGAGTCTGGTCCATGAGGTCACGAAGAGTCGGACACGACTAAACAACATCAACCATCCTCATCAGGTGCTTTTTCCTGGTTGGAATGTTTCCTTGAACTGTGATAATGCCTCTTGCTTACCTGGATGCAGGAAGTGCCATTGGAGTAAAGGCAGGATCAGAGGTGTAGTGGCGCAGCGTTGTAAGGGATCAATGGCTCATTGCTATTTCTACAGCAGGGTTCTTGTCTCCAGCATTCCTAGAGGTCACCTGCCCTCAGCATGAAAGGGGAGCCTTTTAACCACTCTGCGTTCGTCCAGTTGGATATTCTCTCTGTGTGTGAGAGAGAATCATTTGTTCCAGAAACAGAAGAATAGAGAAGTTTCAAGAAGTAGCAGAAGGCTGAGATTGTTTTGTCTATGCAAGGACACCAGGCAGTGAAAGTGATGCTGGACCCAATCCTTCTAAATCATACCTATGCCCCCACAAATAATCCAGAGATCCATCTATATATATATATAAAATGTAAAAAGGGCATTCGGGTGTGTTTCCACTTTTCACCAAAACTGCTTGACCGACTGAGGTAAAATTTTGACACAATATCACATGCGAAAAGTCCGAAGGATATAGGAAGGTTTGCTAAGACAGATGTCACATTTCCGCTAGGTAAAACCCCCAAAACCCCGTTCCAGAATGCACCACTTAGCCAAAAGTGCATGCTGGGAAAGAACCAGGTTACAAACCAGCGCCCTCTAGCGGCGGCTACACTGGTACTGCACCTATAAAACCTTCCCTCTCAACAGCACCTTGGCTCCCGTTTACATACTAGGCTGAAGCCTTTACAGACTAGGCCGAATGGAGATACTGACTCGCCTGGGTGGGGGTTGGGGGGAGGAGGGGCGGGATAGGTCAGGACACGGTGGGACCAGTCACAGGGATGAGCCAAGGGGTGGGGGGAGAAGGGGGCGTGATACGTCATGGGTCGGGACAGAGAGGGGGGAATCACAGGGATGAGCCACAGCAACAAGTTTTAAATAAAAGCACACATTCTACTCATGTAAAAACACCAGGCAGGCCTCACAAATAACCCAGAGGTACATTTTAAATAAAAGGACACATTCTACTCATGTAAAAACACGTTGATTATTGGACCGTACACGAGCCGGATTTAGAAGGTGATTGGGCCGGATCCGGCCCCCGGGCCTTAGTTTGCCTACCCATGTTCTATCTAAATCATCCATCAGACTCTGATGATCAGAGGTTGGATTGATCCAACATGCCCACATATGTACACAGAAAATAGAAGACCTAGCATGTGGGGATCTGCATACACTGTATATTGTTGCAATGCATCACATTTATTCCTACTGTGCAGTTAGGAGGTTATTGTATATTATAAGAATGGGGTGTAGCTGTGACTATGATGAAGGGACCCTGCACTTCTGAATTTGCCACTACATCCCTGGGAATGATATAAGCGTAATTAAGCAACAGTGGCTGGGTGAACGTGGCGATGCCCTGAACCCTTGCACCTGCTCTGTGCTCACGCCGCCAGCAACATTTCCAGACAGGAACTAAAACGGGCAGAAGGGCTAAAGAGTAAATCTCTACAAAAAAAGTTGAGATATTAAGCGCCCTTCTCAACATGCCATTTAAGTCCACCCACCCAAAGCCACACTCCTTATAGCGCTCACCGCGAATCACGCTACGCATGCGCATTCGCCTATGCCCGAGTCCAGTCACCCCGCCCACCCGCCGAAACCCGGCCACAGCATTTACGCATGCTCAGTTAGGTGTGGCTGCCCCCTCCCCGCTTTGCCACTCCAAACATGGCGGCGGCGGAGACTGGCCGGAGGGTAGGTCTTACACATGCGTATTCCATCCAGGCTGAGTTTCGATTCCCGCCGCTACCCGGATGAAGAAAACACAGAGGCGGTGGCCAATGGGAAGAGGGTTGGCATGGCAACAAGGGGCTGGAGAGGCAGGCTCCTCCCCTGAACTTGTTGGCGGGAGACTGGTCGAGGGAATAGGGGTAGTGAGGTGAGAGTGTGCGGTTTTGAAGTGGTTTTGGGGGGTGGGCTGCCGGTATGGGGAGAGGGTGGGTGACGTGAGCGAGCCCATAGAGGTTCCGTGGGGGCAGAGACTGAGGCAGGGAGCCTGGAGATGACGGTAGTTGGGGGTCCAGCAACATCTGCAGGCCCACTTGGCTGCCCCCCCCCTGTCCGGGTTAGGGGCAGTAGGAAGTGTGGACTATTGGAGACTCTTGGAAGCAATTGGGAGTGGGGTGGGTGCTGAAGGCATGGAAGTTGTGGGTGCTCCTGGGAGAAGGGTCGTGTGGAAAACGAACGTGGAAAATGAAATTAGAGTGGCTGGGGAAACGCAGCCAGGTGGTCTGGGTATAAATAACATTATTATTATAATTAAACTTATTATTATTATTATTTATTTGTACCCCACCCATCTGGCTGGGTTTCTCCAGCCACTCTGGGTGGCTTCCAACAAAGATTAAAATGCATTAAAATGTCACACATTAAAAACCTCCCTAAACAGGCCTGCCTTCAGATGTTTTCTAAATGTTAGGTAGTTGTTTATCTCTTTGACATCTAATGGGAGGGCGTTCCACAGGGCGGGCGCCACTACCGAGAAGGTCCCTCTGCCTGGTTCCCTGTAGCTTTGCTTCTTGCAGTGAGGGAACCGCCAGAAGGCCCTCGGCACTGGACCTCAGTGTCCGGACAGAACGATGGGGGTGGAGATGCTCCTTCGGGTATACAGGGCCAAGGCCGTTTAGGGCTTTAAAGGTCAGCACCAACACTTTGAATTGTGCTCGGAAATGTACTGGAAGCTAGAGCAGGATGCAGTGAAAGAAGAGGGCAACATGTTAATGTGGGTGTAGGGCATAAGATCCAGCTCCTAAGGCCTAAGGCCGTTTTGGCCCCCTCAATAAAATATTTGGGGGGCCACCCACTCCCCCCATTAATGGGCAATTCCTTTCAAAGGGTGTCTTGTGATTGATTATGTGGGGCAGGGCTTACCTCGCCCCCCCCCCCATATTTTATTCATGCTGGCACCCCTGGGGTAGGGTAGGTGGGGTTGATCACGGGGAGCGGGGAAGTGGTGTGCGGGTGACAACCTCTTGTCAGTGGTTGATTCTGGTTCCATGTTTGCTCCGAAGAGCTTCCCTTCTGGATCAAACCCAACGGTTCATCAACTGCTGTCGGGAAATGGCTTTAAAAAGAATTGGGTTAAATACATGCAGTGCAGCTTTCGTTGTGTCTGCTACCTCTGATAGCCGTGAAGGAGCAAAGCCATAGGTGATGAAGGCTGTTTCTGTCAACCCAGTCTGTGAATTTCCCTGGGGGTATCTGGCCAGTCATTGGTGAAATAATGCTAATGTTCACGACTGATTACTTTGATTCAGTATGACCATCCTTATATGCTTTAAAGAGAACTCTGAGCCAAACTCACAACAGATATATTCTCCTGAAGGTTTGCATCTATGTTTGCAGTTTAGGGTGGGTAGTTGTTTTTTTTGGAAAAGCAGCTGATTGTCATTTTGAGCAGAGGATCAATTTGGAAGAGGAAGAGTTGCTTAACTATTTCTCTTCCTGCTGTTTATCTCCTCAGAATAACCTCTACCTGGCAGGTGGGGAAACATTTTGGGGCGAGAGTTTGGAGTGGATAAATGACAGGCAGGGGAAGTATTAAACCAGGGGTAGGCAACCTAAGGCCCATGGGCCGGATGTGGCCTAATAGCCGCCTCAATCTGGCTCATGGGTGGTCCGGGAGTCAGCGTGATTTTACATGAGCAGAATGTGTCCTTTTATTTAAAATGCATCTCTGGGTTATTTGTGGGGCCTGCCTGGTGTTTTTACATGAGTAGAATGTGTGCTTTTATTTAAAATGCATCTCTGGGTTATTTGTGGGGCATAGGAATTCATTCATTTCCACCACCACCACCCCCAATATAATCTGGCCCACCACATGGTCCGAGGGACAGTGTTCCAGCCCACAGCTGAAAAAGGTTGCTGACCCCTGTGTTAAACAGTCTCCCTTAGCTTGCTTATTGCAACCTGAGACTGCCTTTCTGTAAAACAAACATATTTTTTGTTTTTATTTATTTCATGAGTAAGGCCTTAATTATAATCACTGGTCTTTGAACTTAGTCTTTCAGTGTGAAATCATGCAGCAGAAAGGATTTACATATTCTTGCTGTGCATCAATATAGGCAACATGTACAGATTATGGTTGTCACTATATCAGGGGAATAGGTGAAAGCTGGTGCCACATTTGTGGGTGGGTGTCGTGGCTGGGAAACACCATTCCATGAGAATACTGGACCCTTTAGCAATGTATAATGTGAACAATGGCTGCAAAGGGGGCTTTGGAGTATTCCTAGTTTAGGTCAGGGATAGCCAATGAGGGATAATCCTCCAAGTGTTGTTGGACTACAGCTCCCATCATCCTTAATCAATGGTCATGGTGACTAGGACTGATGGGAGTCGTAGTCTGAGAAAATCTGGAGGGCACCACATGGGTTACCCCGGTTGACAGATCCCTGTCTGTAACCAGGAGTTGTGGAAGTCTTTGGGGAAAGACTCTGACATTTATGAAGAACTGGTTTGGCTATTGATGTGGGACACTCTTCTCTCTTTTCTAGGAATGCCAATATGGAAAGCAAGCGGAAGGCTTCTGTGGGGGAGCCTACTCTTTCCCAGCGGAAGAAGTCACGAGGAGGTGATTGGGAGGAGGATGGCCCCTCACAGTTTGAAGAGGAACTGGCTTTTTTGGATGAGGTAGAGGCTGAGATGGCTCTGGAGGCAAAGGAAGCACAGTTGGTACCTGATGTCATCTCCTTTGGTGAGTTACATGGGTACCAGATAGGGAGCAGACTACCTAGGCAAATGAGTCAGAAAAGTTGGGCAGGGGGCTGACAAAGCAAAATGTATGTTTGTTGGTGGTATGGGGAGCCTTTGGCCTTCCAGATATTGCTGAACAGCTCCCATCAGCCCCAGCAAGCATGGCCTGTGGCCAGCAATGATGGGATTTGTAGTTCTGCCACATCTGGAAGGCCCATGGTTTCCCACACCTGGTTATTGCTGTAATTCAGCATTCAGTGGCACATAAACAAAAAAGAAATACTGAATTCTGAATTACAGCTATAAACCAGGTGTGGGAAACCATGGGCCTTCCAGATGTGGCAGTGAGTAATGTTGAGCAATGTTGAGCACATTGCATATTGTGTTCAATTGAAACCACTGTGAGGCGTTGCCTTTCCTTTTTTTTTGTTTTTTTTGGTGCTGCCCCATCTCTCTTCTACCTACTCTTTGCAACTAGCAGTTTGAACTTGGGGGGTGCATGATCTTTAGCCGTTCCAAATTTGTAGTTGGTCAAAAGAGAATTGATGGTCGTGATTGATGTGAGTTTCTCTGCTCCCTTCAGGTAATCTCTTCTCATCAGTGCAGAATCCAAAATGGCAGAGACCACTGCCTCCCAAAATTAACCCGAAAGAAGAAGCTCTGTGTTTCCAGCAAGTGGAACTGGATTATTATGTGGGTGAGTGCATAAGCGGGTTCAATGCTGACGAAAAGGTCTTGAAGGTGCTGCAGAATGGATTCCATTCCTCCTGGGAAGGGGTTTGCCGAACTAGGTATTCCCTTTGCCTGACTGAACAATAACTCTCTGCTACAGAAAGGGAAGTCTGAAGCTGTTATACTTCCTGGGGCTTTTTATAGCTACAATAGCCCCATAATATTCTTAGCCCTGCTTGCCGGACAGAGCGGATAATGTCTGGAATTCCCCAGAGAAGTTGGTAGTCCCATTTTTCTGATTGTTGGGTTGAGAAAAGGTATCATGGCAAGCTTGTAGGAAGGTATCTTTGGAAAGCTTTGTGCAAAGTCTTGTGAAGTCTTTCATTTTGAAAGAAAATAAATGTTAAGTTGCTAGCCCTTAAGGTTATGGAATGAAAAACATAGGAAAACAATGTGGGCTGATTCTGCTAAAAATATATATTAAAAAGTTAGAGGTTGTCTAAAAGAGACCAGAGCATTTTTTCAGTTCATATCATACATGGTTCACTAAAGATGTTTTTTAGTGGGAAAACAATTGTAATTTAAATACTGTAACTAAATACAAATTATACATTATCAATATTCAACAACTGATCCAGCCTCTCTCTCTTCTTGAGACAGGCGCTCACCTCCCTGGCTTCCCAGGATCCACCCAGGGTCCAGTTCCTGTCCTGCGGATGTTTGGAGTCACTGGAGCTGGCAACAGTATCTGCTGCCACATCCATGGCTTTGCCCCCTATTTCTATGTGCCCGCCCAGGCTGGTGAGTGTTTGGCTACAGGGGAAGGAGGGGGGGCTCTCCCAAGCTACCCTCCTTTCTTCTGCAGCTTAGTCAGTCTCCTGCTCCCCTTCCTCTTTCTGTTAACTTTTCTCCCAGGATTCCAAGCAGAGCACCTGGCTGACTTTCAGCGGGAACTGAATGCGGCTGTCATCCGGGACATGCGATCCAACAAAGATGGTCTGACCCAAGTTGTTCTGGCAGTGGAGATCTGCAACAAGCAAAGTGAGCACAAGATAGTTTGTGTGTAGGCACCCCCTTTGTCTGGGAAGATGGTTGGGTTAGACCAGGGTTACCTAAGCTTGGGTCTCCAGCTGTTTTTGGACTACAACTCCCATCATCTCTAGCTAGCAGGACCAACGGTCAGAGATGATGGGAATTGAAGTCCAAAAGCAGCTGGAGAGCCAAGTTTGGGAAACCCTGTGTTAGATCCAGATTTGGGGTCCCTGCTGAGCATTAAAATCACAGCAGCTTTGCTCTTTTAGCACCCAGAACAATGTTGCTGAACATGCTGAATTCCAGTGGTGCCCTCCTGCTGCTTTGCCTGTTTTCTCCCCAGTGCTGTTTGTAGCGGTTGAGTCTGGCCTGAATAGGCAAGGTTGTGTTGTATGTATAATAGGAGCAAAAGAGTTCTAAAGTCGTTGACCGATCCTAGTCCTTATGCTTGTAAATAGCTTTATGAAACATTACAACTCTTAACGTTTATGAACTTCCTGCTTGGAGCGCTTGCGGTCTCCACTAGATGTGCAAGGTTGGAGGGAAGAAGTAAGATGCAGATCTGAAAGCTGTAGATGTCAGGAACGGGAGGAGATAGGGATTTGTGGTAAGGTTTGAGGAGTCTGAATTCCCCCAGGGCCTTAAGACTCTTCCCCTGCTCACTTAGACATGTACGGCTACCACGGGCAACATCTTGCACCCTTCCTGAAAATCACTATGGCGATGCCCCGGCTAATTGCACCAGCCAAGAGGTTGCTGGAACAGGGACTACGCTGTGGGACGCTGGGAGTGCTCCACTATCAAGCCTACGAATCCAACATTGACTTTGAAATCAGGTAGGACAGTCCAACCCCACGTTTGCATGCTTCCCTCCTCAGAAAGCAGGCACTTTTCACCCTGCTCTGTTCAGCCAATCAGAGCTAAACAGCTTCAGCAGAATGCAGTTTCTAGCCCTCATGGTTGCATGGGAGTGTGTGGCATATACAGAGGCTCAGACTGCATAGGCTTGGACCACTGCACTGCGCTCTACGTGAGGCTACCTTTGAAGGTGACCCAGAAACTACAACTAATCCAGAATGCAGCAGCTAGACTGGTGACGGAGTGGCCGCCGAGACCACATAACATCAGTCCTGAAAGACCTGCATTGACTCCCAGTACGTTTCCGGGCACAATTCAAAGTGTTGGTGCTGACCTTTAAAGCCCTAAATGGCCTTGTCCCTGTATACCTGAAGGAGCGTCTCCACCCACATCATTCAGCCCGGACACGAGATCCAGCTCCGAGGGCCTTCTGGCGGTTCCCTCCCTGTGAGAAGTGAGGTTACAGGAAACCAGGCAGAGGGCCTTCTCAGTAGTGGCGCCCACCCTGTGGAACGCCCTCCCATCAGATGTCAAGGAAATAAACAACTCTCTGACTTTGAGAAGACATCTGAAGGCAGCCCTGTTTAGGGAAGTTTTTAATGTTTGATGTTTCATCGTGTTTTTAATATTCTGTTGGGAGCCGCCCAGAGTGGCTGGCGAAACCCAGCCAGATGGGCAGGGTAGAAATAATAAATTATTATTATTACAGAATTATTACTATTACTGTTACTATTATGTGAGAGGACTGGGTGAGGTTTTGGTCATAACACACATTTCCAGATATGTTTGCAGAGATGCCGTTACTTGCCCATCAGAATCAAATGACCGTGAACCTACAGTGTGAGACATAGGTAGAAGTGACTTACAAGCACACCTGGATAGAGTCTGAATGTGACGCCCCTGCTGAAACATCCTGTTTGCCTCTGTTCCCTTAATGCTCCCATCTACTTCCCTTCCTCTCCTCTCCTCTCTTGCATTATATTTGAGGCAGATGGGGGAAAGGTGTGGTTTTTTTTCAAGTCTTTCTCTACCTAGCTCCCATCAAACCCAAGATTTCTCTTCCAACTTAGGTTCATGGTGGACCGGGATGTTGTTGGCTGCAACTGGATTGAACTGCCTGCTGGAAAGTATCGCCTGCGACAAGAACAGCCTGCTGGAGAATCCAGCAAGGATAACCCACCCAAGGTGCTGGGGTTGGGGGAGAGGTCAGGTTTCTGAAGGTGTAGAGTTGAGCCAGTGGAGAAAGGTGTGTTTGGGGATGGCTGAGTTGGCATAACCTTTAGTTGGATGGACCTGAGCAGAGTTTGGTGTTTGGTGCCTAGCGGGGGATATTTTCTTCTGGGAAATATAAGCACAGTGTGTGCAGTCTTAGGGTAGGAAATCTTCAGGGCTGAAAACTTCAAGTTAGCGGCTGTAGGAATGCCTCGTTAATTCCCTCTTTTCCTCCTCACCCGTAGGTGTCGCTGTGTCAACTGGAGGCTGATATCGCCTGGACGGATTTCGTGAGCCACCCACCCGAGGGAGAGTGGCAGCGCATTGCCCCCTTGCGTGTGCTCAGTTTCGACATTGAATGTGCTGGACGCAAAGGTATTGAGGAAAGTTGGGGGGGTGGGGTGGGGACAAGACATGATGAGAAAGATTTTAGGTCCTGGTGGTGCTGTGGGTTAAACCACTGAGCCTAGGGCTTGCTGATCAGAAGGTCGGCGGTTCGAATCCCTGTGACGGGGTGAGCTCCCGTTGCTTGGTCCCAGCTCCTGCCAACCTAGCAGTTCGAAAGCACGTCAAAATGCAAGTAGATAAATAGGAACCACTACAGCGGGAAGGTAAACGGCGCTTCCATGTGCTGCTCTGGTTTGCCAGAAGCGACTTTGTCATGCTGGCCACATGACCTGGAAGCTATACGCCGGCTCCCTCGGCCAATAATGCGAGATGAGCACACAACCCCAGAGTCGGTCACGACTGGACCTAATGGTCAGTCCTTATGTGGGAGGCTAGTTAGCCAGAACTCTGCTGAGTAGCTTCATAAGTTTTATAACAAATGACTTATCTCGGTCTAAATAGGCCTGTGCAGTAAGACATACAGTACATTCAACACTGAAATGGCTGTTCCTGAGGTCATTTTTGCTGGCAATCGGAGTCAGCCCACTAAAAATAGTGTATTATTATGTGGTGTTTTGTGCAGTAGGCCTGACAAGCTGGGGGTTGTTATTTGCCTGGGTCACGCAGCCACCGTTCCTTAGCGAACAATAACTTACCTAAGTCTTACTGTATTATCAAGGGCAGGGTGTCTAGGCTTAGAGTTGGCAAAAGTCACCCTGGCAGTGTATGAACTCGGAAGAACTTGTGAGATTAACTATTGGTGTGGGCGGGTGTTATAAGTGAAGGGGTTACAGCATAACAGTGGAGTCATCATTGCTACGATCCAGAACAGATAGCCAATTGCACAGTCCCTGAAAGGCAGCAGGGAGCTGTCAGTTTTCCCATTGACAATCCCATTCTGCATTTTGTTTCGTTTCCCCGTTCAGGTATTTTCCCCGAACCGGAGAAGGACCCAGTGATCCAGATCGCCAATATGGTCCTCCGCCAGGGGGAGAAGGACCCTTTTGTGCGCAATGTCTTCACCTTGCAGAGCTGTGCCCCTATCGTGGGCTCCCAGGTGCTCTGCTTCCAAAAGGAGGCGGAGCTGCTCAAGGTAACGGGGGCGATATTGGGGCTAGAAAATGCCCTGGTAGTGTGTGGAGGATCTGAGCAGTGGCAGAGGCCCCTGGGTGTTGCAGTAGAATGCTGTGTATGGAGGTGAACATAGTAAGCTATCTGGCTTAGTCCGTGGGGATGTTTGTTTGTTTTTAACAAAACGTACTTACAAAAAACAAATGTGAGGCTTTCCAAAGAGGATGGATTTTGCCTCATTTACCCCGTCCTCCATTGACACCCCCAGGCTGGACTGCCGTAATGCAGACTAATGTGGGGCTGCTTTTAAAGACACAAACGTCACCTGATGCAAAAGTGCCTCCCAGGATACTGGAAACATGTGACACCTATGTTGTACCGGCTGTAGTGGTTGCTGTGCCAATGTGTTTGGGGGAGCTCAGTTTTGAAAGTGCTGGTGGTGTCGACCTTTCAATGCCGTAAGCCAGGCATGTCCAACAGGTAGATCGTGATCTACCGGTAGATCACTGGACGTCTGTGGTAGATCACTGGCAGATCACTGTGTCGCCCCAAAGAGGCTCAACAACTTTGGCTCCCCTAAAAAAAGCTCAACATTTTTGCCCTGCACCCCCTAAAATGTGGCTTTCCTCCTCTCTGAAAGAAGCTCAACAACTGTGACCTGAACCCCTAAAAAACAGGGCTTTTCTTCTAAAAAAAAAAGCTCAACAACTTTGACCTGAACCCCCCAAAAGGGGGTAGATCACCACCAGTTTTTAACTCTGTGAGTAGATCTCAGTCTCTTGGGAGTTGGCCACCCCTGCCGTAAGCGATTTTGGGACTAGGCTACTTGAAGGACTTCTTCACCCATTTCCACTTGGAAACCTGCTTTTAGAGTCCCTACTTGTGTGCCCACAAGATCAATTAGACTGGCAGGTATGGGGCATGGGGCTTTCACAGCCTAGGCGCCCCATGTCTATGGAACTCTGCTGCAGTTGAAATTCATAACAGCCCTCATCATTATAGGCCTTTCAGCTGGCCCTGAAGCCCCATTTGTTTAAAAATTGCTTTCTCTCAAAGACAGACATGACTTGGTTTTGTATATGGCATGGCACCGCTTACTGTTTTTCTGATTTTATTTAATTAGATTTATATACTGCCCTTCATCAAAAGATCTCAGGGCGGTTCACAAGATAAAAACACAAGATAAAAGCACAAATGAAATAGTCAAAGCAGAAGCAACAAAACAGAAACACTTCCACTTCGTTAAAGGCTGTAGAATATTAATCACCGAAAGGCCTGGTTGAAGAGGAATGTTCTTGCCTGGTGCCTAAAAAGATACAATGAAGGCACCAGGTGAACCTTCCGAGGGAGAGCATTCCTCAGATGGGGAGCCACCGCAGAAAAGCCCCTGTTCTTGTGTGCCACCCTCCAGACCTCTCATGGGGGAGGTGCATGAAGAAGGGCCTCAGAGGATGAACGCAGAGTCTGTGTTGGTTTATATTTTATTGTTCCTACTGGGCTGAATTTCCCTGCAATTTGCATTATTGCTGACCCTTGTTCTTTTATTTGTTATGGTGTTGATGGTGTTTCATGGTTTTAAACTTATCCTTTATATCTTTGTGAATCACATGCTGGAAGTTGGCTTGAGTGGGTTTCCTATAAATATATTAAACATACTTGAGCTGGTCTTTGACTGTAATAAAATTACGTTATGTTATATTAAACATACTGTACTATACTATACTATAATAATACATTTAGAACTAAAGGGCTCTGTCCTCTCTCCCATGCTTTTTAACATATATATGAAGGCCCTGGGAGGGATCATCAGGGGGGTTGGGCTAGGTATTCACCAGTATGCGGATGGTACCCAACTCTACCTCTCTTTTAAATCGGAACCAGTAAAGGTGGTGAATGTCCTGTGCAAGTGTCTGGAGGGGGTTGGAGGATGGATGACAGTTAACAGATTGAGGTTGAATCCTGACGAGACAGAAATACTGTTTCTAGAGGGCAGGCAGGCATGGGGGACTCCCTGGTCCTGAACAGGGTAACTGTGCCCCTGAAGGACCAGGTGCACAGCCTGGGAGTCATTTTGGACTCACAGCTGTCCATTGAGGCACAGGTCAATTCCCCTGCAAACAAGTGGCAGAGCTTGGAAGGGCCTCAGCCTGAGATCCTGGATTGCTGAAAGCCTCTGCCAGACAGAGGAAACAGTAGTGGGCTAGACAGACCCTTTTACAAGTTCCGCATACAACAGCTCCGTATAGCCAAATATCACAACTTTCTTTCAGGCCTGGGCAGAATTCATACGAACAGTGGACCCAGACATCATCACTGGTTACAACATCCAGAACTTTGACCTCCCGTACCTCATCACCCGTGCCCAGACCCTCAAGGTGAGCCCAACTTTCCCTGACCCTGTACATGTTTTGCCTGCCACTGCAGGTGCAGTTCTGTGGCTATTCCTGCATTAAAACAGGCCACACTTTGCTTTGTCGGACAGGTTCCAGGCCCAGGAGTGTGGAATCTTTTGAAACTGCGGAAACTGGTTACTGCCCCCTCCCCAAATGTGTGAACTGTCACACTCACAAAGGCTTATCTGCACCCCTTGATAGGTTTTCCCTTTAGAGGTCTGCGTACATGAGATGGCGTTTGCCCTCTGAACTTTTTACAAATACTTTGTACTTAAAACGGTTTTGAAAATCTTTATTCCCAGGTAATCAGGTGCACTTTCAATGAATCTAACCAGTGCAGCCTTATGTATAAACGTCCTTGCACTGCCTTTATCTTCCTGCCGTGGCTCACAGCTTCCTTTTCTGCATCTCTTCCCCACCCACCCCAGGTTTCCACATTTCCCTTTCTGGGCCGTATTCCTGCACGTAAGTCCGTCATCCGTGACTCTTCCTTCCAGTCCAAGCAGATGGGCCGACGAGAGAATAAAGTCATTAACATGGAAGGCAGAATCCAGTTTGATCTGCTTCAGGTAAGCAAGGCTGATGAAGGGCTGAGAGATGGTGCGTGACAAGTAGCCCCCCCCCCCGCCCAATACAAGACCAGCAGCATTCTACCCACTGGACCATGCTCACTCTCCCCTTTCTTCTCTTCCTCCCTCACCCAGGTATTGCTGCGGGATTACAAACTGCGCTCCTACACGCTGAATGCTGTCAGCTACCACTTTTTGCAAGAGCAGAAGGAAGACGTACAACACTCTATCATCACAGATTTGCAGGTGACAGTGAGCAGCCAGACCTTGTGGCCTAGCAGCTTTCCTCCGTAGAACAAACATATGGGGACTAGTGCTAGGTTTAGCCAATTCAACACGCTTAGCCTCCCAGAACAACATTTTCTGAGGTTTCCTGGGCTCAAGGGCTGGCATGAAGCTGTATCTGTTTAGGGTCTTTACAAAGCACTGTGTGACAGAATTTGAGAACTGCTTCTTTATTGAGATTCTTATTAATGCACAAACTAGGTTCATATTGGTTTTGTCTGAGGCAGGGTAAGTACCTAGGGTTTAGTGCCTGGTCTGTGGGAGACTCTTGGAAAAGCCATTATTTTTGCAAGCAATAATCTAGATTTTAGGGAAATTTAACTTTTTTAAAAGGCGGTTTTTTATTCTCTCACGGGTGTGGAAATTCATTTAATTGTGTACACTGATCATCAGAAGCCCCCCTTGTTTGTGGAATGGTGTTTCTGTAGCCATCTGTTCTTTCCTGTGCTATCTCTACTTACGTAGAGAATTTATAACCTGACTCTCCAACCAAAATGCACTTTTAAAACATTTTTTAAAATGTTTTTTTTCCAAAAAGGAGCAATAAGGGTGCTGGTGATAACTCTAAATGTCAGCCAATAAGATCAAGTAAAACCAAAAGGCATATAAACTACAAGAAATGGGTTGTCCAAAAGGTAGGGTTTTTTAGCCCAAGATTCTGAATCCTGTGATTCTTAACAAGCAACTGGTTCATAATGTTGAGGCCCACCACCAAGAGTACTCTCTCTTGGTGGCCGTTAATCTACTGGATCAGTGTTTCCCAAACTTGAGTCTCCAGTTGTTTTTGGACTATCATTCCCATCATCCCTGACCACTGGTCTTGCTAGCTAGGGATGATGGGAGTTGTAGTCCACAAAAAAGCTGGAGACCCAAGTTTGGGAAACACTGTACTAGATAATGGAAATGTCAACAGCCTATCTGCTTAAAGAGTGGGGGAAAGTATGGAACAACCAATAACTTCATCCACCTTCTGTTCCCTTTTATCCAAAAGTATTTGCTTTTTTCCTGAATTTGTAAGCTTTTGCTCTCCATATCCCTCAAGCAAATAACCTTCGTCTCTTCAGAGGAAGCTGCCCATGGATACCATATCAGCCCATAGATCCTTCTCACTCTGTGTTGTCAATTCGGAGTGGTGGCAGCTCTGCACATTTCTCAGAGAGGTCTTTCTCTGCCCTCCCTGGAGATGTCTGAACCTGCTCTCTCCCACTGAACCTCCCCTTTGTTTCTGTTCACCCATAAGGAAAGGTCTCTTTCCTGCTTTTTCCAAATCCAAAAGCCTTTTCTCTCCCCCATCCTTTTGCAGAATGGCTCGGACCAGTCCCGTCGGCGACTCGCTGTGTACTGCCTCAAGGACGCCTACCTGCCCCTGCGGCTTTTGGAGAAGCTCATGTGTGTCATCAACTACATGGAGATGGCCAGAGTGACAGGTGTCCCTCTCAGCTATCTTCTGGCGCGTGGCCAGCAAATCAAGGTTGTCTCCCAGCTCCTGCGGCAGGTGAGAGCTCCTGGCTTTTTCTCTTGAGTGGAGGCAAGGGGAAGCTATATTCCAGAGTGAGTGGTACCAAAGGACTCAGTTTTGGATTTGTGGCAGTTTTCAGTGGAGTTGCAATTATTATTCAGGCTGCTAAGATCATATATATAAGACCAGGCATAGGCAACCTTTGGCCCTATAGATTTTTTGGACTACAATTCCCATCACCCCTGACCACAGGTCCTGTTAGCTAGGGATCATGGGAGTTGTAGGCTAAAACAGCTGGAGGGCTGAAGGTTGCCTATGCCTGTATAAGACCAATTCTTCTGACAGTGTATTACATTGGTATCATTTTAAAAAGAAATTAGTCAGAGAGGGGTTCACAGAAATCATTTGAATTTTGGAAGCTTTCCCTTAATAAACATGCACATGGTTGTTCTAAAATGTAAAGCACTTTGCATTCCAAGGCAGCCGTCTTTATATTTACTCACCTCGGAGCAGGTGCTATTGAACTTGGTGGGGCTTACTTTTGAGTAGACATGGATAATATTGCAGTGTAACTCTCATTCTTCACAAAAACTCTGTTAGATTGGCTTCTCTTTCCCTCCACCCAGACATTTTACTAGGGCCTATTTACCTAATTCACGTTTGAGCAGTGATTTTTAACTCCCCGACACTGCTTTTCTTTTTCTTTAAATAAAGCAGGCTTGGGAGGCTCTTCCTTCTACCACCTTGGGCTCCTTTGGGAGGAAGGGCAGGATACAACTGAATAAATAAAAAGTAAATACTGATAACTTTCCTTTCTTTTGTCCTTTCTCTACTTCCCATTGTCACATTTTGCTCTGTAGGCAGCTTCAGGTCTCTGGCAAGCATGTGTGCTCCTGCCTTCTAAAGCATGGAGTGGGAAACTTTTGACCTTCCAGACGCTGCTAAACTACAACTCCCATCAGCCCCAGCCAGCGTAGTCAGTAGCCAGGGATGGTGGAAGTTGCAGTTCAACAATATTTGGAAGGCCAAAGGTTCTCCCTCGTCTGATTTTTAAAGGGAGAAATGCCAGCTTATTTCTGGGTCTGCTAGCCCCATTCACCTGGAGGAAAGTGCTTGAATACTGTGTGTAGAAAACCACATGGATTGCCATGCATAATAGGAGGCCATTGTGGTAGCAGTATTCGTAATGTAACAAATCTGAGTGACCAGATAACTGGATAATTTTAACACTGAGCTATTGGTCTGACTAGGGCTATCTAGCCTCGCTGGAAATAGCTTTGTGACACCTGCTTGCCATCTACCCGCACCTTACCAATGGGGAAAGGTAACAGGCCACCTCCCAGCCCCCATTATATGAACTTCTAAAGTGCTCTCTGTGTTGTTTCTGTTGATATAATAAGTGCGGGGATTGACGGGCAGCACATTAGGCAAGTGGGACAGACCCACCTGGAAATAACATGGTGGTTTATGGGAGAGTGCCAAGGCAAACCCCAAACTGACAACTTCTCTCCGCCCAAAGGCCATGAAGCAGAATCTGGTTATGCCAGTGGTGAAGTCAGAAGGCGGGGAAGACTATGCTGGAGCTACTGTCATTGAACCTCTGAAAGGGTAAGGCCGGCAGGACCTGAAAGCGGGGAAATGTGCTTCCCCAAGCCCGGGTCAAAAGTGAGGGTTTAGGTTGCCATGAGGGTTTTTTTCACAGCCTGTTGTGGTGAGTTGGTGCAGGAAAAGCACTGGGGTGACTGGGATGGAAGCCAGGAGGCAGGGAGGAAGGAGCAGAGCTGAGGATAAGGCAGCTGGAGCCCACGTTATTCCACTTTGGGAGCAATGGAGGAGAAAAGATCTACATTGGCTCCCAGTACATTTTGGAGCACAATTCTAAGTGTTGGTGCTGACTTTTAAAGCCCTAAATAGCTTCAGCCATTTATACCTGAAGGAGCGTCTCCACCCCCGTTGTTCAGCCCAGGCACTGAGGTCCAGCTCCGAGGGCCTTTTGGCGGTTTCCTCACTGAGAGAAGTGAGGTTATGGGGAACCAGGAAGAGAGCCTTCTCGGTAGTGGCTCCCACCCTGTAGAACGCCCTTCCACCAGATGTCAAGGAAATAAGCAACCACCTGACTTTCAGAGGATATCTGAAGTCAGCCCTGTATAGGGAAGGTTTTTAATGTTTGATGCTTAATGTTTTAATTTGCTGCAAGTTGCCCAGAGCAGCTGGGGCAAACCCAGTTAGATGAGCGGGGTACAAAGACTAAATTATTATTATTATAAGCTCTACCTTGGGAGAGGTTCTGATAAGAATGAGTCATGGGGCTGGAAGTGGGAGAGATGGAACCAAGGATGGGGGCCCAGGGTAAGGTGTACAGTTTATCAGAGCCAGGAAAGGGCTTGGTTAAAGGTCCTCGAGAGCTAATGCGGGTCAGTTTAGGCAGTACTGTGCTTGATGGACCAGGGACCCAACTCTGTGTTACGAGGCAGCTTCCTGTGCTTCTGGTGTACGGAGGTGGGGCGGAAGAGCTTAACAGAACTGCTGTTCTCTTCTAGATATTACGACGTGCCCATAGCGACCTTGGACTTCTCCTCCCTGTACCCTTCCATCATGATGGCTCACAACCTGTGCTATACCACACTGCTGCAACCGGGGGCGGTTGAGCGCTATGGGTGAGTGGGAAAGGATCTGAAACAAAGGACTGCAGAGTTAATTGAAGGGAACAACAGCCTAAACTGCAGGGAGGAGTCAAGGGACCAGCTTTGCAGCCCTGGGGTGGGAGGGAAGTGCTCCTCCCTGGTTTCTCACATGGGGAATGCGGGTGGCGCTGCGGTCTAAACCACTGAGCCTCTTGGGCTTGCCGATCGGAAGGTCGGCGGTTCGAATCCCCGCAACGGAGTGAGCTCCCGTTGCTCTGTCCCAGTTCCTGCCAACCTAGCAGTTCGAAAACACACCAGAGAAAGTAGATAAATAGGCACCGCTGTGTCGGGAAGGTAAATGGCGTTTCCGTGCGCTCTGGTTTCCGTCATGGTGTTCCGTTGCGCCAGAAGTGGCAATAGTCATGCTATCCACATGACCCGGAAAGCTGTCTGTGGACAAATGCCGGCTCCCTCGACTTGAAAGCAAGATGAGCGACACAACCCCATAGTCGCCTTTGACTGGACTTAACCGTCCAGGGGTCCTTTACCTTTACTTTTTTTACATGGGGGATCCTAAGTAAGATGGAAAGCCAAGGGGGGGATTATTAGGTTGTCTTTGCTTTAATTATGTAATTGTGTTTTTTATTTTGTGATTTTATGTTGTGAACCACTCTGAGATCTGTGAGTATAGGGTGGTATACAAATACTATTATTAGTACTACTAATGATAATGATAATGTAGACCACCTTGGCTGTATCACTGATGTCCCAGAAGAAGGGGGAGAGCTATTCTCTTTCCTGGCATGGTCTTATGGGAGATAAAATTAGGGGAGCAAGGAATTGGGGCGAGTGACCATGGAAGCTATCCAAATGGCATATATTAGTGGATCCCAATAATAGTGGAGGGTATATAGCAGGGAGGGGCTGGAGACTAGGGTGACTTCGTGCATAAAGGGGGTGGCTAGGGTCTGATGGATTGTCGCTTCTTCCTACTAGGCTTTCGGCAGAGCAGTTCATCCGCACCCCGACTGGGGACCATTTTGTGAAGGAGTCCGTCCGCAAAGGGCTGCTGCCTGAGATCTTGGAGAACCTCCTGGCTGCCCGCAAGAGGTGAAGTAGGAGGCCCATGTGCAGAGTGGTGGGGAAGTTTAGGGTGTAAGATAATTGGAAGAAGGTAGGGCAGGCCCATAACTTGGGGTTCAAGCGCCTTCCTTTGCACGCACAGTGTTCCTGGGTCAATCCCCAGCACCTCCAGTTGATAGCAGAACCAGGACCTTGGGCAGCTGTTGGCAGCCAGTCCTAGTAGACATGCCTGACTCACAGGGGCTGATAATCCAGGACATAGAAAGGCATCTTCCTGTGCAAGACTAGGCATCTGGAGAAGGAGTTCTGGTTTCCCTGACTGGGAAATAAGGTTTAAGCAGCCTTGTATTAAAGAACTCACCTGGTAGCCACAGGCGACAAGGAATTGGATGCAGGCGAGTGCATGGAACTGTATGCTGGTGAGTGATCAGGCTGGTGGAGGAGGGACCTAGCACTGTGTTGCCTGCCGTCTACCAAAGTGGGAGATGCCAGACGAAAGAAGGCCCTCTCCTCCTCACACGGCATAGAAATGCAAAAGGCTCCTGTGCTTGCAGAGGAATGGAGCTCTCCATGCTAGTGATGTTTCGTTTCAGGCTAGTAACTTTTGTAGGCTTATTTGCAAGGGTGCTCTAAGGGAAGGATGTCTGGGATGCATAGCAGGAGGGAGGGAGGAGAGATACCTTAAATGCTGGGAACCCTAGAGGTATTTAGAGATCTGGTATGGAAGTGAGTATAGCCTGGTTTTGCAGGTGGCAAGCGAAGTGTGTTTGTAGCAAAGGCCTATGTCATCTAGAATTTGGTAATGGCACTTTAATAAACTTGAGTAGTGCTGGGGATTGGGGAAGGAAGGTAGGATATAGCCCAATTATGAGGAAAAAAGCAAACCACTGGGAGAAGGGGCATCTCTTTTATTTTTGCATCCTTCTCCAATGAGAATATTTCACATTGGACTTCTGATGCTTTGGGGGAAGAGTTTTTATTTTTCATCAAATTAGGAATGCAAAACCAAGTCATACAACCTATTCTAATATGCTATAAATAATACGCACCCAACCCACCCACAGCTCCTTAATTCCTTATCATATGACCATTGGTTAAGAATGCTGCATTTCAAATGCAAATACAGTGGTACCTCAGTTTTCTAATGTCTCCGTTGACAAACATTTCAGTTTTTGAACGCCGTGAACCCAGAAGTAAATGCTTTGGTTTTCAAACGTGCCTTGGAAGTTGAACATGCCACGTGGCTTCCGTTTTGAATTTTCTGTATTGAAGCTTCCGTATTGAGTTTTTGGTTTTTTAACGTTTCGGCACTCGAACGGTCTTCCGGAACCAATTACGTTTGAAAACCGAGGTACTACTGTACTCTTTATACATTCTTTTAACGGAAGTGTGGCAGATGCAATACAGTATCTTGTAATTTTGTATAAAAAAAAATATTAAAGTTATTACAATGGTGGATATTTATCGGTAGAAATGTATACAGTGGTACCTCGACTTACGAAGACGATCTGTTCCGTGGCCGTCTTCGTAAGTCGAAGTCTTTGGTTTTTGAAGCGCCACTTCTGTGTTTTGTGCTGCTTGCGCGCGGCGAAAGCACTTCCGGGGTTGTCGACTTCAGAAGTCGAAACCTTCGGAAGTCAAATCGTTCGGATGTCGAGGTCCTACTGTATTTGAAAACTTTAATGGAAACGGTATCTTGTATTTTTATCTCGTGAACCCCCCTGAGATCTTTTGATGAAGGGTGGTATATCCGTCACCACCACCATCCAGAGGGCTTAGAAGGCTGTTAAAAAGAGTTTCACTTAACGGATGTGCACTTGAGTTTCTCAGGTGGCGCATTATTTCCCTGCCCATTGGTGGCTGGTAGGGAGGGGCCAGTACAGAACTGTTGCTGTCATTCTTCACTCCTTCTTTGTTCTGTCCCATTTTTGGCTCAGGGCCAAGGGAGAGCTGAAGCAGGAGACGGACCCATTCAAGCGCCAAGTGCTGGACGGACGGCAGCTGGCGCTCAAGGTCAGCGCCAACTCTGTGTACGGCTTCACTGGAGCCCAAGTGGGCAAGCTGCCTTGCCTTGAGATATCTCAGGTAAGCTGGCCCACCCCCTTCAAACTCGGGGGAGTTGTCAGGTTATGGTTTTATAGTACAATGCACAAGTGTCAACAAAACACGGAGGAAACAACTATTACAGATTCCCTGTTTACCAGATCGGCTGGTTGCATGTCAGCCGCAGAGCAAGTCAATTGGTTATTAAGTTATCCCTCATTTGCTATCGCAAGCTGAATTTCTCTAGGCATCCTTGTTGTGTTGATCCTTGTGGCCTGCTATAATTCATGAAGCAAACTTTCTGAGCCTTTGAAAACGAAACGAGGTTCTGCAGTTAATGGGTGGCGAGTTCAGGGAAGTCAAAAGGAAGTTCTGCTCGCAAAAAGCCCAATTTAAACTTCATGGAATCCACCGCTACAAGAGGCATTGCTTGCCAGTCGCTTAGATTAGTTTTTGGAAAGATTAGATAAACCAAGGCAGGGCAGAGAGCGGCTATCTACAGGCTAGCTATAAACTGTGACAGATAAATGGAAGCAACATATCCTAGACCTCGTGAGTTCCCAGACGCTGGGAACAAACAGCAGGGTAAGCCCACTGCCCATTCGTTACCTGCTGGTCGCAGCTCAGAGTTGGCCGCTTTTGGAAGCGGAATACTGAACTTCATGGATTTTCGCTTTCCTAGTTTTATTTCTGTAGGGTAGGTTAGTCAGCAGGAAAATGTTTGGGTGTAATGGGTGCAGCATCTCCAACAATGCAGTGTCTAAACCAGGCCTGATCTAGCCCACAAAGTATTTTCTGGTGACTTTCCCGCTTCCAATCCAATCTGCAGCATCTGGGGCAAATGGCATGCATCTCCATGCAGATTAGGGTGCCCTCGAGCACTCTGGGGACAGGAAGGGATGTTCGGGTCTGCTTCCTTGGTCCTTGCGTGTTGGGAGCACTGCTTCCTGTTTCTGAAGCAATGCAACTCGGTAGCATCCGTGAGCCCTCGGGGAAAACCCTATAGCTAGCAAAGTATGGCTGGGGTTTCAGGTTAAGCTTTTAAGGCAGCGGTAAGCAAAAGTTTCCTTCGGCCCTTTTATCCGTCCTCCGAAATACATCGCTTTGACCCTTCTTTTCCAGAGCGTGACTGGGTTTGGGCGTCAGATGATTGAGAAGACGAAGCAGCTGGTGGAATCCAAGTACACAATCGCCAACGGTTACAGTTCTGACGCCAAGGTTGGAGGGGCAATGCAGGATAACCTGTCTCCTTTTGGGGTGGTGCAGATTGGGGAAAGCCCTTGAAGGACAGTGTTAAAGATTGCCATTACTAAAGCTGTCCGACCTCAGTTTTGGGGCCTTGTTCTGGCACCTCACATACTGTCTTTGGCGGCATTTATCTTTTTTAATTCAATTTTTATTGTATTTTACATTTTTATCATAATAACATCATAACAAAAAATGCAATGCCCAGGCTTCCCCCTCCCCTCATGACTTCCCTCAACTTCCTCTTCGGGTTTTTTACATAATAACTTATCCTGCTTGCTTTATTGTATTTTAATATTAAATTCTTTAAATTCAATAATTTTATACTCCTGTCATTTTACCATCATCTTTATACCTCCTGTATTTGTTTTGATAATTGTAAGTGTTTACTCAAATCCTGCTAGTGAGCCTATTTCTTTACCATTTTTTTCTGTAGGTACAACATAAATTGTTCCCAGTCTTTTTCAAAAGTCTTTATTGTTCTTGTCTCTAAGTCTTTCAGTTAGCTTCGCCATTTTTGTGTATTCCATCAGTTTTTCTTGCCGTTCTTCTTTAGTTGGTAATTTATCACTTTTCCATCTTTGGGCTAGCAATATCCTAGCCGCGCGGTTGTAGCATACATAAAAAGTTTCTTCTTCTCTTTTGGCAAATCTTGACCTGAAATGCCTAGCAAAAAAGGTTCTGGTCTTTTAACAAAGGTGGTCTCAAACATTCTTGTCATTTCATTATAAATCATTTCCCAATAATTTTTAATACAATTCCACCACATATGAAAAAATGAGCCTTCTTTTTCTTTGTTGTTGTTTAGTCGTGTCCGACTCTTCGTGACCCCATGGAGTCCCATAGCACGCCAGGCACTCCTGTCTTGCACTGCCTCCCGCAGTTTGGTCAAACTCATGTTCGTAGCTTCAAGAACACTGTCCAACCATCTCATCTTCTGTCGTCCCCTTCTCCTAGTGCCCTCCATCTTTCCCAACATCAGGGTCTTTTCCAGGGAGTCTTCTCTTCTCATGAAGTGGCCAAAGTATTGGAGCCTCAGCTTAAGGATCTGTCCTTCCAGTGAGCACTCAGGGCTGATTTCCTTCAGAATGGATAGGTTTGATCTTCTAGCAGTCCGTGGAACTCTCAAGAGTCTCCTCCAGCACCATAATTAAAAAGCATCAATTCTTCAGCGATCAGCCTTCTTTATGGCCCAGCTCTCAATTCCATCATCACTACTGGGAAAACCATAGCTTTAACTAGTAGTGATGTATGGAAGTAAAAGCTGGACCTTTTCTTTACACTTACACTAATAAGTGTTTTCCAACACTTATTAGAGCTTGTTCTGTACATTTTTGCCATTTTTGCAAGAGTAACGTACCATTGATACATCAATTTCATATAATTCTCTTTTTACAATACAGTCGTACCTCTACGTATCCCTGTGGAAACGGAATCTTCCGGTTATGGCCACGGCGAACCCGGAAGTATATACTTCTTGGTTTCGCCATGCGCAGATGCGCTCAATCGCGCCGCACGCAAGCGCATAAGCGCGCCTCTATGTAATTTTCGGGTTGCGAACGGACCCCCGGAACGAATTAAGTTTTAAATTTTAAATTGACTTTCCATAATTTTTCCCAGTCTTCCATTTGGATATTGCGTCGTTTTTATAGTCTGTTTGGTGGCATTTATCACGCTTGCAATGGCCGTTGGGAGGGGAGGAGTCGCAGCAGGGAGGCCACAGGACAGTCAGAAGGGAAAGAGATCTTGTGGCTGGGAAAGTGGCACAGACAGGGAAACGGGGCAGAAGATGAGCCAGACAGAAGCTGCAAGAGGAAGAGAAAGCGACACGCTGTGGCTTGTGGTGGAGGCAGCTGGCATAGCTGTCCTGCGGCTGAGAAGCTGTGAGACGCGGAGAGATGGGTAGCAGTTTCCAGAGTTTAATTGCAGCCTTTTCCCCTAACAGGTAGTATATGGGGACACAGACTCCGTCATGTGCCGCTTGGGTGTGCCGTCAGTCGCCGAGGCCATGGAGATAGGCAGGGACGCAGCTGCCTGGGTCTCCAGCCATTTCATTCCCCCCATCAAGCTGGAGTTTGAGAAGGTGAGTCTCACAAGGGCCTCTCCATCTCCCTCCGCCACCCGCTGGGTTCGTAACTTTGGAAACCCTCGGCCATGAGATTCCCATATAACGCTAGGAAATGCCTTAACGTAAGAGGTGGAAAATAAGAGATGACGTTTGGAGCGGATGGGCAGGGAGGAAGGAGATGGGAAATGAAGAAGACCAAGGGCACACATCCCTTTACACTGGTACATGTCGAGGAAGTTTGACAACATTTATAGCATCTTCCCTGTGATTGTGAGGGCCTAAACTAGACGTGATGTCTGCTGTGCAATTAGAATCATAGAGTTGGGGGGGGGGAACCCCAAGAGTTATCTAGCCCAACTTCCTGCGGTGCAGGAATGTCAACTATCCATGACGGACTAATGCACCCATCTTCCGTTAATGTAAAAAAGCAGCCGAGGGGAATCCTGAGCACCCTCGAGACCGCATAGAATGGGCAGAGCTTAATGGGGAAAATTGAGCTATTCAAAAATGCTATTTTAATTTCAAAGCAAGCCTCCCGTGGCAACTCAAACCCTGTGCAGTTACTGAGCAGGGACTTGAAACATCCGCTGTTTCAGCTGAAAAAGCAATCCTGTCTCACCCCAAAGAGGTTTTTAACCCTCGTGTTCTCCTATTCTCCCCAATCATAATTTTTTTTTTGGGGGGGGGAGTCTTTGTTCATCCTAAAATCATAGAATTGTAGAGTTGGAAGGGACCACAGGGGTCATCTAGTCCAACCCCCCCCCCAAGGCAGGAATATTTCACTCAATGTGGGGCTTGAACCCACAACCCTGAGATTTAAGTGTCTCATGCTCTACTGACTGAGCTATTCCAGCTTCTGCCCAACAAGAACCTTCTGAAATAAGTTCCAGCTTTAGTGCCTGAAGGCTCCTATGTGATAACACAGGCCTTTACTGTTTTCTCCATCTGTCCGCACACCAGGTATACTTCCCCTATCTCCTGATCAACAAGAAACGCTATGCTGGCCTCTATTTCTCTTCCAATCCTGACACCCACGACAAGATGGACTGTAAGGGCATTGAGACTGTGCGCCGAGACAACTGCCCCCTAGTGGCAAACCTCATCAACACCTGCCTGCAGAAGCTGCTCATAGATAGGTCTGTAGGTGTTTGTTTGAGACGAAGCCACGTTCTGGTCTGCCGAGCAGTTGTGGGCATGATCCAAGGCTGAATTCCTGGATGCTGGGACAAAACTCTTAGAAACTGGCTCCTACAAATAGCAAACCCGTCTATAGCACCCCAGCTTTCTGTAGCCTACCTGAAGGGTCAAAACCTTGATTCCTTTGGGGACGGTTCTCTTCTGCGGGAAAGAGAGGAGGGGCTCAGATTATTCCACACTTCCTTCTCTGCAGGGACCCTACAGGTGCCGTGGCCCATGCCAAGGAGGTGATCTCCGATCTGCTTTGCAACAGAGTTGACATCTCACAGCTGGTGATCACCAAGGAACTGACACGTACAGCGGATGAATACGCAGGTCGCCAGGCTCATGTGGAGCTGGCCGAGCGGTGAGTTGAGCGAAGGAAGAGGCGGCACTTTTCCCCCACCTTTTCTTGTTGGGTTGGGGGCAGGGGGAAAGAAATGCATCACTTCCGAAGAGAGCAAGGGTGGTGGCCCTGACCCCAAGACACCCCACATATTTAGACTGAACATGAAACTCCCTTTACGTTGGGTCTGACCATCATTTATCTAACTGGCAGCATCTTTCTCAAGGTTGTGCACTAGGCAGAACCAGATGCCCAAATATGAGATAGGGGGGCCCCGACGGCAACACCTGGCTTACTAGTAGTACAGTGGTACCTTGGTTCTCAAATGCCTTGGCACTCAAACAACTTGGAACCCAAACACTGCAAACCTGGAAGTAAGTGTTCCGGTTTGCGAACGTTTTTCGGAAGCCAAACATGCTCCGTTTTGACTGTTATGCTTCCGATTTGAGTGCCACACTTCCATTTTGAGTGTTACGCTGAGGTCTGTCTGTTTTTGCTATTTCTTTTGTGTTTTTGTGACTTTTTGTTTTGTTTTCATGACTGTGTGGAACCCAGTTCAGCTACTCGTTCGTTGATTGATTGATTGATTGTGTGACTGCCATACATTGTTTGTTGCTTTCATTTTATGGATCAATGGTCTCATTAGATAGTAAAATCCATGTTAAATTGCTGTTTTAGGGGTTGTTTTGAAAAGTCTGGAACGGATTAATCCATTTTGCCTTACTTTCTATGGGAAAACGTGCCTTGGTTTTGGAACGCTTTGATTTTGGAACGGACTTCCGGAACGGATTAAGTTTGAGAACCAAGGTACCACTGTGCATGTAAAAAGGATCTAGGGGGTCTTAGCAGATCACAAGCTTTGTTGTTGTTGTTGTTTAGTCGTTTAGTCGTGTCCGACTCTTCGTGACCCCATGGACCATAGCACGCCAGGCACTCCTGTCTTGCACTGCCTCCCGCAATTTGGTCAAACTCATGTTCGTAGCTTCGAGAACACTGTCCAACCATCTTGTCCTCTGTCGTCCCCTTCTCCTAGTGCCCTCAATCTTTCCCAACATCAGGGTCTTTTCCAAGGATTCTTCTCTTCTCATGAGGTGGCCAAAGTATTGGAGCCTGAGCTTCACGATCTGTCCTTCCAGGGAGCACTCAGGGCTGATTTCCTTAAGAATGGATAGGTTTGATCTTCTTGCAGTCCATGGGACTCTCAAGAGTCTCCTCCAGCACCATAATTCAAAAGCATCAATTCTTCGGCGATCAGCCTTCTTTATGGTCCAGCTCTCACTTCCATACATCACTACTGGGAAAACCATAGCTTTAACTATACGGACCTTTGTCGGCAAGGTGATGTCTCTGCTTTTTAAGATGCTGTCTAGGTTTGTCATTGCTTTTCTCCCAAGAAGCAGGCGTCTTTTAATTTCGTGACTGCTGTCACCATCTGCAGTGATCAAGGAGCCCAAGAAAGTAAAATCTCTCACTGCCTCCATTTCTTCCCCTTCTATTTGCCAGGAGGTGATGGGACCAGTGGCCATGATCTTGGTTTTTTTGATGTTGAGCTTCAGACCATATTTTGCGCTCTCCTCTTTCACCCTCATTAAAAGGTTCTTTAATTCCTCCTCGCTTTCTGCCATCAAGGTTGTGTCATCTGCATATCTGAGGTTGTTGATATTTCTTCCGGCAATCTTAATTCCGGCTTGGGATTCATCTAGTCCAGCCTTTCGCATGATGAATTCTGCATATAAGTTAAATAAGCAGGGAGACAATATACAACCTTGTCGTACTCCTTTCCCAATTTTGAACCAATCAGTTGTTCCATATCCAGTTCTAACTGTAGCTTCTTGTCCCACATAGAGATTTCTCAGGAGACAGATGAGGTGATCAGGCACTCCCACTTCTTTAAGAACTTGCCATAGTTTGCTGTGGTCGACACAGTCAAAGGCTTTTGCATAGTCAATGAAGCAGAAGTAGACGTTTTTCTGGAACTCTCTAGCTTTCTCCATAATCCAGCGCATGTTTCCTATTTGGTCTCTGGTTCCTCTGCCCTTTCGAAATCCAGCTTGCACTTCTGGGAGTTCTCGGTCCACATACTGCCTAAGCCTGCCTTGTAGAATTTTAAGCATAACCTTGCTAGCGTGTGAAAGGAGCGCAATTGTGCGGTAGTTGGAGCATTCTTTGGCACTGCCCTTCTTTGGAATTGGGATGTAGACTGATCTTCTCCAATCCTCTGGCCATTGCTGAGTTTTCCAAACTTGCTGGCATATTGGGTGTAGCACCTTAACAGCATCATCTTTTAAAATTTTAAATAGTTCAGCTGGAATATCATCACTTCCACTGGCCTTGTTATTAGCAGTGCTTTCTAAGGCCCATTTGACTTCACTCTCCAAGATGTCTGGCTCAAGGTCAGCAACCACACTACCTGGGGTGTACGAGACCTCCATATCTTTCTGGTATAATTCCTCTGTGTATTCTTGCCACCTCTTCTTGATGTCTTCTGCTTCTGTTAGGTCCTTACCACTTTTGTCCTTGATTATGGTAATCTTTGTACGAAATGTTCCTTTCATATCTCCAATTTTCTTGAACAGATCTCTGGTTTTCCCCATTCTATTGTTTTCCTCTATTTCTTTGCATTGCTCATTTAAGAAGACCCTCTTGTCTCTCCTTGCTGGTTTTTGGAAATCTGCATTCAGTTTCCTGTATCTTTCCCTATCTCCCTTGCATTTTGCTTGCCTCCTCTCCTCCGCTATTTGTAAGGCCTCGTTGGACAGCCATTTTGCTTTCTTGCATTTCCTTTTCCTTGGGATGGTTTTCGTTGCTGCCTCCTGTATAATGTTACGAGCCTCCATCCATAGTTCTTCAGGCATTCTGTCCACCAAATCTAAATCCTTAAACCTGTTCCTCACTTCCACTGTGTATTCATAAGGGATTTGATTCAGATTGTATCTTACTGGCCCAGTGGTTTTTCCTACTTTCTTCAGTTTAAGCTGGAATTTTGCTATAAGAAGCTGATGATCTGAGTTACAGTCAGCTCCAGGTCTTGTTTTTGCTGACTGTATAGAGCTTCTCCATCTTTGGCTGCAGAGAATATAATCAATCTGATTTCGATGCTGCCCATTTGGTGATATCCATGTGTAGAGTCGTCTCTTGTGTTGTTGGAAGAGAGTGTTTGTGATGACCAGCTTGTTCTCTTGACAGAACTCTATTAGCCTTTGCCCTGCTTCATTTTGAACTCCCAGGCCAAACTTGCCAGTTGTTCCTTTTATCTCTTGATTCCCTACTTTAGCATTCCAATCCCCTGTAATGAGAAGAACATCCTTCTTTGGTGTCATTTCTAGAAGGTGTTGTAGGTCTTCATAGAATTGGTCAATTTCACTTTCTTCAGCACCGGTAGTTGGTGCATAACAAGCTTCACAAGCTTAACATGAGTCAACACTGTGTTGCAGCAGCAAATAAAAGCTGATGCTATTCCGGGCTGCATCAGCAAAACTATAGTTTCCTGATCAAGGGAAGTAATAGTACCACTCTATTCTGCCTTGGTCAGACCACACCTGGAATACTGTGTCCAGTTCTGGGCACCATAATTTAAGAAGGATGTTGATAAGCTGGAACGTGTGCAGAGGAGGGCAACCAAGATGATCAAGGGTCTGGAAACCAAGCCTTTATGAGGAGCGGTTGAAGGAGCTGGGTAGGTTTAGCCTGCAAAAAAGAAGACATGATAGCCATCTTCAAATATTTGAAAGGCTGTCACATGGAAGATGGAACAAGTTTTTTTTTCCTGCTCTGGAGGATAGGACCTGAACCAATGGCTTCAAGTTACAAGAAAGGAGATTCCAACTATATATCAGGAAGAACTTTCTGACAGTATGGGCTTTCTGACAGTGGAACAGTCTCGCTTGGAATGTTGTGGACTCTCCTACCTTGGAGGTTTGAAAGCAGCGGTTGGATGGGCCCATCTGTCATGGATGCTTTAGCGGAGATTCCTTGCATTGCAGGCGGTTGGACTAGATGACCCTTGGGGTCCCTTCCAACTACACAATTCTATGATTCTAGGTTTTCAAGCAGAGTCTTTTCCAGCCCTGCCACCTGAGATCCTCATAACTGGAGACGCCGTGCATTGGACCCATAGGAGCCAATTCCTAGGGGCTGAAGGGTCTTCGCCCTCCCCTCCCCTCCCCATAAAATATTTGAGGTGGGCTGGGCTTCCCCAAAGTTGACGGGCATTGCCATTCAAATGATGTGTGTGCACTGCGTCATATGATGGGTTATGTGGGGTGGGGCGTACCTGCCCCCCGCCCAATATTTTATTCAAGTTGGCACCCCCGCTTGGACCTTTCAAAGGTTGTGTTGAATAGCAGTTTGTCAAAACTGCAGAAGGGGAGAGTGCCCTCATGCAGGTTTCCCATGGGGGCATGTGGTTGGCCCCTGTGAGAACAGGATGCTGGCCTAGATAATAATAATAATAATAATAATAATAATAATAATAATAATAATAATAATAATATATTTATACCCCGCCCATCTGGCCGGGTTCCCCCAGCCACTCTGGGCAGCTTTCAACAAAACATTAAAATACAGAAATCCATCAAACATTAAAAGCTTCCCTAAACAGGGCTGCCTTAAGATGCCTTCTAAAGGTCTGGTAATTGTTGTTCTCTTTGACCTCTGGTGGGAGGGCATTCCACAGGGTGGGTGCCACTACCAAGAAGGCCCTCTGCCTGGTTCCCTGTAACTTAGCTTCTCGTAGCGAGGGAACCGCCAGAAGGCCCTCGGCACTGGACCTCAGTGTCCGGGCAGAACGATGGGGGAGGAGATGCTCCTTCAGGTATACTGGACCAAGGCCGTTTAGGGCTTTAAAGGTCAGCACCAACACTTTGAATTGTGCTCGGAAACGTACTGGGAGCCAATGTAGGTCTTTCAGGACCGGTATTATGTGGTCTCGGGGGCCGCTCCCAGTCACCAGTCTAGCTGCTGCATTCTGGGTTAGCTGTAGTTTCCGGGTCACCTTCAAAGGTAGCCCCACGTAGAGCGCATTGCAGTAGTCCAAGCTGTGGTCCAAGTAGATGGGCCACAGGCCTGATCCCGCAGCCTCTCCTTGTGTCCTTACGTTCTACGGCTGCTCTGTGGTCCCCTTTCTTGAGTTTTGAGAGCAAGAGGGTATCTTTCCTCTTCCCCTCCTCCCTCCCCCTTGAGTTTCTTTACCCTGAGTTATCGAGGCCCGTCTACTCTCAGGACAGCGGAAAAAGGTGGGTGTGGGTTGGGGGTGGCTGGTGAGGCATGACTGAAGGGAAGGGCAGAAATAGTTATGGCCAGCGCAGCTGCAAGTGGAACCTTCTGCGACGCCCACCCCTCCTGCTCTGGGCTTCCTGTCTGACTGCCGCCACTTCATCTGCCTCGCACAGACACACGTTCCGGTGCGACAGACCTGCTCCTTTTGCTCCGCTGCCTCTTTGACAAACAAAAGTTTGGGTGGTGAAAGTGCCCCCGGTGGGGCACTTTCAGGGCTGGTACCAGTTTGCCCTCGTGCTTCGTTCTGTACTGTTACCTTTTTCGAGATGTTTCTCAGCGGTGCCTCCGCTCGGGGAAAATATGTTAATAGTGTTATTATGCGCACCTGGGGGTCGCATGTCGGGCTTTTCGGCATCTCACGTTTTGACTTCTTCCAGCTCCTTTTGAGGGACTTGTACTGTTTTGTATGTGTCTGTTTTCAGTAAAGTCACCTTTTATTAAATCTCAAAAACCATCCAGTAATCGCACCAAAAAGCTAAATATGTACACATTATAAACGCCTTCAATATACATAGATTCATGTTTTGCCACATAGAAAAGCTGTTATATTTGTCAACCCTTACATTTATTCTTCATAAATGCAGTTGGAGGATTCCATAGATCCTTAACATTTTCTCTCTTTTTTTAGTTTATTTATAAAAAATGTATAGACTGCTATTTCATAAAAACATAGAGCAGTTCACAACAAAAATACATGAAACCATATAAAAAGTCAAATATAATCTTTCACTCTAATCAGTTCTGTATGTTTATACATCTTTGCTACCTTCCAGAATTTGCCAGCTATTATTTTGGCGTTTGAGCTGGCCTGGTTTTCGATTTTTGTGCATCAAGCATAAAACAAAGTTACTGCTTTTAAAAGCCATGCTGCTCTCACGCACATGTGCCCCCAGATCCCTTTTGGCTCTGAAAACGTTCCTCAGTCCCGATCTGCAGTGCCTCCTTCTGTTTAACACATCCTTGGGGGCTGGTTTGATCCTGGTGCGCCACCTTCCAGTCTGGCTCATCATGTGACACCTCCTCACGGCTTCTCCCTTTAGGATGCGCCGGCGGGATCCTGGCAGCGCTCCCAACCTGGGGGACCGGGTTCCGTATGTCATTATCGGCGCTGCCAAAGGCGTAGCGGCTTACATGAAATCTGAGGTGAGGATGGGGAGAGGGATGCGATGGGCAATACGGAGCAGTAACTGTGTGGGGGGGGGAAAGGATTTAGGCTTGTACATGTATGCTTCTTCAGGTGCAAGGCTGTACAGTGGTACCTCGACTAACGAATAACCCTACTTACGAAAAATTCTACTTACGAACAATACAAAGTGGGGCCCACTTACGAATTTCTTCGACATCCGAAGGCCGGATCGGGCCCCGCCTCTGCCGCTAGCGGCCTCCCGCCGCCTCCAGTGCCCGGCCCACGGTCGGATCCGACGCCGCTAGCGGCCTCCCGCTGCCTCCGGCGCCCGGCCCACGGCTGCATCGGGCCCGCTGACGCCGCTAGCGGCCTCCCGCGCCTCGGGCTCCCGGTCCGTGGCTGGATCGGGCCCCGCCTCCGCCACTAGCGGCCTCCCGCCGCCTCTAGTGCCCGGCCCACAGTCGGATCCGACGCCGCTAGCGGCCTCCCGCCACCTCGGGCGCCCGGCCCACGGCTGGATTGGGCCCACCGACGCCGCTAGTGGCCTCCCGGCGCCTCGGCCGCCCGGCCCATGGTCGGATCGGGCCCGCTGACGCTGCTAGCAGCCTCCCGCCCCCTCGGGCGCCTGGCCCACGGCTGGATCGGGCCTGCCGGCGCCGCTAGTGGCCTCCTGGCACTCGGCCTACAGCCGGATCAGGCCCCGCCGCCACCACTAGCCGGCCTCTCACCAAATCGCTGCCTCCCCCACTTGGCCTATGGCCGGATCAGGCTCCCGCCGCCACCACTAACCTGCCGCCTCGCTGCCACCCGCCCGCGCTCCCTGCACTGAAAGGTAATGTTTTTGTGCATGCCTTTAAAGTCTTTAAAATCTCTTTTAAAGGGTCTTTTTCCTAGGCTCCGGAACGAATTAATCCATTCCCAATGCATTCCTATGGGGAACATCGTTTCGACTTACGAATGTTTCTACTTACGAATGTGCATTTGGAACGGATTAAATTCGTAAGTAGAGGTTCCACTGTATTGAAATGTGCACCGCTAGCACTGCAAAATACTTGGGGGTGGGGGGGAGATGGCCATTCACCATTAGGCTTCAAGGAGGAAGAGGTTTTTTGGAAGTAGGAACTCAAAGTGGGGCTCAGGAAGCCGTAGCTCAGCGATAAGAGCACCTGCTTTTGCAGGCCTGCGAGGCCCCTGGTTCAATCCCAGCATCTCCAGATTGGGCTAGGAAACCCCGCAGAGCTGCTGCCAATCAGTGTCGACAGTACTGAGCTGGATGGGCCAGCGGTCTGACTGTACAAGGCAGCTTCCTGCGTTCCTAAGCAATTTCTGAGCTGAAGTTTGGAGCCCCTCTCCCCCACCAGTTTTCACTAGGTTGGCTTTAATGCTTCTGCAAGATCTTGTTTTGGGTTAGTTAATTTGTGTGTGTGGGGGGGTGCGTAACTAGGTCTATTTCTACTACTTTCATATCCTCTCTTCCTGCTGAACTGGAAAAGGACAAAACCTCTAGGCACTGATTGAATCAAACTGACTGCTGCTACCATGAACTTCCCATGTTAATGGCCTGTGCATACACACACACACCCCGACACTTACACTCACTTGCACTCAGAACCCGACACCCACCCACCCCTTCCTTGCTTTTATTATAATAGGTAAAGGTAAAGGTAAAGGGACCCCTGACCATTAGGTCCAGTCGTGACCGACTCTGGGGTTGCGCGCTCATCTCGCATTATTGGCCGAGGGAGCCGGCGTACAGCTTCCAGGTCATGTGGCCAGCATGACAAAGCTGCTTCTGGCAAACCAGAGCAGCACATGGAAACGCCGTTTACCTTCCCGCTGTAGCGGTTCCTATTTATCTACTTGCATTTTGACGTGCTTTCGAACTGCTAGGTTGGCAGGAGCTGGGACCGAGCAACGGGAGCTCACCCCGTCACAGGGATTCGAACCGCTGACCTTCTGATCAGCAAGCCCTAGGCTCAGTGGTTTAACCACAGCGCCACCTGGGTCCCTTTTATAATAATAATAATAATAATAATAATAATAATAATAATAATAATAATAATTTATTATTTGTACCCCGCCCATCTGGCGGGGTTTCCCTCAGCCACTCTGGGCAGCTTCCAACAAAGATTTCCCCTGTTTCTCCAGGATCCCATCTACGTGCTGGAGAATAACCTGCCCATCGACACGCAGTACTACCTGGAGCAGCAGCTTGCCAAGCCCCTCCTGCGCATCTTCGAGCCCATCTTGGGAGAGGGCAAGGCGCAGAACGTCTTGCTGAGTGAGTGTGGCCGCTGGCCTCCCAACGCCAAGCAAAACCGGAGCACGGCTTGGGCTCTGCTTTCTGGAGAAGAAGAGAGGAATAAGACCCCGTGATCCTGCAAATAGGCTGCAGACCCCCTGAATCATTCTCATCTTAAGCTGGGATTAATTTTTGGTGCCGTCTGTAACCATATCCCTGTCACTGTGTATCTGCATCTGGTCCACCCTCTTTGCACTTGGTGGACTCGAAAGCAGTGTCTGAGTTGTCCCTCACCGCCCCAGGGAAGTGATCTCAATATGCAGCCCTACAGGCCTTCTCAGGAGGGATTGTTTATTCACTTCTTCTGTTGCATCTTTCACTCCACCAGGAACTTATCCTTCTAGAGCAGGATTTCCCAAACGTGGGTCTCCAGCTGCTTTTGGACTACAATTCCCACCATCCCTCACCACTGGTCCTGCTAGCTAGGGACTATGGGAGTTGTAGTCCAAAAAAAACAGCTGGAGACCCAAGTTTGGGAAACGCCATTCTAGAGAAACAAGAGTCTCCCATGCTTGACCCTGACCCCCCCCCCCAAAAAATGGATGAATTGGTAGGAAATAGCAGTGTGGGCCGTCTTTCGGAAAGAGACTCTTACCCCAGACTCTTTCTTCATCTGTTTTGGTGGAAGTGACGTGTTTTCCACCACCCAGTCCTGCTCCCCCTTCTTCTGCTTTCGTGCCCCCTCACGTTGTCACAGAAAAGGGGATAAAACTGTAGGTAAGAGCTGTTTGACAGTGGAACAGTCTCCCTCGGGAGGCTGTGGACTCTCCTTCCTTGGAGGTTTTTTAAGCAGAGGTTGGGTGGCAGTCTGTCATGGAGGCTTTAGCTGAGTTTCCTGCATTAGCTGGGGGTTGGGCTAGATGACCCCTGGGTACAATTCTATGAGTATGCAGGCACAGGTGGCTTATTCTACGGGAGCTGCTGCCAGGGAAATCCGGGTACCAATCCCTTTCCATGGACAGTAATGGTGAGCAGTCCAGGGCGAGAGATGGCTGGAATACAGATCTTTACCCTCCCCTCCCCACTGCTGTAATGTATTGGAGGTGGCGTACGTGCTTGACCCTTAATTTCCTTCCCTTTGCAGAGGGGGAACACACTCGCTGCAAAACAGTCCTGACAGCCAAAGTCGGAGGGCTCATGGCTTTTGCTACTAAACGAAGCACCTGCATCGGTTGCCGGGCTGTGCTCAACCACCATGGTGAGATCCTGTCCCCGCCTGCCTTTCCTGGCCTCCGCTTTGCAGAGTCTATGTCAAAAACAAGTCCCCTCCCCTCCCTTCCCCCATCATGCGCTCCTAACCAGCAGCGCATGTTGCAAGTTCCTTTTGCCGGAATTTGCCACAGAGTGGAGCGTGTGTCACAAAACGGTGCCTCTACTGGGCTTTCGTTACCAGCAGGAAAACCTAGCTGTACACACACACACACACACACACACACACACACACACACACAGCCTGATCTCTGGGCACCTCTGCTTACTTCCCTGTTCTCCCTCTTTCTCAAGTTTGCTGATGAGAGGGGGGGGGGGGCTACTTGCAAGTTGTGGGAGAGGATCTGAAACCAAGTTTCTGGGTTTGTTTGAAGTTATGTGGCGCTATTAAAGGATGTCTGAGTACCCTAGGATGGGAGTAATTTCTGGTGGGTGGTTTGGAGAACGACTGGGAGCAGAGGGCCTTCTCGGTAGTGGCGCCTGCCCTGTGGAACGCCCTCCCATCAGATGTCAAAGAAATAAACAACTATCTGACTTTTAGAAGGCATCTGAAGGCAGCCCTGTTTAAGGAAGTTTTTAATGGTTGATGTTTTATTGTGTTTTTAATATTCTGTAGGGGGCCGCCCAGAGTGGCTGGGGAAACCCAGCCAGATGGGTGGGGTATAAATAATAATATTTATTTATTCATTCATTCATTCATTCCTGGGTTCTTTCTGGGCACTTACCGGAGATTTCCCAAAAGTCTTACGTGCACTAGAGAAAGAGACAGAAGGTGTTTGGGACAAGGGCCCTCTCACACTGCAAACTTGATCGCGTTGCACCAGAAAGCAGGTGCCTAGCAGCAAGGAGATGGCAGAGCGAGTAACTTTAGATCAATCTGACGCAGCGAAAATTCCTCCCCGGACCCAAAGGCAGAGGAGGCCGGTCAGGTCCTGGGCATGAGCAAAAATTCACCCCACCTCATTGTCTCAGCAGGAATGTAAACAGGCTGCCTTGCCATTCCACCATTGTGGCTTTCCTTTGGAAAGGGGCGGCGGGGAAGGAACTCCAAAGTGGAAATGGGATAAGGAGGAAAATGGCTTTCTGGTGTGCTTTCCTCCTTAAGGTGCTGTGTGCAAGTTTTGCCTGGGCCGCCAGTCTGAGCTTTACCAGAAGGAGGTAAGTGGTAGAGCGCACTGGGTTGGGTGGGAGAGGAAGTGACTCTCCACCAGCAAGGAGGAGCCCAGGTGGCCTGCATACTGGACTGAGGCACAAGGCTCTGAATTAGACTTGTACCTTGGAAATTCCTCCCTTCACTGGGAAAGGAATGGGGCTGCAAACAAGCCACTGGGAATTTTAAGTGGATATGAAACCAGGTTTCCTGGTGTAGTAGCCTGTGGACTGACCTGGGAAGTCTCTGGCTTGAAGCTCACTTTGCCATGAACTCACTGGGTGGCCTTAAGTCTACCTCTCTCTTGCCCCCATCTGCAATATGGAGCAAATGGTGCTGAACTGCTTGTGTAGACATTGTGAGGATCCACAACCGCAGTCTGCGTGAAGCGGTTAGCGGGTTTTGAAAGGGCCAAGGAACAATTGGGTCCAAGTGGCCTTGGTCCTGCCACCCGCCTCTTCTTCTCCCTCTCCCCACAGGTGACCCACCTGAGCTCTCTGGAGGAGAAGTTCTCGCGCTTGTGGACGCAGTGCCAGCGGTGCCAGGGAAGCCTGCACGAGGATGTGCTGTGTACCAGGTGAGGGGCTGGCCGCTCCCCACGCCTTTGCCGAGCAGCCACCAGCTCTTACCCGTTCCCACGGGATAATGGGCTAAAATATGACTTTACGCCACCCCTGGGTGTTTACAGCTGCTTATCAGGCTGGTTTGAGAACAGCAAACAGATGGCTCCCGCAGAGAGCTAGCGGGGTGCTGGTACTCCTGAAGATGTTTATTACCTTTATAAATATAACACCTGTCAGATGCTGGCAGCGGCCAGGGGTGTGGAGAGAGAGAGAGAGAGAGAGAGAGAGAGAGAGAGAGAGAGAGAGAGAGAGAGAGAGAGAGAGAGAGAGAGGGCCTTCTGCTCCGGCACATGAGATATCAGCTGGGGTTGCTTGGACATATTTGTGTGTAAATCGGGAAACAACGTCCACCACGGTCTGGTGTGTACAGGTAGCAAGCCCTGAGGTTGACAGAGTGAGCTGCACTATTTTCTTCTGCATGAATAGGGTACCGTTTTTGAATGTTCCATTTAAACTCCTCCCCCCCCAAAAAAAACCCCACACAAATTCCTTGCAAATAGATGACAAGCCCAGCGTTTTCTCCCTGCTGCCCTAGTTTCCTTGCAGAGTATTTCCAGAGAGGAACGCTCCAAAACAAGAATCCCCGCAGCACCCCCAAACCTGCAGCCTGAAGCAGTACGGCCCATTCTACTACCTCATACAAGTCGACAGAAACAGGGAACCATTGTGTGAGCCAAGATTTCTGGGTTCTGTTGGGCCCCTTTTCCTGCAGGGGAAACCCAGTTTTTTCAGCTAGTGTTTCCAAGCACCATCAGGGTCTTCAGTTAGTCTCCTAAATGCAGGCTGCCAATTAAGTGTCTGTTCCCCGTCACTCCCACCCCTGAATGAATTTTTTCTCCCAACTCCTTTCAGCCGCGACTGCCCCATCTTTTACATGAGGAAGAAAGTGCAGAAGGACCTTGATGACCAGGAAGTGCTAATCTCACGCTTTGGCCCTCCCACGTGGTGATACCTCTTTGCCTTCCGTTCATCCGACTGAAACCCACCACCACCCATTATTCTCTTTTAAAGGCGCAGCAAAGCCTGGTTATGCTGCAGGGAAAATTGCTCCTTCCCCTTGCCCAGTTCTGCTCTGGGCATCGCTTCTGTCGCCAGGATCAATGGCCGATACCATCAGGAAAGCTCCCTTGAGATAATTGCGGGGACTACGTTTTGTATGAATTTCTACCAATAAAGATTTCTTCTTTTTCTACATGCGAGTGGCTTAAGTGGGGTGACCTGAGCTGTTCCTTAGTTCTACCGGAAGAGGACTAAAGGATAGCAGAAGCCAGATGTGTTTTAGGAGCAGGTGACTGCAGGGACCACTAGGCTCATGAATTACCTGTCATATGGAAGCTATAAAGGTGGCACCACTGACCTGTATGGCCAGGTGTTGCATTAACCTTTGGGGTTTGCTGTACCTGAGACTCTTAATCTGAGGGTCATGGGTTCAAGCCTCATAGTAGGTAAAAGGTTACTGCATTGCAGGGGGTTGGACTAGATGATCCTGGTGGCCCCCTCTGACTCTACGATTCTATGATCAGCATGCATTCAACAAGCAAACGTAAAAGGGGTCCTTCTGCATCAGGCAAAAGACCTATCTAGTTTCCCACAGCGGTCAGAGACTTGTGAGAAGCCCCAAAGCAATGGCCCTCTCCCACTTTCCATGCCCTAGCAGGATGAAATCAGATTTGTGCATGCAACTTTATTGCCTTGTATGATGGGGGTAAACATGGGAATTTGAGCACCAAAGGCAATCTCCTGACGGCGTTTCGAGATGCCACATTGCGTTGCCCTCGCCGTGTTCTGCACATCCCAGTTCTCATGATCCCCTCCTCCACTGCCACGGTCAATCGCCAAACGAGATAAGGAGGACCATAAATTACTCCTAAACATTTATTTAGCGCCGCTGAGTGCATGGTGTTGCCCGCTTGCACTCCGTGACCAGGTGGTTGCAGCCAACCTTAGTGTGTGAGCAAAATAACGCAAATAAAAGCAGTTAACTCAGGTGGCTAGAGAGTTGCTTTTTTTGTTTTTAAGCGCGCAGGAGTGCCAGGCTTCAAATCCCAGTTTAGCCAGGACGTGTCATTCTGGGGCAAAGTTAGAAGATAGGAAGAAGCTCTGTTCTACCAGGTCAGTCTGTTTATCTAGCCCAAGACTGTATACTGAAGCCGATGATAGCAGTTCAGAGTCTCAGGCAATAGTACCTGCTGCTACCCTGTTCTTATAACTTGGGAGTGGGGAAGCTTTGGTCCTCCAGATATTTCTACACAACAACTCTCATCAGCCCCAGCAAGCATAGCCAGTGGCCAGGCCTGGTGGGAGCTACCGTCTTCCCCTCCCCACACCCAGTTGCTTTCCTCTCAGCTTCAGTTTTCCTAGCTGTAAAATCATTCATTTTTATCCTACCCTTCCTCCAAGAGAATCGGGCAGAGGTGGATTTAGGGGAGCATGACCAGTTCGGTCACACTGGCCGCGGAGCCTCGGGGACACTGCAACAATAATGCGTAGCTCAGTCGGTGGAGCGTGAGATTCTTAATCTCAGGGTCGTGGGTTCAAGCCCCATGTGGGGCGAAAGATTCCTGTAATGCAGAGGGTTGGACTAGATGACTTGACTCCCACCTCTGCAATTCTGTGGTTCTGTTATTTAGAATGGAACAGGAGAAGAGTGAATAAATGAAAATAAAAGGTTTCCTTCCCTTTGCTAAAAAGAAAAAAGAACGGAGCAGGAGAAAGGGCCACCAAATTTTGGTGTCACACAGGGCGCCGCTGAAATTTGAGACCCCCAGGTCCGCCATTGAATTAGGGGTGCATGCACGGGATGTTCTCTGCCTGCTTAATCCTCCACACCCCTGCGAGGTAGTGCAGGCTGGGAGTTGGCAACTGGCTCAAGGTCACCCGGTGACCTTCATGGGTGGACCAACCGGGTCTCAGGCTTGCAGGGTTGTGGCGAGGAAGGTGGGGGAATGGCCCTGTGGCACTTCGCAGGGCATGAAAAATGTGATGAAATGCCGTGTTGCACACACCAGCTAGTAACGGGGGCTTCCGGCAGTGACCTTTGACCCTTCCTTATAACTTGGCCTGACCGCTGGCGGCTGGTGGTAACATCTTCCCTGCCCTGCTCCCTTGAAGATGGGATGTCACCAGTTCATTAGAAACTTGAGCAAGGAGCGGGGAGGGGAGAGATTAAAGGAGGCAGTAAATTGGGGCTGGTGCAGGCTCTCCCCCACACACACTTTCCCCCATTCTCTATTGAGTCAGGGCCCTCCCCCAATCCAGATGGAGGAGTCAGGGCAGTGGAGATAATGGGGAAAGGTGTCTCGAGGAGATAAGCAGTCTTTCGGATTCTTTCGCAAGTCGTGACTCCCTAGCCGCTCACGTGAACATCCCTCATGAGGTAGGGAGGGCGCAGAATGGTGCCAGGTTGCGCCCACAAGGGAAGAGCTCTGCCGGATCAGGCCAGTGGCTCATCTAGTCCGGCATCCTATTCTCATCAGTGGCCAAACAGATCCCGCAAGCAGATCCTCAGTGCGGTGGTTCTCTCCGGTTTCCATAAACTGGTATCCGGGCACATACTCAGACTGGATAGCACAGTTGATAAGAGCATGGTGCTGATAACGCCAAGATTGCCGGCTGCATATCCCTGCATTGCACTAGATCAGGGGTGGCCAACTTCCAAGAGACTATGATCTACTCACAGAGTTAAAAACTGGCAGTGATCTACCCCCTTTTGGGGGATTCAGGTCAAAGTTGTTGAACTTCTTTAGGGAAAAGGAAAGCGACATTGAGCTCTCTTTTTTTAGGAAGGAAAGCCCTGTTTTGGGGGGTTCATGTAAAAGTTGTTGAACTTCTTTAGGGAAGAGGAAAGCGACATTGAGCTCTTTTTTTTAGGAAGGAAAGCCCTGTTTTGGGTGGTTCAGGTCATTTTAGGGGTGCAGGGCAAAGATGTTGAGCTTTTTTTAGGGAAGCCAGAGTTTTTTTAGCTTCTTTGGGGAGAGCCACTGATCTACCGGTGATCTACCACAGACGTCCAGTGATCTACCAGTAGATCACGATCTACCTGTTGGACATGCCTGCACTAGATGATCCTCGGGGTCCCTTGCAACTCTACAATTCTGGGATTCTGTGCTGCCTCCACAGTGGAAGCTGAACTTGCCGCTGGTGGTGCTCAGTGAATTTTGCAAAGCTCCTTTGCCTACCCATTAGAAAGTTTTGCGAGTCCGGGAGCACCTTAAAGAGAGCAGATTCGAGGCTACCTAAACTTTCCTGCTTCGTTGCATGAAGCTTTATCCTTCGTGTGCGACTTAGGCGTGGGTCCCCCTTCCATCCTTGGCTCAGGTTAACCGCTTTGTCGCTTAGTGAGCAAGAGTGCCCTCGCATTTGTCTGCTTTCCTGCATGTGCAATATGTGAAACCCACACGATGACACAAGACAGAAAATGCAAGTACATTTCAGCTTTTATGCTTCCCTGCCCCCTTGGCAACTGATGCAAAGTCACTTTTGCGGCATTGGGTCAGTTGACCACACACCAGACCGTCGCTCTTTGAAAGAAGTACAATTCGTTAGTTAAAGTGAATTGCTCCCCTCCCGCACGAGGGTTTACCCTGTCTTCCTACCAAAAGTCTCAATGCGGCTAACAGTTTGAAAAAGCAGCCACCATTATTACTAAACAACGGTAACAACAAGCCGTGAAAACTAAAAAGAAACACTCGGTTCTATTTCTCCATAACATCCGAATGAGGAGAGACTGGGCAGTTCCCCAGGCTGTTGCCTAGGTGCAGTGTTGAAATTGTTGTTGTTTAGTCGTTTAGTCGTGTCCGACTCTTCGTGACCCTATGGACCAGAGCATGCCAGGCACTCCTGTCTTCCACTGCCTCCCACAGTTTGGTCAAACTCATGTTGGTAGCTTTGAGAACACTGTCCAACCATCTTGTCCTCTGTCGTCCCCTTCTCCTAGTGCCCTCAATCTTTCCCAGCATCAGGGTCTTTTCCAGGGAGTCTTCTCTTCTCATGAGGTGGTCCAAGTATTGGAGCCTCAGCTTCAGGATATGTCCTTCCAGTGAGCACTCAGGGCTGATTTCCTTCAGAATGGAGAGGTTTGATCTTCTTGCAGTCCATGGGACTCTCAAGAGTCTCCCCCAGCACCATAATTCAAAAGCATCAATTCTTCGGCGATCAGCCTTCTTTATGGTCCAGCTCTCACTTCCATACATCACTACTGGGGAAACCATAGCTTTAACTATACGGACCTTTGTAGGCAAGGTGATGTCTCTGCTTTTTAAGATGCTGTCTAGCATCTTAAACCTAGACAGCATCCTAGACAGTGTTGAAATAGATGGCGAAAAACAAGCTGAGGTTGAATCCTGGCACTGTAGGTGAGTAGCTCCCGTGTCTGGGCAATTGGTCAGTTGCCAACCCTGGATGGCAGTGCTGGATTAAACCCTGTGGAGGCCCCAAGGCAGTCGAAATCTCGGGGGGGGGGGCACCTTGCAAATGATCTCCTCTATACGTTCTTGCAATTTTATTTCAAGATCAAATCAATATTGCTTTGATCTGTTGTTGCGGGGGCCCTAAAAGGCCTGTAGGCCAGTGGCTACTCTGCCTATTTGGTAAGCCGGCACTGCTGAATTGTGCTGCACTCCTCTTGAAGGAGCAGTTTGGAAGTGCTTCTGAATCCAGCTCTGTCGCTGGAGCGACAGGTAGCCTCAGTGGTGAAAAGTGCCTGTTACCAACTGGCTGGTTTGGCAGCTGCCTGCAGCCATTCCTGGGCTGGACCCAAAAAGCCTTTCCGCAGTAATTTCGTGCATTGGTTACTTCAAGACTGGATTACTGCAATGTGCTCTATGCGGGGCTCCCCTCAGTCAGTGCAGAATGCTGCAGAACGATTGCTGACAGGAGTGCAGCCCACTGAACTCTGGGAACAAGCCCTGCTGAACTCGCTGGCAAATAATTACTTGAAGTAAGGCATGTTTAGGAATGGTGTTGATGGTCTGGATCCAGTCCTTGACCGCCTGTTGCATTGTTGTTGTTGTTTAGTTGTTTAGTCATGTCCAACTCTTCGTGACCCCATGGACCAGAGCACACCAGGCACTCCTGTCTTCCACTGCCTCCCGCAGTTTGGTCAAACTCATGTTCGTAGCTTCGAGAACACTGTCCAACCATCTCGTCCTCTGTCGTCCCCTTCTCCTTATGCTCTCCATCTTTCGCAACATCAGGGTCTTTTCCAAGGATTCTTCTCTTCTCATGAGGTGGCCAAAGTATTGGAGCCTCAGCTTCAGGATCTGTCCTTCCAGTGAGCACTCAGGGCTGATTTCCTTCAGGTTTGATCTTCTTGCAGTCCATGGGACTCTCAAGATTCTCCTCCAACACCATAATTCAAAAGCATCAATTCTTCGGCGATCAGCCTTCTTTATGGTCTAGCTCTCACTTCCATACATCACTACTGTACTGGGAAAACCATAGCTTTAACTATGCTTAGGATATTTAACTTTGCTTGGGATATTTGACTGGGGGCATCTTTCCGTGTGAGCTTCATCGTGCAGCTGGGGGAGCTTATTTAATTTAATTTTAGTATTTATGCGCTGCCCCAAAAACTCCAAAGTGTATATATAGGATTTTGACAAGGGCTAGAACCTCCAGGCACTTTTAATAGGCTTTTCTTTTCGACATATACAGGAGAACCATCTTTTTCAAGGCCACCCCATCACAATCTGGACCAGGGGTCAGCAAACTTTTTCAGCAGGGGGCCGGTCCACTGTCCCTCAGACCTTGTGGGGGGCCGGACTATATTTTTTAAAAATATATGAATGAATTCCTATGCCCCACAAATAACCCAGAGATGCATTTTAAATAAAAGGACACATTCTACTCATGTAAAAACACCAGGCAGGCCCCACAAATAACCCAGAGATGCATTTTAAATAAAATGACACATTCTACTCATGTAAAAACATGCTGATTCCTGAACCGTCCGCGGGCCGGATTCAGAAGGCGATTGGGCCGCACCCCCGGGCCTTAGTTTGGGGACCCCTGATCTGGACCAATCAGGAACAATACTTGATAACTCCCATTACTTGCTCTTTGTTATTTCAACACACTATAAGTTTTGGGGGGTTCCCCCCTTTTTACTCTATTCTTATAATGGTTCTCTCTGTTTTAGAATAAATTATAAAATTAAATAAATAAAAACCTTACACACACAAAAAGTAGCCACACAGTTTTCAACATCAGTATAAAGTTATACCAAGAGTGGCTTAAAAATCCAATAAAACACGAAATGCAACACGTAGAAAGTACAACCGTCAGGTTAGTCTCTAAAAACATCAATGGTCAGCAAATCCCTGGGCGCGCGGACACGTGTTTTTTTTTTAATGGGTAGCGAAAAAATGCACTAATGTGCTTCGTAATCTTTTGCTGGGCAAGGAGCGCGCAGGGGGAAGCACGTGCCCTATTCGCTGCCAGCCCAGCCGCTCTCTCTCTCTTTTCTTTTCTTTTCTTTTCTTTTCTTCCTCCTCCCCTCCCTCGTTCGCGCCCCTTTCCTCGCACCGGGCTGGAAACCTCACATTGCGTAAGAGTCCCGGGCCGGCCACGCCCATCGGGGGGGAATTTCGCGGTTGTGAGATCACTCCCTCCGCCGCCCGCGAGATGCTATATAATTCCCACCCCCCGCCAAGTTGCAATCGGCAGACGGAGACGGAGAGTTTAGGATCGGTGGCCTCCGAACGGCGATCGTGGCGGACTAAGGATGCTGGACGTAGACTACGCGCAGTGAGTGAACCGGGGGCGAAGTGTTTTCGATTGTGGAGAAGGGGGCGCACACACAAATATATGGAATCATCTGCCCTGGTTTTTTTTAAAAATTCTTTAAAGTGGTCCCCAAGCATGTGCAGAGTTTTTCCCCCCAAAGCACCCATTTGCCTACGCCTCCCGCATTTGGGGATGGGGCGTTGAAGCAAGCGCTTGTTTCATTTTTAAAACTTTTGATCCCTGGGTCTGGGAGTTGCTTTTCTTCTCCCAGCTCGCTTCTCCGTCGGTGGTTGCTTGCCGGCTGCCAAAGTTGGACCAAAAAGTCTTTGCCCCGCAGCTCATACAAGGGGTGGAGGAGGGAGGGGTGCCCGAGAGGAGCAGAGGACTCCTGTAAAGTCGGGGCAAGCTGGCTGCGTTCCCGAACTCCTGGGTTCTCTGCGGGAGGGAAATCGGCCAGGGGAAGCGGGGTGCCTGTTCGGACCCGGGAATTCTCTGACTAGGAACAACGATTTTGTTAAAGCCGAGAACGGAGCTCAGCACAGAGCTAACTGAAAACTAACTGCATCAAGCGTACACGTTGTGAATCCACAAAAAGGCTTTAGAGCCAGAATTTTGGATTTCTGGCGTTTCTGGGCTGGGGGAGCAGTTTTGTATAAAGACAGTCAGGCTTTTATCACTTCATATGATTATTACGCCCACCTAGGACTTCAGGGAAGTCCATAAGCTTTTTCTCCTTCTCCACACAACAGCCTTGCGGGGAAGGCGAGGCTGAGTGTTAGCTTTTTGCCCAAGATCACCCAGTGTGGTTCATGGGATAGTTGGGATAGCTCAGTCAGTGTTAGCATGAGACTGCTCATCTCAGGGTCTTGAGTTCGAACCCCACATTGGGCAAAAGATTCCTGCATTGCAGGGGGTTGGACTAGAGGACCCTCGAGATCCCTTCCACCTCTTAACAATTTAATAATTCTCTATCTTGGGATACGAACCCAGGACGTCTCCTGCCTAAGCCCATCACATGGGCTCTCTAATTTAATGTCAGTTGCGAAAAGTAGGGGGCCGGAGGAGAAAGAACACGCAGTGGGAAGTGTGTGTTAATTTTTTATGCTGTGGGGGCTTTATCCTTGGTCACTTTGTGGACAGGATCCATGCCTTATGCCTGGAATGTTCCTGGAAACGCCAGTATTTAGGGCTGCTGCTTGTCTCTAAGGCAGGTTGCCACCAACATTTTCAAACGGGGCTCCTTTGCAAAGCAGGATCTGCTGTAAGGAGAAAAAATCTCTTGTACTGTACTGTATAACTTTTCCCACCATGGCATTTCTATGCTGGGCAAAACTTCAGCTGCTGAATTCCAAATTCCCCCCCCCCTTTTTTTGCAACAGCGAAAAGGCACAGAGACTTGGCCACTTTAAATACTGTGACCCTACTCCAAATTTAGCAGCCCCTTTCCGCCCCAATTTATTTGCAATCTAATACTGGGTGCTTTTGAACGCCCCCACCCACTCACCCACCCCAAGTGCACCCCATCCTCAACTTTCTCCTCTCACTTTCCTTCCCCTCCTCTTGCCTGTTATGCAAATGCTGAGGTGGGGAAAGGTAGATTTGAATATTTCCTCGGCTCACAAGAGTGTGACTGTGGGGTGGGGGGTGGGGTGGCGCCTTGAATGAGGGGAGGGTGTGGAGCTTCTTTGTCCAGCTTTTCCCACCCCAAATGTTGGGTATACAGTGTAATCCACAGCCCTCCTGCCCTAAGCATTGATTGAGCCAGTTTTAATACCTGCCAACTTAGGCCCACATTGACACCGTATGTTTTAAAGTGCGATGAGACCCCTTTATAAACAGCCATGGCTTCCCTTAGAGAATTCTGGGAACTGTAGTTTGTCAAGGGTTCACAGAGTTGTTAGGAGACCTTGACCTACAATTTTCAGGGTGGTTTAACAATCGGTTGTTCTTCGCTGGGAACCGGAGCTCTGGAAAGGGAACAGGGGTCTGCCAAAGGTCCCAGGGTTCAATCCCCACCAGTGCCGGGAGCGAATCCTGCCTGAAACCCTGGAAAGTGGCTGCCAGTCAGTGTAGACAATACTGATCTAAATGGAGCAAACAGGTCTCACTCAGAATAAAGGTAGCACCTTCCTATGGGCCACCAAACACCGATCTGGTTTTAAGCACCCTGTGAAATAACAGAGGCACAGCATGCCTTTGCATTAGAGAGCCCCTTGAGGTACGCAAATAAACCCTGTTTATTTCTTGTTTAGGGTCTCCTCTTGCTGCAGCAATTGAATTACGCAATTACGCCCATTGCCCCGATTTCCCCATCTGGTATATTTCATCCTACCGCTCTGTCCCCTTTCTCCATAACCAATAATACCCCATTTCCGCTGACATCTCCGCCACCACTTTCTCCAGCGCTGGCCCAAGACATTTCGCAGCTTGAGGTAGAACAGGAAATGGTCTCCACCCACCCACGCTCTGTGATTCAAGGTGCATAAAGGCCAGCCGAGCTATTTTGCCACCTGAGGCAGAAAAAAACAACAACCACCTTTTCTCTGGAAGTAGGGGAAAAAATAGTACAAATAAATAACAATGAGCTGCCTTTCCAGGACATAAATTTGCCCCTCACAGAGCTTCAACACCTGAACACCCTTCATGGAAGATAAGGCCAGGATGTCTATAATGCTTCTGAATAGCAGTTGCTAGGCAATACGGGAGGGGAATATGCTCTTGTGCCTTTGAACCAAAGAGATAAAAACTTAGTTGGTCTTTAAGGTGCTACTGAAGGAATTTTTTTATTTTGTTTCAACTCGGACCAACACGGCTACCTACCTGTAACTTGACAACTTTTGGAATACATCTGAAGGCAGCCCTGCAGAGGGAAGTTTTTAAAATGTTTTATTATGTGTGTGTGTGTACACACACACACACACACACACACACACAACACAACATTTTAAAAACTTCCCTCTACAGGGCTGCCTTCAGATGTATTCCAAAAGTTGTCAAGTTATCTCCTTGGCTCGGTGGTTGCCTAACTCCACACCGTCCAACATCTATCTGATGAAAATGGGGACAGTCCCAAGGAAAAGCGGGACATGCCCGGGATCAAATCAGAAACCGGGACGGCTTCTGCAAATCTGGGACTGTCCCTGAAAAACAACATATACAGTCATACCTCGGTTTAAGTACGCCTCGGTTTGAGTACCGTATTTTCAGTTTTAAGTATTCCGCGGACCCGTCTGGAAGGGATTAATCCACTTTCCATTACTTTCAATGGGAAAGTTCGCTTCAGGTTAAGTACGCTTCAGGTTAAGTACAGACTTCCGGAACCAATTACACTCATACCTTGGGTTAAGTACGCTTCAGGTTGAGTACTCTGCGGACCCGTCTGGAACGGATTAATCCACTTTCCATTGTTTCAATGGGAAAGTTTGCTTCAGGTTAAGTACGCCTCAGGTTAAGTACAGACTTCCGGAACCAACTGTGTACTTAAACCGAGGCATCACTGTATTTCTGCTGGAAGCTGCCCAGAGTGGCTGGGGCAACCCAGTCAGACGTGTGGGGTATAAATAAGTAAAATTATCATTATGGAATGGGACGTTCCTATTTTCATCAGAGAAATGTTGGAGGCTATATGTTTGGAGAACAGCACCACACAATTCAGAGATGTGCAAATTTCTTATGTGGTGAAAACAAAAATTCCTAGGATTCTTTTTTTTGGGGGGGGGGTGAGGGGGCACTTTAAATGTGTGCTGCATGAAAGTAAGTCTTGCCTTCACTGTATTTGCCAGTTTAAGCTCTTGACTGTGCTCTCCCTTTATCTGTCCTCCCCTCCCTATCTGTTTCCCTTTTTAATCTTTTTCTAAAGTCCCCTCCCTCTCTTGCTGTGTATCTCTATTTCCCATCAGATACATTTTGAAGAGGCCTGACTTTTATCACTTGTCGTTTTTTTTGTTTCTCTAGTACTTTCAGGGCTCCCAAAATCGCTTTGTGACAAATCCTCTTAAAGTTGCCCAACGAGGCAGGTCACTTACTACGCCCATTTTGCAGATTTATGCTGGAAACTGAGGCTAAGAGAGGGTGACTTGTTCAAGGCTGCCCTTCTAGATGCATCTGACTTGGGCTTAACACACACAACTATAAAAATGCATAGCGTGTGTCAGGATCTCTGTCCCTACTGCAGTGTAGGGAAGAGGATATGAGGCTTTCTGGGTACTTGGCACAGGATATGAATTATAGGACCCAGGTGGCGCTGTGGGTTAAACCACAGAGTCTAGGGCTTGCTGATCAGAAGGTCGGCGGTTCGATTCCCTGCAATGGGGTGAGCTCCCGTTGCTTGGTCCCAGCTCCTGCCCACCTAGCAGTTCAAAAGCACATCAAAGTGCAAGTAGATAAATAGGGAGGGTAAACGGCGTTTCCGTGCGCTGCTCTGGTTCGCCAGAAGCAGCTTTGTCATGCTGGCCACATGACCCGGAAGCTGTCTGCAGACAAACGCCGGCTCCCTAGGCCTATAGAGCGAGATGAGCGCCACAACCCCAGAGTCGGACACGACTGGACCTTTACCTTTATGAGTTATCATTAAGCCAGAGAAGCCCACCATATTCCTGGGGCAGGTAACAATATTTTTTGGGGTTTCGCAATCAGGGGTTTGAAACTGGGCCCGAGGCCAACATTTAGGCTGCTGCACAAACTGAAAATATAGGTATGATTTAATGGGAACTGTTGAGGCTTTTACCTTTGGGCTCTGAGACTTGGATCCACACAAGTGTTGTGCTTTCAGATGTATTCCAGGAAATATCAGTATTTTCACACACACACACACACACACACACACACACACCTGGTTTCCACAATGATTTCAGGCGTGGCTCCTGAACAAAACAGGACATGCCAAAGAGAAATTTCCAGTGACCAAGGCAGTGCATTTGGCCACGGGAGAGATCCACGTCTGCTGTGAAGCCTCAGTTTTCTATCTTCTAGACCAGGCACACGTCCAACTGGTAGATCACTGGCTCCCCTGAAAAAAGGTCAACAACTTTGACCTGAACCCCAAAAAAGGGTAGATCACTGCCAGTTTTTAACTCTGTGAGTAGATCGCAGTCTCTTGGGAGCTGGCCACCCCTGTCCTAGATGCTCAAATGTCTCACTTGGAAAACAAAGAAGGGAATTTGTTTTGGCTCAGTTAACATTTCAGGCACTCAACATTGTCAGTTGCAGGGATGGAAAACCTGTATAGTTCATCAGCCCCAGGCAGGACAGGAGCGTTTATGATTCACACATGCATACCCAGTTCCCTGCTCTGACCTGAGTCTCAATTTTGGGTGACAGGTTAGGTCTATATACCAGTGTTTCTCAACCTTTTTTGGGCCAAGGCACACTTGTTCCATGAAAAAAATCACGAGGCACACCACCATTAAAAAAGTTAAAAAATTTAACTCTGTGCCGCCCTATATTGACTATATAATTATGACTGTAAGAAACACTTGCCAATTGCTGTGTTGGTTGCAATCTCCTGTAATAAGGCTTCACAAGCCGCTGATTTCTCTGCCAGCACAATCCTTTGCTCAGCAAGTTTCAGGTTGAGCTCATCCAGCCAGCTTCTTTAAGTTTGTCTAAAACCACCCTCCCGTGGTGGTGGCTGTTGAGAGCTGCGCTCGCCCCGCGTCGTGACCCGGCTGGCTTCCTTTCCGGCGGGTCAGTGCTATCTATTGGCGGCTGCCAGGCACGTGACAATGCAAATCGCCCTTCTCGTCGCCGCACGTCGCGGCACACCAGCCAGCGTCTCGCGGCACACTAGTGTGCCATGGAACAGCGGTTGAGAAACGCTGCTATATACCATATCTGGGGAGCGCTTGCTAAACTACAACTCCCATCATCCCTGGCCATTGACCTTCCTTGCTGATGGGAGTTGTAGTTCCGCAACATTTGGAGGTTTCCCCGCACCTGGTATACAGTACAAGCTTTTTTCCCCTTCCAGGTTTCTGAGCTTTACTGCGTAGGTGCCCTCTTTTTGAGGCTGTATGAATTATTGGGAACACATCCCTTATGCATTGTCAAGAAAAATAATGTGCAGTGCAATTTGACCAAGCAGCCCCTGTGCTACAAACCTCAATATACCTGCCTCCATCTGTAAAATGGGAACAATGCTTCCTTGTTTCTTTCCTCTTCTCTGCGGGATGAAAGATTCAAACCCGATAAATATAATAAATCTCTTTGCAAGGAAGAAGTGGCACTCAGATAGTAAGTAACTGGCAGAACAGCAAACTTTAATTTGTTTAATTGCTAGTTTAGTAGCGACTAGGGCTGTCATTCAAATCTTGATCATCAGTTTCTGTTGGTAGATTGGATTAATTAAGTCTTGCTTGGGAGACAACGCATTGGACACAGGGGGATTAACTTCTGAATAATCATATATAGGATGGTGCTCTGTGCTGGTCAAGAACCGTAACAATAAATTAACTAACTAACTAACTAGCTAGGATGGTGCTGTAAACGTGTTTGTTAATAATGATGACGATGTTGATGATGATAAAATCTTTCTAACCAATTTCCCTTCTATCTTGGCAGGTTCGAGGGGTCCCAGTATGGCTATATGGTAAGTATGTGGCCCAGAATACTTGCATTTTACTGGTCTGAATGAGAGAAGAGGATTTCAAAGTGGGATTTTGTTGGCTCAGAAGCCAAGATGGAAACGTAAGAAACGGCCTTGCACTGAGTCGGACCATTGGCTCATCTAGCTCATATGGCCTACACTGGCTGGCAGCAGCTTTCCAGGGTTCCAAACAGGGGGCACTCCCAGTCCTACCCAGAGTTACTGGGGGGTTGAACCTGTAGCCATTCGCATGTGCTCTTAACCACAGGCTTTCCTTTTCTTTTCTTAGTGGAAGAAAGTCAGTCTAGCAGACCGGGGTGGGTTTAGAGGCTGGGAGTCTTCCTAGGTCCTTGTTGCATTTGAGGGTGTGGAGTGAAGGGGTTTTAATGTTGCTCACAGGCCTGTCTGTCATCTTCCCAGTTTCCCAGTGGCTGCATCTATGACCTGGACTCTTGCAAACAAGAACCCACCTTTCCTTCCTGCCTTGGAGACCCCGATAGCTCCCCAGGTAAGGCATGTCCTAGTGCTGGGGATGGGCTGCTCAGAATGGCTGGGGCAACTCGAGCAGTTGGGTGGGGTATAAGTAATAAATTATTATTATTATTATCATCAGTGTTATTTTTCTAGAAAAGGAGGTGCTGGAGCTCACCATGAACTTCTCCCTTGTTCTCGTACCTGAGAGGTGCTGGAGCTGAGCTCTGGCTGAAAAAAGCCATTATTATTATTATTATTATTATTATTATTATTATTATTATTATTACAGGAGCCAGGAGACCAGGGCTGCACACACAGTATACATTTAAAGCACATGATGCCCACGCCCCCGGCTTCAAGAATCCTGGGAAGAACTGTAGTTTACTTCTCACAGAACTACAATTCCCAGACGTACGATAATAATAATATAATAGTAATTTATTATTTATACCCCGCCCATCTGGCTGCCCCCCCCCCCGCCACTCTGGGCGGCTTCCAACACACATTAAAATACATTAAAATATCACAGATTAAAAACTTCCCTAAACAGGGCTGCCTTTAGGTATTTTCTAAATGTCAGGTAGTTGTTTATCTCTCTGACCTCTGATGGGAAGGCGTTCCACAGGGCGGGTGCCACTACCGAGAAGGCCCTCTGCCTGGTTCCCTGTAGCTTTGCTTCTCGCAGTGAGGGAACCGTCAGAAGGCCCTCGGCGCTGGACCTCAGTGTCCGGGCTGAACGATGTGGGTGGAGATGGTCCTTCAGGTACCGGTATACAGGACCGAGGCCATTTAGGGCTTTAAAGGTCAGCACCAACACTTTGAATTGTGCTTGGAAACGTACTGGGAGCCAATGTAGATCTTTCAAGACCGGTGTTATGTGGTCTCGGCGGCCACTCCCAGTCACTAGTCTAGCTGCCACATTCTGGATTAGTTGTAGTTTCCGGGTCACCTTCAAAGGTAGCCCCACATAGAGTGCATTGCAGTAGTCCAAGCAGGAGATAACCAGAGCATGCACCACTCTGGCGAGACAGCCTGCGGGCAGGTAGGGTCTCAGCCTGTGTACCAGATGGAGCTGGTAGACAGCCGCCCTGGACACAGAATTAGCCTGCGCCTTCATGGATGTGCACACAGCCGCATGCAAACTAATTGTAGGAGGCATATTATATATTGGGGTAGCCCTCATCCCTGATCATTGACCATGTTGGCTGGGGTGGGGGTGTTGATGGAAATAGGGAGTCCCAACATTGTGAGGGCACCACGCTGGCTACCCTTCCTCTACATACTGAATGAACAAATGTAAGTTCTTGTTCTCTCACTCGCCGATTTGCATGTGACCCTCTTTTGCCTAGCCGTTAAGACGGCCTGGAGAGGATTCATGCATGGCTTTCCTGTTTAGAACAGACAAGTCTCTCTCTCTTCCTCCCCCCTCCCCGCCTGCCCTGCTCGCTTGCGCAATCTGCATTTAATCGGCGGCTGCCATCTGATTTCTGGGATGTGCTTGCATCTATTACAGGCCTTGGTGGGAGCCTGCCACAGATAGGCGCTCTGTATTATTTGCAGAGAGAGAGAGAGAGAGAGAGAGAGAGAGAGAGAGAGAGAGAGAAAGAAAGATACTGCTTTTGGGCTTTGTAGTCTCGGGGAGGCTGGAAGTTGCCTGAAGATCATGATAATCCAATCTGGGGCTGGCCTGCCACTTTTGATCTCTGGCACCAAGTTGCCCAATCTACTCTGGTGTATCCTTAACATGCAACCCAGCCAGATGGGCAGGGTATACATAATAAAATTATTATAATCCAGCAACCGACCACCCACCGAACCTCTGCTTCCTGCCACATCTGCAGTGTAGTTTTGTGCGTTGGGTGGCGGGAAGGCAGAGCTGGTGTGTGGATCTGCCAGCTTATCAGTATGTGTTATTTGTTTGGTTTTTTATTCTGCCTTTCACCCAAGAAGCTCACAACCTGGTTAGTTTTATGGGCCTTCCCACTCCTGCTCAGCAGTGCGTAATAATAATAATAATAATTTTATTATTTGTTGCAACAGCCACGCTTCCAGCACATGCAAAACATAATAAAACATTAAGCATTAAAAACTTCCCCATACATGGGCGCCTTCAGATGTCTTCTAAAGGCCATCTCCTCGACATCTGATGAGAGGGCGTTCCACAAGGTGGGCGCCACGACCGAGAAGGCCCCCCGCCTGGTTCCCTGTAACCTCAACTTCTCGCAGGGAGGGAACTGGCAGAAGGCCCTCGGAGCTGGATCTCAGCGTTCTGGCTGAACCCTTCTGCCTTTCAAGCAACACCCTCCACGCACCAACCCACCCCTGGCCTCTGCATAAGTGAGACGGTGCGTCGGGTTCTGAAGAGTGCCAGGACTAGGGCCTGGGGAGGCCACAGCTCAAATCCCCACTCGGTCACGGAGCTCACTGGCAGGGCTGTCTTAAGCATATGTGGCGCCGGGGTTCAAAGATCCCCCCGGCGCCCCCCCCCCGGTTGCTCGGTCCCAGGCGCGCAGGAGGGCGGAGCCGGCCAGCCGCCTCAGCATCTCGCTGGCTCGGTTGCCCCCAAACTTGCGGCACAGAGCCGCCTGCAGAAGAGCCCGCTGCAGCGCTCCGACCGACAGGTGGGCTCTTCCCCAGACTCAACTCTCGGGCCCTGGAGTCTTGGCCTGGCGGCCCTGAGAGCCCAACACCCAGGTGCCCCGCACCCCTAGCGCCTATGGTTAAGACGGCCCTGCTCACTGGATGCCCATGAGCCAGTCACTGCCTCGCAGGGTTGTTGTTGGGGTTGCGCCAGGTGGGAGGGAGAACTATTTACCCTGGCTCGAGCTCCTTGGATGGGAAGGCGAGGCGTATAAATGCAGTCAGAGGAATAAATATATGGCAGCGCAGAACTGGACCGTTGGGTGTCCGACTCCCTGCGATGCAGGAATATGCAACTGTCGCATACAGGGAGCGAACTTGCAAGATCTTTTCCAAAAGCAGAGAGTGGACTGAAGCGATCAAACCGCTCCAGAATGTGTCTCTGTGGTTTTCTCTGGATTTTTTATTTATTTATTTACTCTGCCTTTCTTCTGTTACGGGATTCAAAGTTAACACACAACTTAGTCTCTGCTCCAGGCGCTGACCAGGCTTGGACTTGCTTTAGCTTCAGGCAATTTGGCCTCATCCTGTGCCTCCCGGCCATGCCCTAGGACTTCCTTTAGTCTTGCCCGCCTTAAGGGGCAAATACGCCCACAGTGTACTTGTTTTATGCTGATGGCCTGCAGCTCTACCCCTTCCTTTTCTAATCTCACTACCATTTCTGACTGGATGCCCTCTCGTTATCTTAAGCTTCATTTGTCCAGGAAATAGTTCTTCCTTGCTCTCCTTTTCTCTCATGCTGGGGGGCTCGCGTTCAATCCTTCCTTCCCCCCAACCTTCCCTTTTCTGTTCAAGCTACTGCAAAACGTACAAATGACAGTTCTCCATCCCACCCCGCTGCATCCCGCCGGCCCCTGCTCCGGAAATGTGATATTATTAATGACTAGTGGTTTTCAGCCCGTTCAATAACGGGCGCTAGAAGATATGTGAGAGGAGCAGCGGGGCTGCGGCTTTCCCTCTCTCTCTAGAAAGAAAGAAATGCTTTTAATGATAAGACATAATGTTTAACTTGTGTACTAAGGGCAGCGGAGGTGCAGCCTTAGAACAGTTTAGACAGGAGGGTTCAGTGACCGCAGTTAGACGATTACATTAGCAATGCCTGATCACTTAATTCAGAATACATGGATAGAATCATAGAGCTGGGAGGGACTCCCAGGGTCATCTAGTCCAACCCCCTGCAATGCAGGATTCTTTTTGGCCAACGTGGGGCTCAAATCCTTGACTCCCTGAGATTAATGAGTCTCATGCTTTAGTGAACTGATGGTGCACAGGGGAAGAATAAGAATACTTCAGATGGCACTGCCTAGAAAACACCAATTCTCACGTTCTAGGAGAAGAGAGTCGGCGCCCTGCCCTCGCCCGGGAGTGCTGCTATCACCGATGCACCTGTGACTAAGCCCAAAAGCGCAGATATCTCGTGTGGGACCCTCCCCCGGAAGACACAATATGAAATATTGGCCGGGGGGGGGATGAGTGTCTTTTTATTATTATTACCTTAAGTACCACATGGTTCAGGGCGCCTGCCTCCTCCTGCTGTACAGACGGCAGCAGAAGAAAGAAAGAAAAAGTTTCAGGAAGATCCAGCCTTTTCCTGTCTTTATAAAGTTGTCTCATCATCTGCCCAATAAAAGACCTAAGTGCTATAACAGGATCTGGGGCCAACCTGGCAGGACACTGGGGGAAGAAGGCGAAAGGCTGGTGTAGTAAACAGGGCTGGTGAAGAAATCTCAGCCTTTTACCAGGGGACGCTGTGGCTTTAAATCACTCCAAGAAGTGATCGGGTGGGTTTCCTCAAACGTCCCCTCCCTTGCCTCGCTCACCCGTGCTCCGGTGTCTGATTAAATGAGAAGGAAGTGTGGGAGAGAAGCTCTCCCTTTAAGAGGCAGCCTGCAATGGCAATTTCAACAATTCGTGGTTGCAGGCTGCCTCTTAAAGGGAGAGCTTCGCAGCCTCCACTCTCAAACTTCCTTCTCGTTTAATCAGACACCGGAGTGCAGGGGGGCGGGGCAGAGAGGAAAAGAGGATCGCTGAAAAGGGGAGGGGGAGGAAGAAAGAAGGACGGGGCGGGGGAAGTTCGCGTAGGTTTGAAAAAAAGCGAGCGAGGCAACGTTCCTTTGGTAGCCCAAGCAGGGTAGCCCACAGACTCACGGCCCCCCTCTAGGCAAAAGCAGCAGAGCCCAAGATATGCCAGAGGGCTGTGGGTCACATCCTCTTGCCCCAGAGCTGTGCTGAGCGCCTCACCCCCACCTCCCACCCCGGAGAAGGACTTTGTGCCTCCGCAGGGGAGATTTAGTATCAGAGGCTCTGACGGCAGAAAAACAGCTGCTGAGCCGGGAGGGGGTGACTCTCGAGTCCCCAGCAGGAGCGGCTTTTGTGCTGTCAGCAGCACGCCAACCGCTCAAGACCTGAGCCGGGTGGCAATGCGAGAGGGGAGGGCGAGCGGCGGTTGGCAGAGGGGGGGGGAGAGCGTGCGTGTGCGTGCGCGCGCGCGCAGTCTCTGCTGTCCAATCCCTGTGTGCCTGGGGGACATGCGCAGTGACCCAGGGACACACGGGACAACTGGACGCAGGGACAACATGGACATTATTATATAGGACTAGTGGTTTTCAGCCCGTTCAATAACGGGCGCTAGAATCCTGGGGTTCGGAGAAGCGCTTGCGCAGCGCTTCTCCGAACCCTGGGACCTGTCCTTGCTGTCGGCGGCAGGGGGACAGGAACGGAGGAGGAGAAAGCGCTGCTTTTTCCTTCTCCGTTCCTCTCCCGCAGCCGCCGACAGGAAGCAGATATCCCAGGGTTCGGAGAAGCGCTTGCGCAGCGCTTCTCCGAACCCTGGGACCCGTCCTTGCTGTCGGCGGCAGGGGGACAGGAACGGAGGAGAAAGCGCTGCTTTCTCCTTCTCCGTTCCTCTCCCGCAGCCGCCGACAGGAAGCAGACATCCCAGGGTTCGGAGAAGCGCTTGCGCAGCGCTTCTCCGAACCCTGGGACCCGTCCTTGCTGTCGGCGGCAGGGGGACAGGAACGGAGGAGGAGAAAGCGCTGCTTTCTCCTTCTCCGTTCCTCTCCCGCAGCCGCCGACAGGAAGCAGACATCCCAGGGTTCGGAGAAGCGCTTGCGCAGCGCTTCTCCGAACCCTGGGACCCGTCCTTGCTGTCGGCGGCAGGGGGACAGGAACGGAGGAGGAGAAAGCGCTGCTTTCTCCTTCTCCGTTCCTCTCCCGCAGCCGCCGACAGGAAGCAGACATCCCAGGGTTCGGAGAAGCGCTTGCGCAGCGCTTCTCCGAACCCTGGGACCCGTCCTTGCTGTCGGCGGCAGGGGGACAGGAACGGAGGAGGAGAAAGCGGCGCTTTCTCCTCCTTCCTTCCTCTCCCCCAGCCGCCGACAGGAAGGACGCGCGCACTCTCCCCCCCCGCCTCCTCCAACCGCCGCTCCTCACGGCCAGGGAGGGTTGTGAGGAGGCCTTCGCCGGCCTCCACCCCGGCGGGAGCGGCGGTTGGAGGAGGCAGAGTGGGGTGAGAGTGCGCGCGCGCAGTCTCTGCTGTCCAATCCCTGTATCCCTGGGGCACATGCGCAGTGACCCAGGGACACACGGGACATCTGGACGCAGGGACAACATGGACATTATTATATAGGATAATTAAATGTCTAGATCGCCCTTCATCCAAAGATCACAACATAAAAGTACAAAATGAGAACACAAACAAACAAAAACGAACCGATAACCACCAACCCACCACAATAACATTTAAAAGGCCGTGGAATGTTTCATCAGTCAAAGGTCTGGTTATAGAGAAATGTATTCCACTGGTGCCTAAAGATACGTAATGAAGATGCCAGGAGAGCCTCGTTGGGGAGAGCATTTCACAAATAGGGAGCCAATGCGGAAAAGGCCCCGTTCTCGGGTTGCCACCTTCCAGACCTCTCGCAGAGGAGGCGCACGAAGACAGGCCTCCAATCATGATTGCTGGGTTCAGGTCACTTCATATGCGGAGAGGTGGTCCTTGAGGAAAAGGCAAAAAGTAACTTGCCGTTCCCAAATCTTGCCGATTGCTGAATTCCATTCTTCTTGTCCCGTTCTTCTGCGGTGGCACTGGTTGATTGTCCTTTTTTTTAACAGTAGCGGCTAGAGTGCTGGACTTGGACCTGGGAGATCCGGGTTCGAATTTCCACTCAGCAATGAAGCCTGCTGGGTGACTTTGAGCCAGCCACCTTGAGCTCCTTGGAGGAAAGGTGGAATATAGCTGTAATAATAAATAAATATTATTTCCCAGTTTTACATGCTACTATTTTCTGCTCAACCTTCTCACCATTTTCTAAGGCTTCCGTTCTCTTATCTGATCCGGGTTTAATCTGCTACTCTTCCTTTTTGTTTTGTTTTTTCAAACCCTTCGCTCTTCGGCTCCTTGTTTATCTCTCTTTTATTTGCCTTCTGTCATTCTCTTAATTCAGCCCCCACTCCCTTACCTCAGAAGAGGATTTCGGCGGGAAGCTGCTTTCTGCAATGACAGAAATGCTGCCTGCAAAATCCTGGCTCCATCTCATTTCTGTCTTCTCCTCCCCTATTTTTTATTGCTGGTATAACCCAGAAAGAACAGCTGCCTATTCCTGCATTGCAGGGGGTTGGACTAGATGATCCTCGGGGTCCCTTCCAACTCTACTGTTCTGTGATTCTATGAAACTGCATCGGCTCACATTGAGAATAATCCATCCTGCAATGAAAATGTGTGTGTGTCCAAATAGATATCCAATGTAGACTGACAATGATAAGTTATACATTCAACTGCAGAAAGGGGGAATAAGATCTTCAGACAACTCAGCAATGGTTGGTGGGTTTTCTTCCTGCCAACCTTGAAGTATAGCTGTCACATCCGTCTTTAGTGCAATTTTATTTCGAGACTCTTTGTTTTGTTTTGTAATGCCGCTTTTCAGAGCCTGTTTGGGCTATATAAAGTGAGACATAAGTATTTTAAGTAAATGATTCATCACGGCTAACAGAGCAATTCTATCCTGACAAGGTACGTCTTCTCCCAAGGCTTTGGCTTCTACTCCTTGCCTTTCCTTCTCTGATCTCCTATTTCTTTACGGTAATACAGCCCCAAATGTATTCTACAAACCCTGGGGCTCTTCTAAGCCTTCTAATATCTTTTTCTTCCGTATGGCATTTTGATTGGAAAAGAATTCACGTTCAGAAAACTGAGTCCACTCTTTGGAAATAGGGTCTGGTTTCAAAAACTGTGCCCTCTAATGGGGAGAGGAGAGATTTTGGGCATGCAGCCGGTTCTGTATGTACCTGCTGCTCCCTATGCAAAATCGATGGCTTCAGGCATTTGCACACAGAAAAAAGCCTTCGTAGCCTGAGCTGAGTAACACAACCCTCAACCCTCCTGCTCTTATACCCAAGAGATCCAAGTGGATCTTGGGAGGAAGGGCTCCAGGATTCACAAAGCAGAGAAGGGGAGATAGGAGGAGGGAAAGCTACCAAGGCAACCTTTTGAAGGGCAGAGACTGGTCCAGTAGAACAGATGGGGCACTGCCCACTCACCCTGCTTCACACCCTCCTTGAGTAAAATCATAGAACTGTAGAGTTGGAAAGGGACCCCAAGGGTCATCTAGTCCAACCCCCAGCAATGCAGGAATCTTAGCTAAAGCATCCATGGCAGATGGCCCCATCCATCGTCTGCTTTAAAAACCTCCAAGAATGGAGAGCCCACAACCTCCTGAGGGAGACCGTTCCGCTGCCAAACAGCTCTTACTGTCTGAAAGTTCCTCTTGAAGTTTCGTCGGAATCACCTTTCTAGTAACTTGAAGCCCTTGGAAAAGAAAGTCCAGGTATAGGGCAGTATATAAATTCAATAAATGAAAATAAATGAAAGGAAAGTCCTGCCCTCCGGAGCAGGAGAAAACAATACTTGCTCCATCTTCCACATGACAGCTTTCGAGATATTTGGCGATGGCTATTGTGTCTCCTTTCTTGCAGGCTAAACATGCCCAGCTCCTTCAACCGTTCCTCATAAGGCTTGGCTTCTTGACCCTTGATCGTCTTAGTTGCCCTCCTCTGCACACGTTCCAGCTTGTCAACATCATTCCTAAATTGTGGTGCCCAGAATTGGACACTGTATTCCAGAGGCCTGGCTGGAATAGGTCCTCTGATAATATCTCTTGCTTGCCTGGGTTAGAGGAGTGCTTACTTGCGTCCATGTAAACCAGCCTACTGTACAACGTTTACACCCATTGCCCTACCCACATTTGATGCTGGCATTTGCCCACCACTAGCTTGCAGCCCCAGAAAGCTTGCTGAGCCCTAGGAATGTGGCCCCTGGGCTATGAAAGGTTCCCTGCTCCTGACTTGATTGGCTTGTTCTCTTGGGTCTCCTCTCTGACATCATAACCTTGCTTTTCAGAGTCTTGCATGAACTGGCTGGAGATGCAGGAGCCTGGCTATGAAGGCTATGAGGTGGGGCAGCTGGCCCAGCTGCAGAATGTCCAAGTCTCCTACCTGCATAGTTCTTACCCGCAGCTCTCCATGGATTCTGTCTACAGCCAGGAGGGATTGGTACCCACTCAGAACATGTGCCTTGCGCCCAAGGAAGACTACAACACCCAGGTGAAGGCGGCGCCTAGTCCATTTGGGGCAGGGCAAGAGAGAGCCAGGACCTGGGAAGGGTCTACGGGTTTGGGGAATGGAAAGCCAGGAGACCTGGGTTCTTAGATCTGGGAATGGAGCTTGGTGGGTAAGACAAAGTACTGCTGGGTGCCAATGAGTTCTTTTTTAAATTTTATTTTAAAGTTTTTATTTGATTTTACAAATTCATTCACGCAGATAATGTTCTTGCAAATATTAAATCTTTACAAAGATTCTTCCGAATCCTCCTCCCCTCCGTGGGTTCTTTAAGTAACTTTTTCAACTTATAAGCCCATCTAATTTACAACCCTCCGTTGTATCAAAAGTCTATGTATCATTGCAAGAGTTATTTAAAACCTGAAGAGTTCAAGTGTTTACAGTGGTCCTTCAAATGCAATCTATATTTATCCCGTTCTCTGTTGAAGTTTTGATCCTCCTGAGTTCTGATTTCCCCAGTTAATCTTGCCATCTCTGCACAGTCCGGTAATTTCATCAGCCGGTCCGCCCTAGTAGGTATCTTATCGCCTTTCCAGCTCTGGGCAAGCAGCTTCTTTGCAGCTGTTGTAGCGTACATAAACAGGGTGCCAATGAGTTCTTGGTCACACCCAGACTAGGGCCGGGCATTATCTAGTTTTCAACATCGTGATATATCACCAGCTAAACATCATGATATACTAATATATCACAATGTCTGAAATAAGGATGGAGCTATGTAGAGGCACTGGCTGGCTTCGCGGTTTTTCCGGTGTCGTGATTTTTTGATGGCGCCTGCTCTTGCGATTCGCTGTCCCCTGCATTAGGCAGGCGAGAGCTAAGCAGACGGGAGTTAACAGAGGCTGTAGAAATCGAGAGGAAGCATTGGCCAGCTTCACAGTTTTCCTCACATTATGATTTTTTGCATAGTGCGCGCACACACACCACGATTCACAATACCTTGCCACATCAAAAATTATGAAACCGATAGCACGATATGGACTTCCAAACCAGCTTGGGACGATACAGTATATTGATCTGTTGCCCAGCGATGGGGTGAGCTCCCGTTGCTCGGTCCCAGCTCCTGCCAACCTAGCAGTTCGAAAGCACGTCAAAGTGCAAGTAGATAAAATAGGTACCGCTCCAAACGGGAAGGTAAACGCCGTTTCCGTGTGCTGCTCTGGTTCGCCAGAAGCGGCTTAGTCATGCTGGCCACCTGACCTGGAAGATGTACGCCGGCTCCCTCGGCCAATAACGCGAGATGAGCGCTGCAACCCCAGAGTCAGTCACGACTGGACCTAATGGTCAGGGGTCCCTTTACCTTTACCATACCGCTTTAACAGCTATGGAGAATCCTGGGAACTGTAGTTTGCTCTTGTTTCTGGAGATTGTGATTGAGATCAGCACCTCTAGCAAACAACAGTTCCCAGGATTCTCCATGGCTGTTAAAGTGGTATGAGGGTGCTATAAAAGGCTGTTTAAAGCAGTATAGGCACGCTTTAAATGTACTGGTGTGTAGACAAGGCCCCAGATTAATTTGAAACAGAAAAGGGGGTTATCTGTTTGGCCTTATCTGGGTTCTGTAGCTGTAATCCAAAGCTGTAGCCACGGAGTGGGGGTGGTTTTGATAAGAGGAAAATTGCATCTGAGGGAAAAGATTAACTACTCTCTCCCCCCAGGCACCAGCGCTCTGATCAAATTGGTAGGCCCTCTCATCAGAACAGTCAAGAAGAACATTCTAGATCAGGCCAATAGTTATAGTCTAGTATCCTGTTCTCCCAGTGGCCTGTCAGATGCTTGCGGTAAACTGAGATGCAGGACCCAAGTTCAATAAACATCCAGCCCTCCTGAGAATACCAGGAACTGGTATTCAGAAGCATCTCTGTCGAGACAGAGCCTAGCCATCGTGGCTAGCAGCAACTGATAGCGTTATCCTCCTTAATCACCCTATCTCCCATTCCCGCTCTCCCCCCCCCCCCCCGCTACTGTTTGTCAAAAAGTAAACGAAGCACCAAGAAGATCCTATCACGGTTTTCCTGCCTAATGTGTCATTTTTGGTCCTAACACTCAACAAAATGTTCCTGGTCCCTAATGAGAGGACTCAGTCAGGGCTCCGGCCGGCCTAGATCAGGAGTCTTGTATGGGGAAGAAAAAAACAACCCCTTTTTCTTCCCCTCCTGTATCACCCAAAGGCTCAGGTGGGGGAGGGAGGTATTTTTGATTGTTACTGTGTTGTGTATTTTTGTGTTTTTATATTGTAAACCACTCTGTGGTCTTTGGGTGAAGGGTACTTCCAGGGTTTCCCAACCTTGGGTCCCCTGCTGTTTTTGGACTACAACTCCCATCATCCCTAGCTAGCAAGACTAGTGGCCAGGGATGATGGGAATTGTAGTCCGAGAACAGCTGGAGACCAAAGGTTGGGAAACACGGCTATAGATATTAAATGAATGAATGAATGAATGAGAACAGTAGGGGAATCCCACCCTGGCCTTCCTGTGTAACATGTAGTTTGGTCCTCACTTCCTGGGCAAGGACATTCCTCTTTGGCTAACGACTGGTATGTTGTTGTTTTTTACCCCTCCATCCCATGGACATCTACAGATCTACCTCCCCTACGAGCAGTACCCTCTTCCCAGGGAAGTGCCTAGCCCCTCGTCGGAAGAAGAGGAATTCCACGGGGAGAGTCGGAACCTGGAGGTGTCCTCGGACAGCGACTTGGATGAGAATCTCTCGCCTGGTTTTGATTCAGGTGGGTGCCTCCATCCCATGCTTTTAGCACCCAGCAACACCATGCACCTTGTGTGTATGTTTCTGCACACACATGCAGAAATACTCACTGTATTGTTAAAGACCGGCAAGGCTGAACCTGGCGTAAATGCCAACTATACCAGTTGAACTCAGCAGAGTAGCGCAGGCACAGAGGAAACTTCTTGGTTGCAAAATGAAGGCAAGTTGCAAGAACACAGGAACTCACTGCAACTAGTATTGTGTAACTATTTACAGCTTTATTTACAAGAACAAAACAACAAACAGTACATAGATCAGTACTTCTCTCTATCTCTCTACAAAACAATAACCACATCAGGAACACACCACCAACTCTTCACAAAACCCCACAAATTCACCCTTAGTCTAATAGGGTTACTGCACCAATCACCAAGCTGTTGCTAAGGCTCTATCACTAGGCAAATTATCCAGCCTGGAGTTTGCTGAAACACTCTTCTGGGCATGTTGCCAGCTCTTAATTGCTATGTGACCAGATGCACGTACTCACACAGTGAAAAAACCTCAACATGTATGTTGAGTGAAGTTGAGCGGGTGCTGCTGCCCAGGGATTGTGCGTTGACCCCTGCCCCCCCAAAAGCCACAACTTATAGGGTATTGCCAAGAAGGCTGGTGTTTCGCCTGAAAAGAGTCCTTGCGTTTGCAGTCTCCAATCTCCCAGCTAAAGTGGGCCCATAGAGGGTGCCTTGTCTGAGCACCCCCCAAAACCCTGGAGCCAACACTGTGTTTACCATACCAAAAAAGGGACACGGGTGGCGCTGTGGTCTAAACCACCGAGCCTCTTGGGCTTGCCGATCAGAAGGTCAGCGGTTCGAATCCCCGCGACGGGGTGAGCTCCTGTTGCTGTGTCCCAGCTCCTGCCGTCCCAGTTGGTGGCTGTCAGAGGATGGAGTGGGTTAAGAGGTGGGGAAACAGCAGCCCTACCCCCCCCCAAGCTTAATGCATAACACAGGAGACACAAGGGGAACGGTTGGGGAAGGGTTGAAAATAATTTACAAGGTATGCTTGGGCAAATGAAACATTGTTCCTCAGCGGCTTCCATTTCAGAGCACAAGCAATTATTGCATTTTGTGTTAGCCAATTTTAGAAAAACTGTTGGCGGTTCGAATCCCCGCAACGGGTTGAGCTCCTGTTGCTCTGTCCCAGCTCCTGCCAACCTAGCAGTTTGAAAGCACGCCTGTGCAAGTAGATAAATAGGTACCGCTGCGGCGGGAAAGTAAATGGTGTTTCTGTGTGCTCTGGTTACCCTCATGGTGTTCTGTTGTGCCAGAAGCGGTTTAGTCCTGCTGGCCACATGACCTGGAAAGCTGTCTGTGGATAAACGCGGCTCCCTCGGCCTGAAAGCGAGATGAGCGCTGCAAACCCATAGTCGCCTTTTTACCTTTACATACCATATAAAAACATAACAAAACCATAAACATTAAAAAAATTCCCTATACAGGGCTGGCTTCAAATGTCTTCTAAGGGTTCTATAGCTATTCATCTCCTTGACATCTGATTGGAGGGCATTCCACAGGGCGGGTGCCACTACCCAAAAGGCCCTCTGCCTGGTTCCCTATAACCTCACTTCTCACAGTGAGGGAACCGCCAGAAGGCCCTCGGAGCTGGACCTCAGTGTCCGGGCTGAATGATGGGGTTGGAGACGCTCCTTCCGGTATCCTCAATAGGCATGATGGGTATTTTCTTAATCTCCACTGAACGCCAGTTTTTAGGCATGGAGAGCATTGCGCTCACGATTTTTGTTTGTCTGTCGCCCTCCGCAGGCTCCCGACGGAAGTTGCGCCTCTACCAGTTCCTGCTGGAGCTCCTTGAGCGCGGCGACATGAAGGAATGTGTGTGGTGGGTGCACCGCGACGCCGGGATCTTCCAGTTCTCCTCAAAGCACAAGGAGCTCCTGGCGCATCGCTGGGGACAGCAGAAGGGCAACCGCAAGAAGATGACCTACCAGAAAATGGCTCGGGCGCTACGCAACTACAGCAAGACAGGCGAAATTCGCAAGGTCAAGAAGAAGCTCACCTACCAGTTTGGGACAACTCTGGTGGCGCAGTCGGCTACCTCCTAAACTCCACCCATCCACCCGCTGCAAGAATATGGGGCTGGGGCCATTAATGATGACTGGACCTCCATTCTCTGCCTTCTCCAGACCAACCCCTTTCTGGTGCCTTCAACCAAACTGCACGAAAGAATCTAGGCTGGGTGGGAAAAGTTGTGAAGACCCAAATGAGGGTGGGATGGGCTCCAGTAGGTTGCAGTCAGGGAGGCCAGCTATGAAGGCACCAAGATCCCCCACCAGAGGGGTGGAGGATATGCACTTTAGTGGGAATCGGGCTGCTTGGACTGTCATGGTAGGGTGAGGTGGAGCAAAGCATTCTGGGATTCTTAGGAGGCTATTGCCTTTGCCTGGGTTGATTGGGAGGAAGGGCTCTTTCAGCAGGGCCTGGTCCATGTTCTTCCTTGGTGGAGTACGGAAAAAAGGGTGTGTGGGGAGATGAATCACAGTACGGGGGGAGCAAAGGGGTCCATGTGGTTACCTTATGGTGAAGGGGGGGGGGACTACGCTGTGAAATAGGAACCAGGTGGGTGGTGGAACTCTGTGTGGGTTGAAGGATTTGCTCTGCTGAGCTGGGGCCAAAGTTTGGTCAGAGGGGTGTCACTGAGGCCACTCTCTGTCCACCCTGGCTAGCAGTTTAAAACTGGTCGTTTTAAAACAGAAGGAGCTTTTGTGAGTATTTATGCAAGGTGCTGGGATTTCTAGAAGCGGCATATTGTTTTGCTTAGGTGGGGGCAGAAGAACCAAAAATTATTGTCCAGAAGTTCTGTCTCTGTGTGTATATATATGTATATGTAGGCAAGATGTTTATTTAATGCTATAAGGTCTGCGGGTTTGGTTGGATTTCAATCTCCTGAAGGGTTTCTTTGTTTTTGTACGAAATCTGATTGTTATTTTTTAAAATGGATCTCTTCTGTATAAACTGTAAAATTTGCAAATAAATTTTTAAGGGGTTTGGCTAATTTGGAGGGGGTCGTTAAAACCTTGTTCTGCAGCGATGGGGAGTGGGAGGCTGTGAATTGCAGTGTCCATCAACTTTGGAGGGGTGAGCTCCCTCAAATATTTTATACAGGGTGGGGGGTGAAGGGACCTCCTCGGCCCCTAGGAATTGGTTCATACACTCATGGCAGAGGCGAGCCTTGAATGAGATGCTTAGTAGCTCAAGACTAGACCATTGCATGTTACGGATTCTATTTTGGGGACTCTCTTTTTAAAACATTGCACTCCATCCCGGCTTACATCTAACTCCAGATCTTTTTGCAGAGCGAGACTACAAAAATATTCTTATGGATTAACTTGTCTTTAGATATGCTTTCAGTGCTCCAGAGCAAATTGTGCAAAGACCTCTTGGCATCCTTGCAAGACCACGAGCTTTTGCCGCTGTCCCCTGTGAGATATTCTGAGAATTAGCATCTACACAGCGGGTTGGGCAGAGAAATTTACTGTTTCCCTCCCAACACATTGCCATAGCGAGGAGGAAATATCGTCCTCTCTGCTTTTCAGATTGCTCTGAAAAGCAGAGATAAAAGCACTTTTCCCTTCTCTCTATGATGCTGGGCTGAATGGAGAAGAACTTCTTGGACCAGGCTAGCACTGCAGTGGGGGAAGAATCCCCCCCCTCATGCTACAGATTTGTACAAATCAGCTGAGGATGAGCTTGGAGGGGAACCATAGCATGTGTGCATGTGCATGTTGGGGTATGTGTGTGTGTGTGTGACTGCACTCACTCAGGTCACACAGCTCCCTGGAGGCATTGCAACGGCAATGGCTGAAAAAGTTGAACTACTCTTACGTTGCGTACACACCATACACACATCCCACCCCCACCCCCCAAAAAAAATAATTATGGGAACTTTAGAATGTTAAGGGTGCTGGAAATTGTAGCTTTGTGAGGGGCAAACGACAGTTCCCACAATTCTTTGAGTGAAGCCATAAGCTTTATACATATAGTGCATATGCAGGGACGAGGCAGAGATTTATCTGGCGTGCAGAGGAAGGAAGACTTTGGCAGTCTTTCCAAAAAGGCAAAATAGGAGCAGCGGTTTATAAAATGAAGGCACAGGGCCGTCTTAAGCATATCTGGCGCTGTGGTGCAAAGATCCCTCCGGCGCCCCATCCCCCCCTTCTCAGAGTTGTCGACCTTTTCCCAAGCCTCTGCGGGGATCGTCCTCCTCCTCCAGGGACTTGGGAAGGAAGCTGCACACCCACCAGCCGTATAGTTGGCGGGGCGCAGCTTCCATCCTAAGCCTCTGCGGGGATCGCTCTCCTCCCGTGGAGGCTTGGGAGGCAAGCTGCACGCACGCCAGCCATATGGTTGACGGCGCACAGCTGGTGGGCGTGCAGGAGGGAATGGGGAGGCCGCCGGCAAAGCCGTGCAGTTCCCACATTCGCTGGAGCGCCCCGAGAGGCCAGCGCCCTGGCACAATGCGCCAGTAAACCCAATGGAAAAGAGGGCTCTGTGAAGGCATCGCCCCCAAAAGAGAGAAGAGAACACTAATTTGCATATGCTAATTGATACCGATAGATGCAAACATAGACATGATGGGCATCGGTTAAACAGGAATACAATCCACGTTGTTATTGTGGCAGAGAACAGACTAGGCAAGTTGGCCTGTTCTCTAGGTTCTAACTCTGCTTCTGGTTCAAAGCAGACTTGAATCGGCGAGCCCTTCCAAAAGAGGATTATTGTCTTCTGTAAAGTGGGTAAAATCAGCTGTAAATCAGGGATAGCTGCTAGAAAGGAGGGTCCATGCCTGGTAAATAGGGACAGCTGGAGCATATACACCAGTAACCTAGGAAACTTCTTACCACTTGATTCTTCTGCTATACGTTCAAGAAACTGGCCTTTGGTTTTGCATGTGCTTACTCATGGCTTCCCAGCAAGATGCTCTCCTGTGGCCACACGGGGGCACTAAATCCTAACCTGAGACAATCCCTCGCAGAAGTCTGGATTCCAAAAAATCTACCAAGAAGGATATTTCCACAACCAGAATCCCTTCTTTCTATGGCGATCTGACAGGATCCTGGCAGGGAATGGGAGTGGGCAAACATGGCTGTTCTGCTCCACTCCCTCCCTCCTTCCCTGCTTCCACCATCTACCCTTCGATACATTTATCTTCTCCAAGAGGAAGTTTCAAATCCCTGTCCCATAATTTGGCAGTGCGAGTGAGAATGCCGGCTATTCCTGGCCTCTGTTGAAACAGACAGGCCCTTCTCTGTAATGGTGTTACATTCTTGGCCTGGCCTGTCGCAATTGTAAGGCTTACCTGGTGTCGCTGTTCATGCAGGTGAAGGAGATGAGCTGGGCTGCGAACGAAGCTGCCTTCTACCGAGTCACTCCATGGACCTGTCTTGCCCCAAACTGTCTTTTCTCGGCTGGCTGTGGCATTTGTGGGAACTCGGGCAGAGAAGGGGATGGGTATGAGTGCCGTTATACAGGGCTCCGGCCCTGCATACCTCCATCCCATAATTCAGCCCAGATACTGAGGTCCAGCTCTGAGGGCCTTTTTGGTGGTTCCCTCACTGCGAGAAGTGAAAGTACAGAGAACGAGGCACAGGGCCTTCTTGGTAGTGGCGCCCGCCATGTGGAACGCCCTCCCATCAGATATCAGAGAAATAAACAACTATCTGACTTTTAGAAGACATCTGAAGGCAGTCCTGTTTAGGCAGGTTTTCAGTGTTTGGTGTTTTACTACTGTTGTTTTTTTTATAAATTGTTGCAAGCCGCCCAGAGTGGCTGGTGGCATATAAATTATTATTGTTGTTGTTATTGTTATTATCATTGCAAGACTTCATGGCAGTAGCCCATGATGCTGGGATGGCTTCTGTAAATCTGGGGCTGTTCCTGGAAAATAAGTCCACTCGGAGGGTCTGAGCCTATGGCTGGGAGTAGAGAGAGGGGGAGAAATTTATTTTTCATTTTATAATAAATAAGATTTTATTCATAAATAAGAACTTTGCTGGATCAGGTTAATAGCTCATCTGGCCCAGCATCCTGTTCTCACAGTGGCCAACCAGATGCCTATGGGAAACCCACAAGTGTTGGAGTATATGGAGTTTTGCGACCCCCCGAGCCAAGGAGATAAGTAACTATGCAACCTTTAGAAGACACCTGAAGCCAGCCCTGTATAGGGAAGATTTTTAAATGTTTAATGTTATATTATGTTTTTGTATATGTTCCCTCAGGTCGGAAGGCGTCCAACATGCTACTGAGGAAGAGCGGAGGACAAGTACAAGTAGATTCAGAGCTGATGAAGCGGCTGGGCCAAAGCCGAAAGGACGCTCAGTTGCGGATATGCCTGGAAGCGAAAGGAAAGTCCGATGCTGTAAAGAAAAATATTGCATAGGAACCTGGAATGTAAGAACCATGAATAGAGGTAAGCTGGATGTGGTCAAAACTGAGATGACAAGAATAAATATCGACATCCTGGGCATCAGTGAACTAAAATGGAAGGGAATGGGTGAATTCAGTTCGGGTGACTATCATATCTACTACTGTGGGCAAGAATCCTGTAGAAGAAATGGAGTGGCCCTCATAGTCAACAAAAGAGTGGCAAAAGCTGTAATGGGATGCAATCTCAAAAATGACAGAATGATCTCGATACGAATCCAAGGCAGACCTTTTAACATCACAGTAATCCAAGTTTATGCACCAACTACCGGTGCTGAAGAAAGTGAAATTGACCAATTCTATGAAGACCTACAACACCTTCTAGAAATGACACCAAAGAAGGATGTTCTTCTCATTACAGGGGATTGGAATGCTAAAGTAGGGAATCAAGAGATAAAAGGAACAACTGGCAAGTTTGGCCTTGGAGTTCAAAATGAAGCAGGGCAAAGGCTAATAGAGTTCTGTCAAGAGAACAAGCTGGTCATCACAAACACTCTCTTCCAACAACACAAGAGACGACTCTACACATGGATATCACCAAATGGGCAGCATCGAAATCAGATTGATTATATTCTCTGCAGCCAAAGATGGAGAAGCTCTATACAGTCAGCAAAAACAAGACCTGGAGCTGACTGTAACTCAGATCATCAGCTTCTTACAGCAAAATTCCAGCTTAAACTGAAGAAAGTAGGAAAAACCACTGGGCCAGTAAGATACAATCTGAATCAAATCCCTTATGAATACACAGTGGAAGTGAGGAACAGGTTTAAGGATTTAGATTTGGTGGACAGAGTGCCTGAAGAACTATGGATGGAGGCTCGTAACATTATACAGGAGGCAGCAACGAAAACCATCCCAAGGAAAAGGAAACGCAAGAAGGCAAAATGGCTGTCCAACGAGGCCTTACGAATAGCGGAGGAGAGGAGGCAAGCAAAATGCAAGGGAGATAGGGAAAGATACAGGAAACTGAATGCAGATTTCCAAAAAACAGCAAGGAGAGATAAGAGGGTCTTCTTAAATGAGCAATGCAAAGAAATAGAGGAAAACAATAGAATGGGGAAAACCAGAGATCTGTTCAAGAAAATTGGAGATACGAAAGGAACATTTTGTACAAAGATTACCATAATCAAGGACAAAAGTGGTAAGGACCTAACAGAAGCAGAAGACATCAAGAAGAGGTGGCAAGAATACACAGAGGAATTATACCAGAAAGATATGGAGGTCTCGTACACCCCAGGTAGTGTGGTTGCTGACCTTGAGCCAGACATCTTGGAGAGTGAAGTCAAATGGGCCTTAGAAAGCACTGCTAATAACAAAGCCAGTGGAAGTGATGATATTCCAGCTGAACTATTTAAAATTTTAAAAGATGATGCTGTTAAGGTGCTACACCCAATATGCCAGCAAGTTTGGAAAACTCAGCAATGGCCAGAGGATTGGAGAAGATCAGTCTACGTCCCAATTCCAAAGAAGGGCAGTGCCAAAGAATGCTCCAACTACCGCACAATTGCGCTCATTTCACACGCTAGCAAGGTTATGCTTAAAATTCTACAAGGCAGGCTTAGGCAGTATGTGGACCGAGAACTCCCAGAAGTGCAAGCTGGATTTCGAAAGGGCAGAGGAACCAGAGACCAAATAGCAAACATGTGCTGGATTATGGAGAAAGCTAGAGAGTTCCAGAAAAACGTCTACTTCTGCTTCATTGACTATGCAAAAGCCTTTGACTGTGTCGACCACAGCAAACTATGGCAAGTTCTTAAAGAAATGGGAGTGCCTGATCACCTCATCTGTCTCCTGAGAAATCTCTATGTGGGACAAGAAGCTACAGTTAGAACTGGATAGGGAACAACTGAGTGGTTCAAAATTGGGAAAGGAGTACGACAAGGTTGTATATTGTCTCCCTGCTTATTTAACTTATATGCAGAATTCATCATGCGAAAGGCTGGACTAGATGAATCCCAAGCAGGAATTAAGATTGCCGGAAGGAATATCAACAACCTCAGATATGCAGATGACACAACCTTGATGGCAGAAAGTGAGGAGGAATTAAAGAACCTTTTAATGAGGTAAAATAAAAAAATTCCTTCAGTAGCACCTTAAAGACCAACTAAGTTTTTATTTTGGTATGAGCTTTCGTGTGCATGCACACTTCTTCAGATACAGTGAAATGGAAGTTTCCAGGCACTTATGTAGAGAAGGGGTGGGGAGGGGTGGGGATGGGGAGGGGGGATCACCCAGAAGGGTGGTGGAAATGGGTGATTGACTGACTGATAGCTGTTGATGACCGCAAACGACTGCAAATGGTTTTGCATGAAAAAGCAAGGGTTGAGATGGCTGAAGATCGCTTATCATGTATAATGAGATAAGAACCCGATATCTCTGTTCAAACCAGGTCCCTCCATGGTTTTGAGCTTGGTGATAAGTTGCAATTCAGCAACTTCTCTTTCCAGTCTATTTCTGAAATTCTTTTGTAGTAAGACAGCTACTTTGAGATCTTGTATAGAATGTCCTGGGAGATTGAAGTGTTCTCCTACTGGTTTTTCTGTCTTCTGGTTCCTGATGTCAGATTTATGTCCATTTATCCTTTGGCGTAGGGTTTGGCCTGTTTGTCCAATATAGAGAGCTGAAGGGCACTGTTGGCATTTGATGGCATACACAATGTTAGAGGATGAGCAATTAAATAGTCCTGAGATGGTATGTTGGATGTTGTTGGGGCCAGTAATGGTGTTGTCTGGGTGTATGTGGCAGCAAAGTTGGCATCTGGGTTTATTGCAGGCTCTGGTACCAGTGTCCATGTTAAGTCTGGTGGTTGTATTATTGTGGGTGAGGAGTTGTTTAAGATTGGGTGGCTGTCTGTAGGCAATGAAAGGTCTTCCTCCCAGAGCTTGAGAAAGGGAGCTGTCATTGTCCAGGAGAGGCTGTAGATCTCTGATGATGCGTTGTACTGTTTTAGCTTGGGAGCTGTATGTGATGACTAGTGGTGTTCTGTTATTTTCTTTTTTGGGTCTGTCTTGCAGCAGGTTCTCTCTAGGTATCTGTCTGGCTCTGTTGATCTGTTGTTTAACTTCATCAGGTGGATATTTTAGTTCTAAAAAGGTTTGCTGTAGATCTCTTAGGTGAGATTCTCTGTCTGTAGAGTTGGAACAGATGCGGTTGTAACGTAAGGCCTGGCTGTATACGATGGATTGTTTGGTATGTTTGGGATGGTGGCTAGAAGCATGTAGATATGTTTGTCGGTCAGTTGGTTTTCTGTATAAGGTGGTGTCTATACGTCCATCCTGTATTTTTATAGTAGTGTCCAAAAAATGTATTTCTTGCATAGATTGGTTCATTGTTAGGTTGATGGTGGGGTGAAAGTCATTGAATGTCTGGTGGAAGGTTTCCAGGGTCTGTTGTCCATGTGTCCAGATAATAAAAATATCGTCAATGTATCGCAGGTACAGGAGAGGTTTGAGTGGGTAGGAGTTAAGGAAACGTTGTTCTAAATCTGCCATGAAGATGTTGGCATACTGTGGGGCCATGCGGGTGCCCATGGCTGTGCCGCTGATCTGGAGGAACAGGTCATCACCAAATTTGAAGTGGTTGTGGGTAAGGACAAAGTGGCAGAGTTTGGTAGCAAAGTCCGCTGTGGTTTTATCTGAAATGGTGTTCCTTATGGCTTGTAAACCATCATTGTGTGGGATGTTGGTTCCACATCCATAGTGGCTAGTATAGTATTGTTAGGAAGATTGTTCAAATATTGTATTTTCCTCAGAAAATCTGTGGTGTCACGTACGTAGCTGGGAGCACTGATAGCATATGGTTTCAGAACAGAGTCCATATAGCCGGAAACACCCACTGTAATGGTGCCAATACCTGAGATGATGGGGCGTCCTGGGTTTCCTGGTTTGTGTATTTTGGGTAGAAGATAGAAAGTTCCTGGCCGAGGTTCCGCTGGTGTGTTTGTGAGGATCTGTTCTTGGATGTGTAGGGGTAGCTCCTTAATAATCTTGTTCAGTTCTTTTTTGTATGCTTGTGTGGGGTCTGAGTCCAATTTCATGTAAAAGGCAGTATTGGAAAGTTGTCTGTGGGCCTCTTGGATGTAATCAGTTTTGTTCATGATGACGACAGCTCCACCCTTGTCTGCCTCTTTAATTATAATGTCTGGGTTGTTCCTGAGATTTTCTATGGCTCTCCTTTCAGCATGGTTTAGATTTTGTTGTAAGCGATGGTGTTTTCTGGTCACATCCGTTTGGATTCTGTGGCGGAAGCATTCGATGTACAGATCTAGTGTGGTATTGCGTCCATCAGGAGGGGTCCATGTGGAGTCCCTTTTTGTGTAACTTCTTTTCGGTGGTAGTTGGTGGTCAATGTTCTGTTCATTGATGCGTTTGGAGGGTGATGGTTGTTCCCCAGTAAGTTGAGAGGTGTTGTGTTGTGGGGATGTAGTTTGTTCTACTTTGTCTTGTTCTTGTGTGTGATGAAAATACTCCTTCAGGCGTAAACGGCGGAAAAATGCTTCCAGGTCCCCGCAGAACTGAATCATGTGTTGGGATTTGGCAGGGCAGAATGATAGTCCCCGTGAAAGGACGGATTCCTCAGCTGGGCTGAGTGTTTGCTGTGAAAGATTGACAATGTTGTTGATCTTGTTTTGATTGGTGGCCTGTAGGTTGGAAAGGTTGCAGAGTTTTTTATTTTTCTGGTTCTTCAGTAACTCCAGTTGAGAGTGGTAAATGGTTTGTTTTTCCTTGTGGAACTTCTGCCAGGCCGGGTGATTCCTGATGGAGTTCTCCAGTGCAGAGAGTTCCTCCTTTATTAACTTCTGTTTGGAATACAGAACGCTGATAAGATGTTTCAGCAGTTTCTTAGATAAAGTGTGGCATAGTTTTCTGGCATATTCTGTGGGATAAGTTGATTGAAGAGGGTTCTTAATTCTAAGACCCTTAGGTACAATGTCCAGGTTTTTGCATTTAGATAGAAAGAGGATGTCAGTTTGTACCTGGGCAAGTTTCTTGGTGAGGTTGATGGACTTCCATTTCATGCGGCTCAATGTGGTGCCTTCCATAGTTCTGGTTACAGGTAGGTAGCCGTGTTGGTCTGGATCGAAGTAAAATAAAAAAATTCCTTCAGTAGCACCTTAAAGACCAACTAAGTTTTTATTTTGGTATGAGCTTTCGTGTGCATGCACACTTCTTCAGATACAGTGAAATGGAAGTTTCCAGGCACTTATGTAGAGAAGGGGTGGGGAGGGGAGGGGTGGGGATGGGGAGGGGGGATCACCCAGAAGGGTGGTGGAAATGGGTGATTGACTGACTGATAGCTGTTGATGACCGCAAACGACTGCAAATGGTTTTGCATGAAAAAGCAAGGGTTGAGATGGCTGAAGATCGCTTATCATGTATAATGAGATAAGAACCCGATATCTCTGTTCAAACCAGGTCCCTCCATGGTTTTGAGCTTGGTGATAAGTTGCAATTCAGCAACTTCTCTTTCCAGTCTATTTCTGAAATTCTTTTGTAGTAAGACAGCTACTTTGAGATCTTGTATAGAATGTCCTGGGAGATTGAAGTGTTCTCCTACTGGTTTTTCTGTCTTCTGGTTCCTGATGTCAGATTTATGTCCATTTATCCTTTGGCGTAGGGTTTGGCCTGTTTGTCCAATATAGAGAGCTGAAGGGCACTGTTGGCATTTGATGGCATACACAATGTTAGAGGATGAGCAATTAAATAGTCCTGAGATGGTATGTTGGATGTTGTTGGGGCCAGTAATGGTGTTGTCTGGGTGTATGTGGCAGCAAAGTTGGCATCTGGGTTTATTGCAGGCTCTGGTACCAGTGTCCATGTTAAGTCTGGTGGTTGTATTATTGTGGGTGAGGAGTTGTTTAAGATTGGGTGGCTGTCTGTAGGCAATGAAAGGTCTTCCTCCCAGAGCTTGAGAAAGGGAGCTGTCATTGTCCAGGAGAGGCTGTAGATCTCTGATGATGCGTTGTACTGTTTTAGCTTGGGAGCTGTATGTGATGACTAGTGGTGTTCTGTTATTTTCTTTTTTGGGTCTGTCTTGCAGCAGGTTCTCTCTAGGTATCTGTCTGGCTCTGTTGATCTGTTGTTTAACTTCATCAGGTGGATATTTTAGTTCTAAAAAGGTTTGCTGTAGATCTCTTAGGTGAGATTCTCTGTCTGTAGAGTTGGAACAGATGCGGTTGTAACGTAAGGCCTGGCTGTATACGATGGATTGTTTGGTATGTTTGGGATGGTAGCTAGAAGCATGTAGATATGTTTGTCGGTCAGTTGGTTTTCTGTATAAGGTGGTGTCTATACGTCCATCCTGTATTTTATAGTAGTGTCCAAAAAATGTATTTCTTGCATAGATTGGTTCATTGTTAGGTTGATGGTGGGGTGAAAGTCATTGAATGTCTGGTGGAAGGTTTCCAGGGTCTGTTGTCCATGTGTCCAGATAATAAAAATATCGTCAATGTATCGCAGGTACAGGAGAGGTTTAATGAGGGTGAAAGAGGAGAGCGCAAAATATGGTCTGAAGCTCAACATCAAAAAAACCAAGATCATGGCCACTGGTCCCATCACCTCCTGGCAAATAGAAGGGGAAGAAATGGAGGCAGTGAGAGATATTACTTTCTTGGGCTCCTTGATCACTGCAGATGGTGACAGCAGTCACGAAATTAAAAGACGCCTGCTTCTTGGGAGAAAAGCAATGACAAACCTAGACAGCATCTTAAAAAGCAGAGACATCACCTTGCCGACAAAGGTCCGTATAGTTAAAGCTATGGTTTTCCCAGTAGTGATGTATGGAAGTGAGAGCTGGACCATAAAGAAGGCTGATCGCTTTTGAATTATGGTGCTGGAGGAGACTCTTGAGAGTCCCATGGACTGCAAGAAGATCAAACCTATCCATTCTTAAGGAAATCAGCCCTGAGTGCTCACTGGAAGGACAGATCCTGAAGCTGAGGCTCCAATACTTTGGCCACCTCATGAGAAGAGAAGAATCCTTGGAAAAGACCCTGATGTTGGGAAAGATTGAGGGCACTAGGAGAAGGGGACGTCAGAGGACAAGGTGGTTGGACAGTGTTCTCGAAGCTACGAACATGAGTTTGACCAAACTACGGGAGGCAGTGCAAGACAGGAGTGCCTGGCGTGCTATGGTCCATGGGGTCACGAAGAGTCAGACACGACTAAACGACTAAACAACAACAACAACATATGTTGGAAGCTGCCCAGAGTGGCTGGAGCAACCCAGTTAGATGGGTGGGGTTTTAATAATAATAATAATAATAATAATAATAATAATAATAACAACAACAACAACAACAACAACAACAACAACAATAATGGAAGTCCCTATTTTCATTGGAGAAATGTTGGTGGGTATGTAAACAGTGGATTTTTAAAGGAATTTATTTCTTTTATGAGGGGAAAAAATATTTGTGATTATTATTTTTAAATGATTTTCTTGTGGCCAATATGGTTTCCTTTGTTTTGTGTCTTAAATAATAATAATAATAATAATAATAATAATAATAATAATAATAATAATAATAGTTCCTATTTTCATTGGAGAAATGTTGGTGGGTATGTAAACAGTGGAATTTTAAAGGAATTTCTTTCTTTCTTTTATTAGGGAAAAAAACCATTTTTAAAAATATTATTTTAAAAGGATTTTCTTGTGGCCAATATGGTTTCCTTTGTTTTGTGTCTTAAGGGAGCAATAATAATAATAATAATAACACCGTATATTCCGGCGTATATGACGACTGGGCGTATAAGACGACCCCCAACTTTTCCAGTTAAAATATAGAATTTGGGCTATACTTGCCGTATAAGAAATACGACCTGGCGTGTAAGACGACCCCCGACTTTTGAGAAGATTTTCCTGGGTTAAAAAGTAGTCTTATACGCAGGAATATACAGTAATAATTTATTATTTATACCCCACCCATCTGGCTGGGTTTCCGCAGCCACTCTGGGCGGCTTCCAACAGAAAAATAAAATAAAATAATCTATTAAACATTAAAAGCCTCCCTAAACAGGGCTGCCTTCCCAATGTTCTGGGAAATATTTATGCCCCTTTCAATGGTGGTGCTGTTCCCTTGAATCCCCCCGGGTTTTTCCCCCCTGAGTCTGACTTGGCTCCTGGCCGTCTTTCCCTCTCCCTCCCATCCCACCAGCTGGGTTCTTTTTCTAGTAAGGCCAAGCCCGGGATTTGAAGACGTTTATGCCACAGCTCTGGAATTTGGCAATGGTCCCCGGGGGTCAGGTGACGCCTTCTCAGTGTCCCCTCCGCTGGGTCTTTAAAGCGACCCAGCCAAGTGCATTCTCCAGGGAGATCCCAAACTCAGACAGGCACAGCGTCTCAGCCCAGAGATTACAGCCATGCCTGAACCCGCCAAGCCTGGTAAGGGTCCTTAGGTGTGTCATAAAGGTCACCTCGGCAGAGATGCTTAAGAACCAGTTTTAATAAAATAAAACGGAGGGAGGGAGAGAGAGAGAGAAAACCGGGTGGTAGGCCTATTAGGGTGGTCCGTGGTGCAATTCAGTAATTTTAGACTCCAGATTTAATAGCCGTACAGAGGGAAGAGGGCTTATTTAGACAGTGTATTCGCTTATGCAATTTGCAGTGTGGAAAGCCAGCCCTGCCGGTGTTTGGGGGACGCTCCTGATATTTCTGCTGAGTGGGGCCCAGGACCCTTGCCCTATAGTCCATTGAGGGTGCGGATTGGATGTTTCCCCCCAATATCACAACGCTTTGAGAAACAATAGGGTGGTTTTGGTCCCTGGGTCCCCCATCACCTTGTCTTTGGGTTCTCCTGTGCATGTAAGAATCTGCCTTTTGTGCATGCTTCCGTCGCCTCTGAGCTGCCTTGTGCGATCCTTGCTGACGACGTAGAATGGAAATCGAAGAATCTGAGGTCGGAATAAAGCCACTCTTAGATCGTGCGGGCCTGGTGTGTTCAGATCTTGGGCAAATGTTGAGCAGAGAACTGCGCCCGTTGCCTCTCTCTTGCGTGCGTTCCTTCCCAAGCTGCTCCAGGAAATATTTGGAAACGGCACATCAGGCCCACCAAAGGTGGGTCTTTTGCAAAGAGGTGTGGCAGAGTGCCAAGCATGAGAGAAAAATGCCAGCCTCTCTAAAACGCCAGCTCTATTGCTGCCTCAAATAAAAGACAAGGCATTGCATTCTAAGAGGCTGAAACAAGCAAGAGCAAATGGTTTGCAATTAGGAATATGCCTTAAAATATGAGAGAAATGCCTTAAAATATGAGAGGAAATGCCTTAAAATATGAGAGAAATGGAGGGAAGAGGCCTTGTATCAGTTTTTGTTCCCCTAGCTAAGAATCTCGCCTCCCTATAAAAGACTTAAAGAAAAACAGTGCGGAGTAGCGGTTAGATTGCCAGATTAGGAGCCAGGTTCAAATCCCTGCCCTCTGTATGTGGTTATGTTTCTTTGTGTTTATTATAATTTACGGATCCCAAGAAACTTTAAAGCAAGGCAAATTCTTAAGGGCAGAGCACGTGGAGAGGTCTCCTTTTCCCACTTTTGTTTTGCAGTGCTGCTGGCAAAGATTTAGACTGGAACATTTCGGGCTGAATAAATTCTATTCCAGTGCCTCCCCTCTTTAATTTCAGTGTTATTTTGTAAAATGGATGCATATTGATATTAGTGTGGCCGTTGCTAATAATAATAATAATAATAATAATAATAATAATAATAATAATAATAATAATAATTTCTTCAGAACATCTTCAGGACTAGCTAAAGAGGACCCAGTGTTATTAATTGCTGTAGTCTACCTCCCTAAGTAGCGGGACCCAGTTGGCGCTGTGGTTAAGCCACCGAGCCTAGGGTTTGCTGATCAGAAGGTCGGTGGTTCGAATCCCTGTGACGGGGTGAGCTCCCGTTGCTTGGTCCCAGCTCCTGCTAACCTAGCAGTTCGAAAGCACGTCAAAATGCAAGTAGATAAATAGGAACCACTACAGCGGGAAGGTAAACGGCGTTTCCATGTGCTGCTCTGGTTTGCCAGAAGCGGCTTTGTCATGCTGGCCACATGACCTGGAAGCTATACGCCGGCTCCCTTGGCCAATAATGCGAGATGAGCGCGCAACCCCAGAGTCGGTCACGACTGGACCGAATGGTCAGGGGTCCCTTCAGCTTTACCTTTACCTCCCTAAGTAGTAACACTCCTTTTAATCAGTTTTCTTTTAAACAATTGTTAAAACCTATATTTATTGCCTGTTTTTAGATTATTACTGTTTTTCTTTTATTGTTTTATGTATTGCATATTTATGTGTGCTGGTCAAGAACCGTAATAAATCAATAAATAATAATAATAATAATAATAATAATACCGAAATTATGATGGAAATTAAATTTCAGTATTGTCCACACACATACATCAACACGTATAGAAATAATGAGATTGGGGGCAACCATCTCTCCTCCTTTCTGCACCCCCCTCCCCCGTCAACAGATGGCTACATCATTTATGACAGCTGATACTTATTTGCCTCGATATATACTCCGATCCTTCGTTCACAGCTAATAAATCATCTCTCGGATCTGTATATAAAGGCGCTTGGGTGTCAGTCAGTCACCGGGTGCATCCTGACCACTAGAAAAGTCTGACTGCAGGAAATTTTTAATCTAGCGGTCAAAATGTGCAAAGCAAAGTCCCTTCTCATAATAGTAACCAGCAGCAGTCCTGCGGGCAAGCCAAGCCAAAGCTACGATGCCAGGATGCGGCAGGAAGTGCTGAGAGGTCTTTCCTTTGCACCGTGCACCGTTTGAACCTTTCTCAAGTTGTTGTTGTTAGTTTAGTCGTTTAGTCTGACTCTTTGTGACCCCATGGACCAGAGCATGCCAGGCACTCCTGTCTTCCACTGCCTCCCGCAGTTTGGTCAGACTCATGTTCGTAGCTTCAAGAACACTGTCCAACCATCTCGTCCTCTGTCGTCCCCTTCTCCTAGTGCCCTCAATCTTTCCCAACATCAGGGTCTTTTCCAGGGAGTCTTCTCTTCTCATGAGGTGGCCAAAGTTAGGGGAAAGCATTTGCCGTGGGTTAAATTGACTAGCCGTGTCGCATTTACTAGCAGTGTCACCCAGTGACACGAAACCTCGCGGTGCAATCCCAAAACTATCAGCAGAAGGTGTGGCGATCCGCTGGGCCTGTTACACTGCTAGAGGAGCCTTGGGAGTGTGTTTTATAGAAGGCTGGGAAACTGACAGAAAGTACCACCTTGTTTAAGATCCAAAGTATTATGAAGCTGTAGCACCTATACAAATAAGTTTAAGGAAGTGAAAGAACTGAAAAGAAGCTGTACGTTCACCATCTTGTTTAGAAGTCTGTAACATCCACCGTTTAATCTATCTATCTATATATATATAAATGGTGAAGGTGTCTGTGTGTTATTCCCCACTTTTCTCCCACAAGCACTTACCCGATCGTCCTGAAATTTGGCCACAACCTCAGAGTCACATGAGAGCAGGTGGGGGTTACCGGGAAGAGGGAGTTGGGGGATTCACAGGGATAAGCCGACGGGCGGGGGGGACGGGACAGGACAAACAGAATAGATCATGGATCGGGACAGGGTGGGGGCAATCACAGCGTGGCAGGGCCAGCTAGTATCATAATAATTATTTATTATTAAAAGAGTGGGGAAAGGGTAGACGTTTGTTATTCTTACAATGCAACTTTGCAAGCAGGGAAGAAAACGTAATCCATTTTACTGATTGTAATAATCCCAGAACCTATATACTAATATCGGGCCCCTTCTCCGAATTTGTGTCCTGATGCAGCTAAAACGACCCCATCCAATCACAAGTGGGAGTTGTCACAGACCTAGGAGAACCTAAGTTGCCCCACCCCCTCCCTCTGAGACACTGTGCAAGGGATCCTGAAATGTACTTTTTCAATTTTGCTCGGGGGAAGTTGCAATACCTTGGTTTGACCCTAGAGGGCGCTTCGGAGTACATAACCTGGCTCATTTACTCGAGCTCTCTGTTCTGCAGACCCTCGTGGTTGTATGTATACTGTTGCTCCTGCTCTCTGCTCCTGACCCGCTGCGAGCTGATCACTGGAGCAGAGGGTTGGATCCGATGCCCTTTCTTGCAACCTCCTGCGACACAGGACATCACACGTGATTCTCGCCTAGTGCTTATGCAATCGGTGGAGCAGAAATACCTTCTGTTAGAGGGGGCACGATGCCAGTGTGGGAGTGGTTTGGAGAGAAGGTGGCATGGATGAGGTTGAGGGAATATAAGGTTGACCAACAGCCATTGCGTCAGTGCCTGGGAGAGGTGGATAATGGGATGGAGCCAGCCTTTCCATGCCTCTGTGCCAAGATGCATCACACATCAGCATCACCTAGCAGGTGCAATCGGCCCAGCATAAAGGGGCAAGCAGGAAAGCGGTGTAGTTCCACTTGGGGAGCACGAGACCAGGAAGAAGGAGACATCTTTCAGGGGGTAAGGGGAAGGGAGAGGTGGCCAGTCTTTTGCAGATAATTTTTTGAAGGAGGGCTGCTTTGTGCGTGTGTATTTGATAGAGAGGGGCGGGGGTTAAATGTATTAAAGAAACATTTGCTGTTGACCTAATTTTGGCTAAAAAAAGAGAGAACAATATCCAGAAAGCAACAAGAGTTGGCTGGTTGGCTAAAGCAGAAATGACAAGTGCGGGGCAGGACACCCACCTGTCTAGCCGAATCGGAATGAAATGTCTTGACCACAGTTGTTTGAAATTACTTTCTTTTGACCCCCAAGTGCTCAGAAAAAAAAAATCTGTCGAAATCTTCGGTCATTTGAAAATTAGGAAGTTAAATGAAAACGAAACCATCAAAATTAACACCAGAGAGTATCTTTCATGCGGTTAACGGGTATGTTTTGCAAAATTACAAAGAACACGCCTTTTCTCATCTTTAAAAAAAAAATCTGAACAAGTTTTATTAGATTTGCTGAAAACCTTCTCAGCATTTAAGCACAGCCCATTGAGGCGTTCCCTTATCATCGTTGACCTTAGCCAGGTCTTTAATGCCCGCAAGGTACTGAATGACCACTGTCCGGTACAAGTCGTGTACGGCTGAGCAAGAGAGATGAGCAGAGCCTTTTTTGTGGTAGAGCATCTCAATTTCAAATATTCTGATTATTTCCACTTTTAGTTAAGCATTGCTTTTTATTTACTTGATTTAGGAGGGGCAGCTGCCCCCCTGGCTATGTCCATGCCAGGGGAAGTAAAGGTAACTGACCGTTAGGTCCAGTCACGGACGACTCAGGGGTTGTGGCGCTCATCTCGCTCTATAGACCGAGGGAGCCGGCGTTTGTCCGCAGACAGCCTCCAGGTCATGTGGCCAACACGACTAAGCCACTTCTGGCGAACCAGAGCAGCGCACGGAAACGGCGTTTACCTTCCCGCCGGAGCAGTACCTATTTATCTACTTGCACTTTGACGTGCTTTCGAACTGCTAGGTGGGCAGGAGCTGGGACCGAGCAACGGGATTTGAACTGCCGTCCGGGGCTTTGAACTGCCGACCTTCTGATCGGCAAGCCCTAGGCTCAGTGGTTTAGACCACAGTGCCACCCGCACCTGGCAGGGGAAGTAGTAATGCCAAAAAGGGATGCCACAGTCTGAGGCTGTTCCCTTTGCCTGGCTTAGGAGCTGCAAAAAGGCCCCGACTCTCCATGTTGTGCAATCCCCCCCCCCCCGCCCGAAGCAGTTGTGCTGCGAGATCCAAGCATTACAGACCAGCGCCCTTTGTGGCATCACAACTCTCAGACTGCCTGGTGCTTCGTTGGAACGATGCCCTTAAATACATACACAGTTGCCCCAAGCAACCGGCTGAGTTGTTTGCGCAGTTGGGCCAGATCTTTCATGCGGCAGAGGCAAGCAGGATGCTTAAATTGGCAACCGCCTCAGAACAGCTTGGTTCTAAGAGGTGGTTTAGAGCCAAAAGGTGAAGCTTTTTCAGGACTGTACCACTTCAGGCTACAAGGGGAGGAGTACTCCACAACCTTTCCAACCTATGGGGGAGGGGAATAGCTTATCAGGTTTTAGCCAATGTTAATCATATGGTAATCGGAGCCAACCCATTGAAATCAATGGGCGTAAGTTAGTCATGCCCCTTAATTTCTTCTTCTTTTGTATAATCTTTTTTTATTGAGTTTTACACTACACATTTAAATTCAAACATTAAACATCAGCAGCATTCATCAGCATTTAGGATTCCCTGAATCCTTAAGACTCCCCTCCACCCTTCCATGGTTACCATTTTCCATCTTTTTCAACTGCCTCACATATTTTCTGTTTTTCTAGTTTTCCCCTTAGTTTTTAGTACATAAGAAGTGCTACTCAAATCCTGCCAAAGTTTTTAGTTGTTTACAGTGTTCTCTTAAGTACATTGTAATTTTTCCTCATTCCTTATTAAAGTTCCTCTCTTCTTCTTGGTTTCTGATTTTCCCGGTCATTTTCGCCTCTTCGGCGTAGTCCATCATCTTCATCAGCCATTCATCCCTGGCCGGGACTTTATCTTCTTTCCATCTCTGTGCCAGCAGAATCTGAGCTGCTGTCGTTGCGTAAATAATCGTTTCTGCTGCTTTGGTATCTCTGCACCTAAAATTCTTAGTTAAAAAGCCTCTGCTTCATGCCCATTAATTTCAATGGGTCGGCCGTGAGTTGCATCCAACCCCTTATATCTATGCTAGTTTGCTTGCTTTATGGAATTTTCTTCCCATGGGGGAACACTGATATATCACACAAGCATACTGCTTTACCCTGATGTGGAACAGTCCTGGAAAAGCTCACCACTAATCAAATAGGGTTCCAAAAGGAGAGTTCAAGATTTGAAAAAGAGCTGTTGAATGGCAAAACAAAACTCATTTCTAAAATGTACAAATTGCTATTGGATTATGAAGTGATTGATGAAACGGTTACAGCTTCTATGATCAAATGGGCACAGGACTGGTTATCCGATTACATGTTCGGAGTGGGAAAATTTGTGGAAAATTAATATGAAATTTACATCGAGTTATAACATAAGAGAAAACCTGCTTAAGATGAACCACAGATGGTACCTCACACCTTCCAGATTATCTAAAATGTACAAGAACATCGCAAATGTTTGCTGGAGGTGCGGGGAAAATGATGGAAACCTATCTCATATGTGGTGGACATGTGATAACATTAAGAAATTCTGGGATAAAATTCATGATGAGATCCAAAAAATCTTGGGAAGGAATATTTCAAAAAGACCAGAGATTTTCTTATGAAGTATCACTTTTCAAAAAGATATCCCAGCACAATTAAGAGAAATCCTTCTATATTCCTTAGCAGCGGCTCGAATTGTTATTGCCTAAAGATGGAAAGAAAAAGAAGCCCCAAAAATTACAGAGTGGCAAAATAAACTTCAGGAATTTGCCAAAATGGCACAGTTAACAAATAGTTTGAGAGGAAAGAATTCGTTAAAAAATGAGACAGGTACAAGAAATACGTAAAAAAATATAGTGAGAACAAAATTTCTATGATAGCGTTCGAGTAAAACGGGAAGGAAATAGCTTGGACTTGCAGAAATTGGGATGTTTAAAGCAACATGAGTGCGAAACGACAGATAAAAACAGAGATAGCATTGATTGTATATACACTTGACAATAAAAGAAAAAAAGGTATGCTGATGGAGATAACAGGAAGTCCAAAGTTAATTTTTTTCCCCTTTTTTCTTTTTTCCTTCTTTTTTGTTGTTTTTTTGTGCCTTTTGTGTGTGTGTGTGTGTGTATATATATATATATATATATATATATATATATATATATTCTTTTTTTTGCCCTACCTTTCTCCTTTTTGTTGAGAAAGGAAGGCCTAAGACAGTGTATGAAAAATGTAAAAATGTATATGTTTGATGAAGAAAAATAAATAAATATTATCTCAAAAAAAGAAGAAGGAAAAGCTCACCACTTGGCTTTGCCTGATCCTGCCATCGCCTCTGATAGACGTATTGCTGGGAGAGGCAATGGACTTTGGCAGCAGAGGGGGTGAGAAAAGAGGAAGATATATATGTAGGTCTGTCATTGTCTTACTACCATATGAACCAGCTGGGATAGCTCAGTTGGTAGAGCATGAGATTCTTAATTTCAGAGTTGTAGGTTTGAGACCCATGTTGGGCAAAAAGGTTCTTGCATTGCTGGGGGTTGGACTAGATGACCCTTGTGCTCCCTTTCAACTCTACAATTGTGTGATTCTATGTTCTCTGCCGTCGCTTCCGCAGGCAACCCCATTCTGAGTAGCTAAGCAGGATACTCCTTACCTCTGTTGAGAGGATTCATTGGGGAATTTCCCACAATGCCCTGGAGTAACACTACATTAGGTGCTTTGCGACATTGGGGAAGATTGGGGGAAATTAAAATGGCAGCCCCCTGCCATTTTTTTTAGTGCTTTTGCTGCTGTCACTACAAAATACCCATCCATATTAAAGTCATCAGAGGACACTTGGTAGAGTGGCCACTTGCAATAAATGCATTGTGACTCGAGGACCCACCACCCGCTTGGAGATAAATAAGACACAAGGACACAAGTATTTTAGGTTAATGGGCAAAAGAAGGACACAACTTTTATTGGTAACAGCATGTGAGTGGTATTGGCTTAGGCATTGGATCAAGCAATCTATACATTACCCCACCCCACTCAGCAGGGGAGGGGGTCATTCAAGGGTTAACAGCCAGTGGGAGGAGCTTGTTGATGCAAATACAACTGGAAGCTTCCCTAGACATCACCGGGGGGGGGGGGGTGTCGTGCCATGGCCCTAGTCACCAGCAGGGCATCAGACAGGATCCACAATCACCGGATCCCTTTAACGGAACACCCAATAACGGGAGGGTTAGGTGATGGCCACAACCTGCCCTCCAACACACTACACATATTCCAGTGCCTAACTGCCAATAACTGCAAAGTTGTGATGATTTGCTATGAGGTAGTCGAAAAACCAAGAGGCCAGGGCCAATTTGCCAAATGGATAAAAATTCCTACCAGGGCAGCCAGGGCGACCAACCAAAGTCCATAGCAAGGTCAAAAGCCAAGACATGACCCAAAGGGAGGGTGGGCGCGTGATCCGACGAAATCCAGGGAGCAGAATGCGGGCTTGGAGCTGCCGCGGCCGCTAAAAGAGGCTAAACCCCGCCCCCAAGCCAGTCCTATTGGCTGGCTGAAGTGCGAGGCGCGGCAGCCAGCCTAGCTGACACAGGGGGCCGAACACGCCCCCCCCTGTTGACGCGGGAACCAGCTCCCGCTCACAACCCCTCCCCTCTGGAAGGAGGAGAGGCTTTGCCAAAGAAAGAGGACAAAAGATGCTGGCAATTTTCATAACATTTGCATAACATTTGTGCATGTGCATGCGTGTATATATATATATATATATATATATATATATATATGAAATGGTTAAAGAGATCCAAGAAAAACATAATGATTGTTTTTTAATCTGTTATCAACAGTTTAACATGGGCCTCTCACCAGCATTGTGTAATGGCCAGATGGCAGGTTTTGTTCTGTTGGCATCTCAATGTTCCTGCTGTGAGCATTTAAATGCTTGTGCATTAGGCACAAGATGCATCCAGTTCCAACCCCGTCGAGAGTTATAACTTATAGACACCCTGGAGAGAAAGCTCTGAAGCTGGCAGAAGGATAGCTTTAGCAGACTCACTAACAATATTCTGATGAGCCGTGATTGAGAGGAGCCAGTAGGAGGGATGCAAGCTGGAACGGAGGCGTTATGGGGTAAACACCAAAGGGGCACAGGATAGGCAAGGCAGGGGTGGACTTTGGGCTTTAGGATTTCAGTGGTGCCCTGTGTGATGCCAAAATTCACGGTGCCCGCCCCCACCTCTCGTCTTCTGTCCGTCATTGTTGCAGCTCCCTCTCAGCTTGGCGCCCAGTGTGGGCGAAGCAGTCGTGCTCCCCTAAACCCTCCTCTGGGCAAAGTGTGCTTCCGATAGTGGTGACCAAACCGTGCCTTACAAGTTAAAGAAATAATGGTTCCCATGTAATAAAGGCTCCCATGTACAGTAATAATATTTTCTCTGACAAAGTCCTATTTTGATCAAGATGAATTCTAAGTACGTGAGCTTAGGCCTGCAGGCTGATTTTAACACCCAGTTTATTTTGCTCTTTATTTATTTACTATATTCATATTTAAAGGTGCCCGTTGGAATTTTGTTTCCTGGGCATTTATTATGACATTATAATTAGTATGCGCAGAATACCTTCCTTCCTTCCTTCCTTCCTTCCTTCCTTCCTTCCTTCCTTCCTTCCTTCCTTCCTTCCTTCCTTCCTTCCTTCCTTCCTTCCTTCTTTTCAGGTTTATACATTTCACTATCCCAACATTCACTTCGACATTTCAAAACTTGACTTCCTTCTCCCTCTTTCTGCAGTTCCTTAAATTTATTTTTAATATCTTCTGCATATCCAAATTAACTTAATTTGCTCATTTATTCATCTTCTTTAAATATATACCGTATTTTTCCGTGTATACAACTAGGTTTCCCCCCTTTAAAATAATGTCAAAAATTAGGGGGCGTCTTATACACGGATACATCTCCCCCCATTTTCTTAAATCGGAGTCTCCCAAAATACAGGGCAACTTATAAATGGGGGCGTCTTATAGACTGAAAAATACAGTGCTCTTATGAAACTGCAGGTTGTTACAATAATCCTGCCAATGTTCTTATCTGTTTACAATTTATCTGCAATAAACCATTTCCATTCTTTTATAAAAAGCTTATCTTGATTTCTTATTCTTCTGGTAAGTTCCGCCATTTCTGCATATTCCGCAAGTTTTTGTGGCAGAATACTTTTCTGTTGATTAATCATGGGAAAGTGAGTGGGGTAGTGGGCGAATCAGAATGAGCTACTTTTCTTGGGGAGTGCTCACGTCTTCCCCCCCCCCTGCAATAAGCCACGGTTTTCAATCCAGCAGCCAATCTCTCTCCATCCTGCAAAGCGATGCTCTCAGCCATGGAAAGTAGGGACTCTTGGGGGGTGGTCTGTGTCTGTCTTATTGCAAGGTGATAAGGTTAGCACCTGTGTGGTTGTCGATAGATAGATATGATTTGCGGAGAGTACGTACGGTAATAAGATCCTAGGGGGAAGGCGCTCGGATGTCGCCTCCTTGCCGAAGCTAAGCAGGGCTGGGTCTGGTTACTATCTGGATGGGTGACAGGCGAAAACCCACACATATATTTGCCTTGGTTTCCATGATGGAAGAAAGATGCGCTATAAAACGTATTGGCGCAAAATAAATGGATTGTTTGCTCTTGTGAGCAGTTAGAACTGCTCTTGTGAGCAGTTAGCGGAAATAAAGGAAGAAATTGAATATCTATTGATGTCTTTCTGGTCTGTGCTAACTTGGGGACCTCGGCCTTTGAAGACAGGCCACGGCAAGCACATAAGCAAAGGAAGAAATGCTAGCATAAACAAGACCCACCATTTATCTGGTCTTTGGATTCTCTGAATATTTTGGACGATCTCCAGGCCACTTGTTAGTGAAAACATGGTTGCGCTGCTTCGCAGGATTGTCCAAGGATGCTTGTTGTGCCACATGGATTTACTTGTCACTTTGGGAATGCTGATTGTAGTGTGGTAGGCAACCACCGTGGGCAAGTGTCATAGCAGGTGACTGTCACGGTCGTGTATGCGTTTATATTTGTCACAAAAGCTGTTATGTCAAGGCATGTGCAGGCTGGAGTCACCATCCAGCACAGTTAGGCCATGTGCGCGCCATACATCTAAAGGACACGGCTTGCCATCAAAGCACACGACACCTTCCAGAGAATCCTGGGAACTGCAGTTTTGTTAAGGGTGCTGGGGAATTATAGTTGTTGGGTGTTAAACCACAGTTCCCAGGATTCTTTGGAGGGTGTCGTGCGCTTTAAATGTACGGTGTGTAAGCAGCCTTTGGCCTACGGAAGCCCCTTTAATTTCAGTGGGCCTTCAGTGTGCCTGATTGCTGCGCAATGAACTGTGAGTGATCTGCACTGTGCGCATGGATATATAGTGTATACATAGCCGGTGATTATAGTTAGCCGCGGATTTTCTTCACTTTGGAAAGTACATTTAAATGTGTGTTTTGTGCATGTGTGCGGTAAGCGGCTTAATGCCCACTAGGGTGCATTCCAAGACATTTTTATATACAGTATTTGCAGATAGGGGAATATTGTGTGTGTGTTGCTGCACTGTCTAGTTTGCTTGATACCTAAAGTGTGTGTGTGGAGTGTGCGAGTCTTGAGGCATGCGCCGTAGATGCCTAGTTTTTCTGGGATGAAAGTACAAGTGGGATCTGCAACAAAATGTTGCAGTGCAGCATGCTGCTGATGAGAATACTCCATTCCACCCCCCTCCCACCTGGCTTTCCATCCTTCCCCAAATTATTAGTCAGCATTCTATGGCCACCAAGTACATACATGCCTCAATGAAGAGCTCCCCCCATTCTTTTTTTAAACTTCTGCAAACCTTGGGATTCCCCTGAGCCCGTTAACAGATACATCTTGTGTGTGGATGGTCCCATCTTGTCTGCCTGAGTATTGAGTACTACCTAAGCACCGGGTTTTGAGACTGTGATCTGTGACTATCTATGAGGTTGTCATATATTTTGCTTGTGTACAATTTCTGTTTCCCCTTATGTCTATTGATTTATTCTAAGATTTATATCATGTCCTTCAAAGAAGTATTCCCCAGGGTGGCCGACAACATCCCAAAATGAAATATAATCAATATAGAGTAACCGCGACACTAAAACACTATATATATAACTGGATCCATATGGTGATATCAGGTATGTTCGATTCCATGCGTGTTATGGCGCATGCATGTGAGAGTGAGAGATTAGGGCCTGTTGGTAATTGAATGTTAATTGCGTAGTGCCGCACTTCGTACAAATGGAATTTCAGTTGTCGTTCGTACATGTGGAGTTCGTGGCTATGTGTTTTATGAATACTGGAATGCAGGCAGTTTAAAATGCGTTAGTGGGTAGGGCACACAATCCAACGGTGATAACAATAATACTATATTTGACAATTTGTTGCTGTACATCGACATTTGTTGTCTGAGGCAACGAGCCCTGCCGAGCCCATTGGTAATTTAAGCATTTTCATAGGATATGTGTGTACAAAATGGTGACTAAACGTAATATTAAAAGCTACATTGCACAATCTTAATATGACTAAGCGATGTGGTTAATTTTATTTATTTTTTAGCAGTAAAAGCAGGAATCCTTCAGTCCCAAAGTTGCGTCTCTAATTGCAAGTATATACTTGCAAGTATATACTTGCAATTAGGCTGTGGTTATTCAGTCGTCATGGAATATCACTCTGCACATGTTCAGTGGCACTCCTAGATTTCCCATCACTCACATATTCCAGGGCTGATCCTTGTAATTAACAAAAAAAGCTCCAGTTTTTGAAGCTGCGTGTTTGATATGCACAACCCGATGGGCGCTCTGTGATCACACACAGTGTGGCGCTTGTTTTATTGTAGGCTTGGCGTCCAATTTAGAACCTATAATATTGAAGGTGGGCAGTGGACAATTTGGGTTATGCATTAGACATGCATTCTATGAAAACATTTTTAAACGTCTTCAGGCTTGCTGAGAGTCTGCAAATAGTTTTGTGGGGTGGGTGGGTAAGCACAGTGCATATCTGAGAGTATACTGGGTGTGCTCCCTTGGTGTGCAAAGAGAGAAAACCGCTGTACATTTTAGGTGCAGATTTCTGTAGAGTTGAGCGCTGTGGCTGATGTACAGCTCCCCGACCAAGACACATGCGTTTCAGGGGGGCTGTTTCTCTCACCTACAAGGGTGTTGTATGTGGAGTCTTGGCTTAGTGACAGCAAACACCCTAAACAGAAGTAAGAAGGGGTAAACCGAGAGGCCCGCCTGGCCTAAATTGCTGATCCCAGGGGATTCTGCTCCAGCCAGGGGGTTGAGTTACCTTAGCGGTTGGGCGCAAGAGCCGCTCAAAACCAGGCAGCTAATTATAAACGTTTCTTGGCCCTGCCTCCTTCCTCGGAGCAGCACGGAGCCCGGTCTTCTCTCCGTGCCCCTAATAGGACACAGGGTCCCCGAAAAGGCAATGTGAGACGGAGCCCAGGAAAGGTCAGGCAGGCACTCGGGAAGGTATGAAGGCCTTACAGGTGGGAGAGTGCTAAATCAATGTTGAGCGCTGTGGCTCAACAAGCCCTTAAGCAGTTGTGCTCAGCTGGTTTAACCCACGTCCAAGTGCTGAAAACAAACCAAATCCCCCAAAACGAAAGAAGGGTCCTTAATTCGGGGAAGAAGAGAGGAGGCATGCCAAGGGAGACTCTGTATGGCTTCTTCGTGGTGGCAAATCGCACGCTCCATCCTTCATATCCTGCCAGGGATTCTGGGACTAGCTCACATCTGGTGGCAGACAAGGAACATGTGGTTTACTGCTGAGAAGCCTTGTCCTAGCCTGCTTTCCTTCCCTCTGCCCCCCCCCCCCGCTTTCCTAAAATAAAAATATTTTTTTTCCCTTGGAGAAGGGAGGGTGCGGAAGCAGATGCAAGAGCAGTGGGTTTCCCCCCCTAGAAAAAGAGGTGCCGGAACTCGCCATGAACGCCTCCCTTGTTCTCTTATAATGGCAATGGCGCCCACCTGAGAAGTGCCGGAACTGAGTTCTGGCAAGTCTTCAGCTGAAAAAAAAAACCCAGGGTGAGAGCCTGCTTTGAGTTTGCACCAGTCCAAAGGAAAGCTGGGCCGAACTCAAATTGGGATCCTTCCATTGAAGTCTGGGGGCTTGCGTTTTTAGGTCCCTCCATTTTGAAAAATTAGGTAAAAAGGTAAAGGGACCCCTGACCATTAGGTCCAGTCGTGACCGACTCTGGGGTTGCGCGCTCATCTCGCATTATTGGCCGAGGGAGCCGGCGTATAGCTTCCAGGTCATGTGGCCAGCATGACAAAGCCGCTTCTGGCAAACCAGAGCAGCACACGGAAACGCCATTTACCTTCCCGCTGTAGCGGTTCCTATTTATCTACTTGCATTTTGACGTGCTTTCGAACTGCTAGGTTGGCAGGAGCTGGGACTGAACAACGGGAGCTCACCCCGTCACAGGGATTCGAACCGCCGACCTTCTGATCAGCAAGCCCTAGGCTCAGTGGTTTAACCACAGCGCCACCTGGGTCCCATATGAAAAATTGGCCCATGCTGAAAAGCAAAGCCATCTACTCTTCCAAATGACCAGGGCAATGTTTTGCTTGTTTTTCTGGTTGTTGGGCAACGCTTCTCAGGACCAGTTGCAGGTTTCCAGAGGCCCGGACTGCGGCAGGATCCTGGTAGACGTCTCTCCCCCTAGTTCCACAAGCTTTCTAAATGCACTAAGCACAGGACAGCTCCCACCTCTTCTTCCTTCTCCTCCTTCTGTTTCCTTTCCAGTGCTGATTTCCAGGCCTACCATTTTTGTCTCCCGCCGCCAGGGCCTGAGTTTTTCACCGCATTAGGTGGGATAGACGCATAGTCGGGGTGCACGTTACTCAGGGCCGGCTGAAGTATTTCGGCACCAGCGGCAGAAAAACCGCACAAGCGCCCCTCCCGGGGAGTAAAAAAATACAATTACTGTATAATAAAATGAAATAAATAACAATTTGTAGCCCAAATAAAAAAAATCCTTCAGTAGCACCTTAAAGACCAACTAAGTTTTTATTTTGGTATGAGCTTTCGTGTGCATGCACACTTCCTCAGATACACTTGAAACAGAAGCGTCAGACCCTTATGTATATACAGAGGGTGGGGGTGGGGAATGGGTGATGGGCTGATGGGAGTGGTAAACCTGTAGATGGCTGTTAACGACTGCTGATGACTGCAATTGGTCCTGCGGGGAAAAAGCAAGGGCTGAGGCGCCAAAGAAAGCTTGATCATGCATAATGAGATAAGAATCCAATGTCTTTATTCATCCCAGGTGGCTCCATGGTTTTAAGCTTGGTAATGAGTTCCAATTCAGCAACTTCTCTTTCTAGTCTGTTCCTGAAATTTTTCTGTAATAAAACAGCTGCTTTGAGATCTTGTATAGAATCCCCACTGTGGACTCCTAACCATATTTTTAGTTTGGTACAGAACACCCCTCCTCCAGTTCTGGGGGCTTTTCAGGACAGGCAATGGATATCGTAAGCAGTCTGTAAAAGCAGAGCTGTCTAAACCGTCCAGAATATCCCCATAACGTGAGAAATTAACTTGTGTGCTGGAGAATGGGAGAAGCAAGCGGAAACCAGAGCCCTTTGAAATACAGCGGTCCTTCAAGAGGCAGCGGCTGCATTCTAGTCAGCAGCGAGTTAGGACAAGTTCAGACACCCTCCAAGTGTCCCTATTTTCCAGGGATTTACGGAAGGCGTCCCAGTTTCTTATTTGATCCCCGAATGCCCCGCTTTCCCTTACGGCACCCCCTATTTTCACCATATAAATGTTGGAGGGTACAGAGTTATGTGACCGCTGAGCCAAGGAGATAATTAACTAGGCAACCTTTAGAAGACATCTGAAGGCAGCTCTGCATAGGGAAGTTTTTAAAAAATGTTTAATGTTTTATTATGCTTTTATATACCGTATGTGGAAAGCTGCCCAGAGTGGCTGGGGTATCCCGGTCAGATGGGCGGGGTATAAATAGCAAAATTATTAATATTGTTAATGTTATTAAGGAACAGGATGTCCCTATTTTCATCGAAGAAATGACGGAGAGTATGCGAGTTTGAGGCTCTTGCCAACCTTGGCGCTCCAGATGTTTTGGGACTACAACTCCCATCATCCCTAGCTAACAGGACCAGTGGTCAGGGATGATGGGGATTGTAGTCCCAAAACATATGGAGGGCCAAGTTTGGCCATGCCTGCTCTATAGCGAGGATGGAGAACTTGTAGCCCTCCAGCTGTGGTCAAACTGACACTCCCATCTTTCCCAACCATCGCTGGCAGGGGCTGATGGGAGTTGGAGTTTGATACCGTGAAGTGGTCCATGGTTTCATCAGAGCTCTGCTTTCCTCCAAGAATGAGGCAAGCCTCCTCCGTGAGCTTCAGGGCGTGCACAGCTGCGGAGGAAAAAGTGGGTTTTGTTTCCCGTTGCCCTTCGGCGTGACGTCACGCTTGCAGAAGGAAGACCCAAAGCCTCTGGGATCCATCTTCCATCTTCCACGATCCTGTCCCCCAACGGGAGCTATGCAAAGCATCCTGGAGCTAAGCCGAGCCCTGCAAGGTTCTGGCGGAGCCCGGGCGACAGCTGGACCCCTCTGTCGCTCATCTCCCTGCTCCTTTGGCCCCGGAGGTTGGGTTATTATTGATCGCCGGTCGAGATGGCTCAGCACTCTGCACCTGGCTATATTAGGGGGTCAGGACGGGCTGGGGAAAAGGAGTCGGTGCTGCTGGCTTTATCGGGAAGCGGGCGGTGTGGGCTCAGCGCATAGTGGGAACGGAACAGGGGTGACATCATGCAGAAGGGCTCGCTTTCCAAAATGAGAGGTGCCAAGGCTCAGGCCTGCCTGGGTAGCCCTCTCTTGGACCGAGAGCGAGGCCTTTCCCACAGGTGTTGGGGGGCTCTTGGAGTGGCAAAAGGACAAATTGTGATTCTGTTGGACAACACTGACCTGAACAAGGGGCGCGGGGAGCAAAGGGTTGAGCTGCGGAGCAACCGATAACCTTAGAAAACAGAAAACACTTGTATAAAATATTACTTATTTGGGAATTATGGGGACAGAACTACCTAAATCGTATAGAAATTTATTTATGGAGCAGAAGTCCCAGTTAAGGAAGAATGGACACACAAACTTATGGAATATGCAGCAATGGCGAAACTTAACCAGAAAAATAAGAAATCAAGATAACAAACTTTTTATTTTATTTTATAAAAGAATGGAAATGGTTTTTGCAGATAAATTGCAAACAGATAAAAACATTAGCACGATTATCGTAATAACCTGCAGTTTTATCAAAGCGTATATTAACCGTAGATAATTAAATGAGCCAAGTTAAATGAATTTGGATATGCAGAAGATATTAAAAAACAAAATTAAGGAACTGCCGAAAGAGGGGGAAGGAAGTCAAATTTTGAAATGTTAAATGGATTGTAAAATTGATGAAATGTGTAAATTTGAAAAGTATAAATAAAAATAAAAATAAAAATTACTTATTTGTGAAACATTTTCATGCTGCCTTTTGGATCCGAAAATAAAACGAACCTTGCTGTCTTCCAAAGCATATTCTGCTTAATGCTTTCCCTGCTGCTCTGATGCTTTTAATAAAGCTTCTGCAATTTTGTGCGTTGTATACTGCTTTGCTTTCTTTATTTTTAATGAAAAATATGGTCTATAAATAATATGTCTCATTCATAAATGCAATGAAGATCAGGTGAAATTATTCAGTCTGATGTGCAGGCTTCACTTCAAACAGTACATCTGTGCACGGGAATGTGGTATCAGCAGGTTTGGAGAGAAATCCAGGGTTTACGGAAGTAAAAAAGTCCTTTAGGAAAAACCGATTTAAGAAGGTACCGGTCAACTCCAAGGATGAGGTATTGGAACACTACAGAGAAGGAGAATAGAATAGAGCAACTGGAATCCCAAACTTCCAGCTTTCCACACTGCATTGTCCTATTCACTGACTGAATTTTGTTTGATTAATCCACGGATCGGCAAACTAAGGCCCGGGGGACGGATCCTGCCCAATCGCCTTCTAAATCCAGCCAGCAGACTGTCTGGGAATCAGCGTGTTTTTACATGAGTAGAATGTGTGCTTTTATTTAAACTCTATCTCTGGGTTATTTGTGGAGCATAGGAAATTGTTCATTCCCCCCCTCCCCAAATATAGTCCGGCCCCCCACAAGGTCTGAGGGACAGTGGGCCGGCCTCCTGCTGAAAAAGTTTGCTGACCCCTGAATTAATCGATCAATTAAAATTCACGGAATTTGCAGATAAGAAACAACTATTCTAAAGAGGAAAGTCATGGTTGTTTTTTGTTTAAATGATGCATACAGTTGTCATCGAACATGTTAGAAGAGACACATACCTTGTTTTCTAACACGCAGGAGGGAACTTCTTTTTTTAAAAAAAGTGCTGCTTCCAATCTGCAGTTTTTATAAGTGCTACTTTTATGAAAGATTAGTACTTGCCTGAATTAGAATATAATATAATTTGAAAACAAGTATACATTTTTAAAAATAAATAAATAAATGCTAAATAACCAGAGATACCTTTACAGTCAGCCACACTAATTTTAGCTGATTTTTCATTAAACGGTCTGGGGAGCAAGTACTGCAAAATGCTAAAAAACAGGCCAGTAACCCAGGTGGCGCTGTGGTTAAACCACTGAGCCTAGGGCTTGCTGACCAGAAGGTCGGCGGTTCGAATCCCTGTGATGGGGTGAGCTCCCGTTGCTTGGTCCCAGCTCCTGCCAACCTAGCAGTTCGAAAGCATGTCAAAATGCAAGTAGATAAATAGGAACCGCTACAGCGGGAAGGTAAATGGCTTTTCCATGTGCTGCTCTGGTTTGCCAGAAGCGGCTTTGCCATGCTGGCCACATGACCTGGAAGCTATACACCAGCTCCCTCGGCCAATAATGCGAGATGAGCGCGCAACCCCAGAGTCGGTCATGACTGGACCTAATGGTCAGGGGTCCCTTTACCTTTAACCTGGAAGCAAACTTAGCTCAGTTCCAGTGCCGATTCACAAATGTTTCAGAGAGTTATTAACTGGTACAAGCAGTTGGATCTCGCCTTTAGCAGTTGTCTCTTGACGTGTTTAATAACCCTTTTAGAATAAGCTTGCCAGATTTTTTTCACTGAATCCTGGGACACTTTTCAACTTCAACGGATTCTGTATGGGGGCTGATTTGTAAATCCAGAGACTGCCCTCGGGAAACGGGGACGTCTGGTAAACTTTATTTAAATAGCGGGTTTTCGTTTTCCCCAACTGGAGCTATTTCCCATCATTAGGACGATTGCATTCCTTTTTCTGCTCCCGTACAAGGTTGTGAATATGAGCAGGCTACCTTCTTGCATGCAAATGACTGTAACAGGCCACCTTTGCATTAGCCCTGGTTAAAATGGGATTAGATGTTGCCTTGTTGGACAGGAGCCCTTTCGGCTCGGCAAAAAACGCTCTAAATGTTCTTGGTTCTTGTCTGGATCAATATGAAGCTACTTGATGATTCCTGATGTAGAGGGCTGCTCAGTATTGATTTTGGGTGCTTTTATTCCATTTTGATGTTATTGCTTTTTATACTGTTGGCAAAGCACGAGGGTTGCTGTTTTAATGGACCTGGCAACTTTATGGCTGGCTTGTTGCTTTAAATGTCTGGGTTTTTGTTATTTTATGGCATAAATAAGTGAATCAGCTATAACGTCCATAAATGCAGTCCCTTAAGTTTTGTTTTTTTTGCTTAACCTGGGTCTGAAACCTTGGCTCGACAGGAGGACGAGGGCCTTGTATTATATATGCTGCTGTTTTGATTACCTTTCCCTAAAGGATATGTCTTTGGGTAGGGGCCATAGTTCACCGGTAGAGCACAATCCTGACATAGAGTCATGGAATTGTAGAGTTGGAAGGTACCCTGAGGGTCATCTAGTCCAACCCCCTGCAACACATGCTGAAAGTTCCATTTTCAATTTAGTGTTGCTTTATTTTTTCGTTGCCTTGTACAGGGCATCTTAACAACCAAGATTAAAAACCACAGAAAATTGTTTAAATCAACAGGCGCTTTCATTCCCTTGCATCTCTGGCTAGTTACAGGGAACCAGGCACAGGGCCTTTTCGGTAGTGGCACCCGCCCTGTGGAATGCCCTCCCACCAGATGTCAAAGAGAAAAACATCTACCAGACTTTTAGAAGACATCTGAAGCCAGCCCTGTTTAGGGAAGCTTTTAATGTTTAACAGACCATTGTATTTTAATATTTTGTTGGAAGCCGCCCAGAGTGGCTGGGGAAACCCAGCCAGATGGGCGGGGTATAAATTAAAAAGATATTATTATTATTATTATTATTATTATTATTATTATTATTATTATTATTGGGGCAGATAGCAGGTGATGCACAAGAACTCTGCCTGAAACATTGGAAGACTTCTGGTAGTTTGTGTGGACAATACTGAAGTAGATGGACAAAATAACTGACAGCTTACTATGTCATGCACCAGCAAGTATGATATGGGCTTAATTGAGACATGGGCTTAATTGAGACCTGACCGTGGTGTACAGTCACTGGAGTTTGAGCTTCCAAATATGCAGGCAAACCACAGTTTATAGTTGCCTCTCCGCTTTCATTTTTGCAATTCCTATTTCTAAGCGCAGGGGCTCTGGAGACATAACAACTCCGGCAGCTCCACAGTTGATTGATTCAGAGATAATGCCAAACCCTAGTTTGCACATATCATGGTTCCTAGACCCACCTCAAACCATGGTTTCCAATCCTGGTTTGATGGATGATTGGAAACCATGGCTTGCCAATTTAGACTTCACACTAAAGCTTCCACGGCCATGGCTTGCCATGATACCTGGACTGAGGCAATAGTATTTGTATCTGGCTTGCTTTTAATGCATGTTAAAACTCAGCACCAAAATTTCTTTTGTGCTGCAGGGGGGCATTTTGAGGGGGGGGGGGACAATTCTGAGAATAGAGATACAGGCAGGGAAAGAATTAAGCGTTTCACCCTCATTCACCTTTCTTCTTTTATTCTTTCCTGATGACAGCCTCCAATGGTTGCTCTTCATTACAGATAGAGCTGTAACATTCTCACTTTTCCTGTGCTTCCTTCCCCCGTTGATTCCCTCCCTGGGTCCACGCCCCTAACCACCCAGTGGCAAAAGCCCCAATTCCTCCAGGTTCATCCTTAGCGTTTTTCTGCTTCTCCTCTGCAGTCCCCCTATTTGTGCCCCCAAATCCACACCTCCTCCCTCCTCCTATAGGTGGTAATTAGGGCCCTCGTCTGGATTAACACCCCCAGCAGACACATTTACACGTAAGGGGCATGGAAAGCTGGAGAGCAGCCTAAAGCCTGGAAGGCACTGCAAGGGACGGGATGGAACATGCTCAACAGGTGGGGTTGGGTGGGTGCCTTGGGGTGTTGGAAAGTGCAATATATGCCAGCAGATGGTCTACATTGTGTGGGTTCCACTAAATTCAAAGATCAAAACTGATGTTTCTGAGTCCTAAAGTTTAGGACCTAAACACTCTGCTGCCTTGCATTTTTTTCGCCTCAAAATGTCTTGTCGCATTTCCCACAGACGCGTAAAATTATTCAATTTGTCCACCATCTTTCTTTTCCACCTTGCTCTTCTGTACTAGGCATAACAGAACTCTTGCTTCTTAATAACTTTCCTAAGCCTCCCATGCTCCAGATTTCTCTACACCCTGTTTTAGACACATTGGCTTTCCTCCCTTTGACCAAAGTGCAATAGATCCACTTAAAAAGAAGAAGAATAAAGAAACAGACTTTTTTTTTTTTGCAGTTAGGAAAGTGATGGAGAAATGGATTGAAAAGTGCGGAATGGATTGATGGTTAGCAGGAAGATGGATAAATACCCTACAAGCTGCCACATACACCCAGACAACATCATTACTGGCCCCAACAACATCCAACATACCATCTCAGGACTATTTAATTGCTCATCTTCTAACATTGTGTATGCCATCAAATGCCAACGGTGCCCTTCAGCTCTCTATATTGGACAAACAGGCCAAACGCTACGCCAAAGGATAAATGGACATAAATCTGACATCAGGAACCATAAGACAGAGAAACCAGTAGGAGAACACTTCAATCTCCCAGGACATTCTATACAAGATCTCAAAGCAGCTGTTTTATTACAGAGAAATTTCAGGAACAGACTGGAAAGAGAAGTTGCTGAATTGGAACTCATTACCAAGCTTAAAACCATGGAGCCACCTGGGATGAATAAAGACATCGGATTCTTATCTCATTATGCATGATCAAGCTTTCTTTAGCGCCTCAGCCCTTGCTCCCCCCCCCAGGATTAATTGCAGTCATCAGCAGTCGTTAACAGCCATCTACAGGTTTACCACTCCCATCAGCCCATCACCCATTCCCACCCACCCCCACCACCTTCTGTATATATATAAAGGTCTGACACTTCTGTTTCAAGTGTATCTGAAGAAGTGTGCATGCACACGAAAGCTCATACCAAAATAAAAACTTAGTTGGTCTTTAAGGTGCTACTGAAGGATTTTTTTTCTATTTTACCCTACAAGCAAATCAGGATGAATGCAGGAAGAATTGTATATAACTCATTGTTGTATATAACTTTCCTGCAAACGAATAAGAATGAATGTTCCATGAAGACCAGCTACAACCTAACCACCATGCACGTTTTGGAGGATCCCTCAAGTGGAAGAAGTGGATCAGGTCCACCTTTTCTGTCTAGTTGTAAGAGTCAATAGCTACACCTTCCCCTCTTCCTTCAACTCCCTCCTCGAAATTTACCATTTCTCTGAAGTATCCAGTTGAACCCTGCTAAGACCTTCCATGCTGAAGTGACCCGTGAGGAGAAATGAAGGCAGGAACGAATGTCTCAATGGCGCAACAAGTTTTGAGCCACAATTTCAACTCAGCTTCAGGCAGGAGAGTACCAGCAATTTGGGCTTTGCTTTAGGTGCCAAATTGTATTGGACTGGCACTGAACCCCTCAGTCATAACACAACCCGCACCCCAAATAAAGAAAAGTATGCGTATGCAGTTGCTCACACAATCATCATCTCTTGATCCCCTTTCTTCTCTCTCCCCTTTTCTTGCTTCCCACACTTGGATTGTATGTTCACATTTAGATTGTATGGTGTGTGTGTGTGTGTGTGTGTGTGTGTGTGTGTGTGTGTGTGTGAAGTACTTGTCTTTTGGGCATGGGGTGCATATCACCACTGCCATATTTTTGGAATCAGTGTGCACTATTTGACTAACTCAAGCAGTGACTCCTTCTCCTTGTCCTATTCTGGCTCCTGATCGGTCTTACTTTCATTCTTCAGCAGCCGCAAAGAAGAAAGAGGTGAAGAAGAAAGAGGACCCAAAGGCAGCGAAGAAAGAGGAGAAGAAAGAAGAGGCAAAAGAAGAGGCGAAAGGTGGGGCCAGGAAACCCGTTTTGGCATGTTCAGGCACATGCTGGCTAGCAGAGAGAGTCATGCTCCAGTCATAATTTTGGGGGAGTGGGAGAATGAAGAGCTGTGGGACCTCTATTTCCGCCCCCGCCCCCCACAGAACTACAGTTCTCAGCGTACTTTAACAGCTTGGGGAATTGTAGATCCGTGAGGGGAATCGGAGTCTCCTAACAACTTGCAAAGCCATTAACAAACTGCAGTTCCCAGAATTCTTTGGGGGAAGCCATGCTTGTTGAAAGCGGTATGATACTGCTTTAAGTGTATGGTGCAGGTGGGGCCGTTGCTGAAGTCCTTGTGTTTGATTCCCAGGAAATCATGTTGCATGGTGCCATGTAACTGTTGCCTTGAATGAAAAGGCCCGTGTATTTGGCACGAGTCGTTTTCATTAATTAGATTTCTAGTTGAACAGGAGGGCAATATTATTCCTGAATTTCCAGAATTGAAAGGCGGAGAGTTTGTGCACCCTGTAACCTACACAAAGATATTCTGCCCACCCTCCTGGTCAACATTAAACTTTCATCTTCTGGTGTGTTGCCGTCGAAAGCTCTGACTCCCAACTAATAAACTGCAGACCTCCGCCAGACTGTTTTAATTAAATAAATGGCACAGAGGTAAGATGATATGTTTTACTGGAAATGCTGGCCCAGTAAAAAAAGTGGTGCTTTGCTGATTTTGCAACCTTCCCTCCAGGCTCTGAGAAGGACATAACTGCCCTTTAAAAAAAAGAAGAAGCCAAAATTAGACAATTATGTATTTAAAGCAGGCAGTCACACAAGACCGATCTAGACCCCAGATCCTCAAGCCATAAATGCGGCTGCTACACAAAGGTTTGACCATCACATCCTTAACAAAACATACTGGTTCGTTTTATGCATCATGTGAGCTGAAATGAAAACACAGCTGCACAGATTTCTGATTATTCATAAGGGATATCCTGGAACAGAACAGGAACAAAAGTAAAATACAGTCGTACCTTGGATCCCGATTGCCCTGGAACTCGGACGTTTTGGCTCCCAAACATTACAAACCCAGAAGAGATTGTTCTGATTTGCAAACTTACTTTTGGAACCCGAACGTCCGACAGGGTTTCTGTGGCTTCTGATTGGCTGCCGGAGCTTCCTGCAGCCAATCAGAAGGCGCGATTTGGTTTTTGTATGTTTTGGAAGTCGAAAGGATTCTGTTCGACTTCCAAGGTATGACTGTACGAACTTCCAGACCTAGAGAATATTCACCTGACTTAGAAGCTTCAGGCAGTGGGGAAATATACTTGGAGTTGTGGAGAAAAACCACCATGGCTTGGGTCAAGGGTCTAACGTTATTTATATTTTTCCCCTTTTCTGTGCCCCTTAGCAGAGGCTCCGGCAGAACAGGCGCCATCAGGTGAGGCCCAAAGATTGCAGCCTGGAGAAAAAATGTCCTCAACATCTGCTGGTATTGCTTGTATATTGGGTATATGTGTCTCCATATGCTCTGTACCCAGAGACATACCACTCCTCGTATGTAGAAGTTCTTACAGCTACCGGTACCTGTCGAGATGTCCCACCTTCCGTCAATAAGTTGTCCCATGCCTACTCTTAGCTTCTGCAGGGCTTTGAATAAATCTCAGCTTCTTCTCTGAGGTGTATCCCTACTGTCAGGGAGACTCCCTACAGGGAGCCTCCCCCTCCCCCTCCTCATCCTGACCAGCACTTCGCCCAGAGACAGCATGAGCAGCGAGTCAGGAGGAGGGAATGAGGAATGGATCGGAATGGAGAGAGGGCTCAGTGAGGCGTCTGAGCCCTGGCAACGCTATGGGGAACAGAGCATGCAGGAGGGGCTCAGAGCCGCATCAGAGCCTTGGCACCGCTCTGGCTGAGGGTCAGCAGATATGGGGCTCAGCGAGACGTCAGAGCCCAGGCGCCGTCCCAGCCAGCAAGAGGGGAGACCTCTCCTTCCGGCGCCCGAATTGAGGCGTGCGCCTACACGTAGGGCGAAGGGGCGGCGTTTTGGGGTGCCCAGGCTTTTATGCTGGCCGAAAAGCAGACGGAAGCCATTGCCAGGTTCTTAATCTGACTAGGCGGTTATGTTTTCTGTTATCTTTGCACTGTAAATAGTATGCACAATAAAACTCTTAAAGACAGTGCGGACTGGAGCGCCTTTACTCGAGAGTAGCCGCAACAACCCCCTGACACCTACCCTTCAGTGATATCCCACCCCAATACCTATGGCCTGCTGCTGCTGCTACTACTGCCTTTTGATACCTCCTCCAGCAGTGAAACAGCGTTTCTGTGTGCTCTGGCTTCCATCACAGTGTCCCATTGCGCCAGAAGCGGTTTAGTCCTGCTGGCCACATGACCCGGAAAGCTATCTGTGGACAAACAGCGGCTCCCTCAGCCTGAAAGCGAGATGAGCGCCGCAACCCCAGAGTCGCTTTTGACTGGACTTAACCATCCAGGGGTCCTTTACCTTTACCTTTACCAGCAGTGAAAATATAGCCACATACTTGAACCATCCCTTATGTCAGTGAGGGATGCAGGAGAATAATTCCTCATTGGCCTCTTAATCCCATGCGACTTGTCCTGTTCATGAGTGGGCCCCATGGACTGTGACCTGCTGCCTTATACTGAGTCAGGCCTAGCTCACTCCAGTCCTACCTGGAGATGCCAGGAATTGAATGTAGATGCTGTGGCGCTGAGTTGAGGCCCTTCCTCTTCATACCCCCAGGGCAGCCATGCCCACATATCCTGCCCTGAAGAACCCCGCTACTCCCAAATCACCCTGTTTCAGCTTCCAGCTCACCTGCAAGGCGTGGCCCATTCTTCACTTTCCCTTCCCTCTTTTTCAGATGAAGGTAAAGGGGAGCCCTCTGCTCAGTCCGATGCACTCTTCCTCAAGAAGCCAGAAAGCGCCTTAGTAGAAAGTGGTAAGTGGCAGAGCAGAATTGCACCGGGGGGCGGCCCAAGCATTAGGCACAGTGAGGATGCTGCCTCGAGGGGGTATATGTGAGATTCCCAGGCAGTCTGTCATCCAGATACCCCTGTTTCTCATATTTTAAGACATACCCATAAAATAAGCCATAGCAGGATTTTTGAGCATTCAAGGAATATAAGCCATAGCCCGAAAATAAGACATAGTGATAGGCGCAGCAGCAATGCCGGCCGCGGCAGGAGGAGGAGGAAAAAAATAAGATATCCCTTAAAATAAGCCATAGTGTGTTTTTTTGAGGAAAAAATAAATATAAGACGTGTCTTATAATATGAGAAACACGGTACAGATTAGACCAGGCATCCCCAAACCTTGGCCCTCCAGATGTTTTGGACGACAATTCCCATCATCCCTGACCACTGGTCCTGTTAGCTAGGGATCATGGGAGTTGTAGGCCAAAACATCTGGAGGGCCACAGTTTGGGGATGCTTGGATTACACTCTGACTGGCTCACCTTCAGTAATGTGACTGAAGCTAGTGCCAAACTTCAAACCATGACACTACTCTGGAGGCAAACCAGATAGGCAAGTCAATAAACAGACATGGGTGGCCCCATCACTTTCAGTTTGGTCCTAATCATGTGATGTACAAGGGCCCCTCCAGAGTGGTGGTTTTTGTCGCAGGAGTATTCTGTAATGTGTTCTTTAGTGCGGTGCGTTAGCAGCAGATTTAACCTGCTTTGGTTTGTTCTGCGATTGGCATCCGTGGGCGTTATGGCGCAACAAAAGCAGGACAAAAACCGAACCAGAATGGTCCTGGGATTCCAGCAGGATAGGTATTGATTGGAAATGAAGCGGTGTGGCCACCCCATGTCTTCCGAAGGCACAAACAGTATTGAAATTGGAATCCTCTCTCTCTCTCTCTCTCTCTCTCTCTCTCTCTCTCTCTCTCTCTCTCTCTCTGTGTGTGTGTGTGTGTGTGTGTGTGTGAAACCACTCTCATAGCATCATGAGCACAAATCGCCATGAATGCACAGTAAAAATGCTGTCCTCGATCAAAGAAACAAAGTGGGGTTCTTTTGGAGCCAGTGGTTGACAGCTACACTGGACTAATGAATTTGGAGGGAAATGGCATTCAGGAAAACTGCTTTAGACCACCGGTCCACCCAGCTCACTACTGTCAACACAGCAGTTTCGTCTGCAAAAGCCCCATGGAGGTTTTTGACTTTAGATGAGAGGCGATTCCTTCTTAAGTGGAGGAAGTCGTGACTTCCATGTGCCCTGTCTTGTCTTTCAGGGAAGGATATTGATATCATAGTGCAGGTGAACGGGGCTCTGCTGCCTTCCAAGCCCACCGTCAAATGGTTCAAGGGGAAATGGCTGGAGCTGGGTATCAAGAGCGGACTGAGGTTCCAGTTCAAGGACAGCTTCGACAAGGAGAAAAACGTGAGTCCCAGGAGAAGGAAAAGTGAAGGATTTGGCCAGGGGCGAATCAGCTCTCCTACGACTTGTTGCCTTCTTAAACTCATACCAGACTGGTGTTGCAATTATTTATTCATTTGCAAACCACCTTTTACATGATTATGCTTTCTTGCAAAGGATCCTGGGAATTGTAGTTTGCAAAGGCGACCGAGAATTCTCTGTTAATTGAGATTGAGGCATGCCAGGCTTTGTCCGGACCGTGCCTATATTTGATCCTTAAAAGGCTATGGTGGAAATGGTCACCACTAACAAACCTTAATCCTCTTGCTTATTCTTTGCTTGCTCCTGAAGGTTTACACCTACGAGCTAAAAATTGGCAAAGTGGTAATCGGAGACCGAGGGGACTATCGCTTTGAGGTGGCAGCCAAGGACAAGTTTGACAGTTGCACCTTCAACATCGACGTGGAAGGTACCACCAGCAGCCCTAACTCAGTAAACGCTAAAGGAGTCATCCTAGAGCAAGCGGGGTTAGGATCCAGTGGATCCCCCAGCACAACTGAGCCACACCATAATCAGCTAAGCTGCAGGTACATAGGGACCCAGCCGGCTGAACTGAGCCCGGCGGATCTTAAACTGGCATACGTCTTGAAAAGGGGTGTGACCTGGGAACCTGGCATAAGTTAAGCTGGAAAACATGATTTTGAAGTTACAGGTAGGTAGCTGTGTTGGTCTGACGTAGTCGAAACAAAATAAAAAAATTCCTTCCCGTAGCACCTTAGAGACCAACTAAGTTTGTCATTGGTATGAGCTTTCGTGTACATGCACACTTCTTCTGCATACACAGGAAAGCTCATACCAATGACAAACTTAGTTGGTCTCTAAGGTACTACTGGAAGGAATTTTTTTATTTTGTTTCGACTAACTTGAAGGTTTGTTTTCCCTCTGACAGGCTGAGCCTGGTTCAGCCAGCAGTAACCCCATTCCTTCTTCCTGCCAGCTTCTCGTATAGAAGAGTGCTCCTTAAATAGCCTTATCCTTTGGAGGCAACATCCTTCCTTGTGGTCTTGTGAGTGTGAACCCATCACATGTGAAATCTGAACCACAAGAACACATTGAGCGGCATTCTTGCTGCCTGCTTTCCACCTCTGGAACTCCCTTCCCCTGGATATTTATTTCCTTATTTGTCTCTTTGGATTCCTAGTCTATTCCCCCTGTCCCAAGGGCTCATGGCAGCTGGCAGGTAGTAGTGGCATCCTTGTTCCCAATATGCTTGTAGTCTGAGAAATCTACCCAAGGCCCAAGACTGGTCCTGAAAGACTTACATTGGCTCCCAGTACGTTTCTGAGCACAATTCAAAGTGTTGGTGCTGACCTTTAAAGCCCTAAACGGCCTCAGCCCAGTATACCTGAAGGAGTGTCTCCACCCCCATCATTCAGCCCCGACACTGAGGTCCAGCTCTGAGGGCCTTCTGGCGGTTCCCTCGCTGCGAGAAGTGAGGTTACAGGGAACCAGGCAGAGGGGCCTTGTTGGTAGTGGTGCCCGTCCTGTGGAACGCCCTCCCATCAGATGTCAAGGAGATAAAACAACTACTTGACTTTTAGAAGACATCTGAAGGCAGCCCTGTTTAGGGAAGTTTTTAATGTTTGATGTTTTATCGTGTTTTTAATATTCTGTTGGGAGCCGCCCAGAGTGGCTGGAGAAACCCAGCCAGATGGGTGCGGTATAAACAAACAAACAATCATCATCATCATCATCATCATCATCATCTTTCCAAAATATGATCCCTGCCTTTTTAAAATGGGCAGAACTCTGCAGTGGCATAAGTTTATTGTAATTCCCTAATCACCTTTACGGTTTTTACTGTACCTCACCTGAGTACTGTACCTACTCTGAGTAACAAGAGTAGAATAATTTGTGCAAAACAGTAAAAATGGCAGAATGAATCATGACAGCCCAGAGTTTCCGTGGCACCTTCAAAGATCCATGGAGGGAAAGCCTTCGTTCACTGCACCAGCTGAATAAAGACTCTCTGGATCCCACACAGCACAATAATACTGAGGCACCCTGGGGAAGGAGGTGTTTGTGGGTGGCTGAGCTCCCTTTCTGCATGGGGTTTTTTATTTTTTATTTTTTATTATTATTATTATTATTTTTAAGGGATTAATCCGGCCTTAACCAAGCTGGCGCCCTCCAGGTATTTTGGTCTACAACTCCCATCAGCCCCAGTCAGTCCGGCTATGCTGGACTCATGGGAGTTGCGGTCTAAAATGGACTGGTGGGAATTGTAGTCCAAAACACATGGAGGGCGCCTGCTTGCCCTTTCATTGGAACAGCAAAGTAGGTTCAAGATACCAGTTTTAGACATCTGTTTTCTCCTCTTCCAGCACCAAGGACAGACGACAGCGGCGCCGTGCTGCAGGCTTTCAAAAGGACGTAAGTGTCGCTGGTTAGAGCACAGACCCGTAGGCTGTGCCTTGATGTGCACAGCTCCCTTACTCACTGCAAACATCCGCTGCTCGGGAGGCTGAGCCAGTTCAATGGGTGCTGATCTGGGGTTATATCTTCCCCCCCTTCTTCTCCTTGCAGAGGGGAAGGCGGCAAAGACGATACTGCTGGAGAGCTGGACTTCAGCGGGTTGCTGAAGAAGAGGTAGGTGAAGAATGGAGAATAAGAACATGAAACGAGCCCTCCTAAAGGTAAAGGTAAAGGGACCCCTGACTATTAGGTCCAGTCGTGACTGACTCTGGGCTTGTGCGCTCATCTCGCGTTATTGGCCGAGGGAGCCGGCGTACAGCTTCCAGGTCATGTGGCTAGCATGACAAAGCCGCTTCTGGCGAACCAGAGCAGCACACGGAAATGCCGTTTACCTTCCCGCTGTAGCGGTACCTATTTATCTACTTGCACTTTGACGTGCTTTCGAACTGCTAGGTTGGCAGGAGCTGGGACCGAGCAACGGGAGCTCACCCCGTCGCAGGGATTCGAACCGCCGACCTTCTGATCGGCAAGCTCTAGGCTCTGTGGTTTAACCCACAGTCCCACCTGCCACGAACCCTCCTAGATCAGACCAAAGGCCCAGTATCCATGTCCATTAGAAACCCGCAAGCAGGACCTCAGCAAGAGCAACTCTCTCGATTAGTGCACCCCAGCAAGTCAGAGCATAGCTGGTCGCTGTCGATAGCCTCATCTGCATGAATCGGTCTAATCTTTTGAAGCCATCCCAGTTGGTGGCCGTCAGAGGATGGAGGTGGGGAAACAGCAGCCCTACCCCCCCAGCTTAATGCATAACACAGGAGACACAAGGGAAACGGTTGGGGAAGGGTTGAAAATAATTTACAAGGTATGCTTGGGCAAATGAAACGTTGCTCCTCAGCGGCTTCCATTTCAGAGCACAAGCAATTAATTGCATTTTGTGTTAGCCAATTGTAGAAAAACTGTTGGCGGTTCGAATCCCCGCAACGGGTTGAGCTCCCGTTGCTCTGTCCCAGCTCCTGCCAACCTAGCAGTTCGAAAGCACACCAGGGCAAGTAGATAAATAGGTACCACTGCGACGGGAAGGTAAACGGCATTTCCGTGTGCTCTAGTTTCCGTCACGGTGTTCCGTTGCACCAGAAGCGGTTTAGTCCTGCTGGCCACATGACCCGGAAAGCTGTCTGTGGACAAAGCAAAGCATCTCGTAAAGACGGGCAGGAGTCCAGATGCAAAGGGACAGGAGATTAGTTTTTTGTAATAGGTGGCTGGCGTTGGAGACGGGCAGGTTGGAAGCCAATCAGAGGCTGAGGACAGCAACTTTGAATGTTAGGGAAAGTCTCCCACTTACTCTGCCCTCCCCCCAATTCCATGCTTTGTCCAGCCTCCCCCCCCCAAAAAAAGTTCCATGTGGAAGAGATGTCCATACCTACCAGGGTAATAATTTCAGGCCTAAATTGTGCTTCTTCCACGATTTCGCCCTGTTCCTTGCTGTTTCTTGGAAGTTCTTAACAACGTGCACTTTGTGATAGCTCGGAGAGGCTGGGTTGGACTCGGAGTTAATATCCCTGTGAGAGAGGCACGGGTATGAGATTGAGGAGTGTGTGGCTGTGAATGCAGTGTAGTCCCTTATCCACGTCACCCATTGTGTGCGGGGAAGTGGGGTGCAGGGGTTGAACGGCGGTCCTACGGGAAGCTTCAGCTCGAAAGGTCCTGCCTCCTTCTCTGTGCAGAGAGGGCCAGCAACAGCTGGAAGAGGAGAAGAAGAAGAAGAAGAAGGACGACGATGATGATTTGGGGATCCCGCCGGAGATCTGGGAGCTGCTTAAAGGCGTGACCAAGAAGAGCGAGTACGAGCGCATCGCCTTTGAGTATGGCATCACCGACCTCCGTGGCATGCTGAAGAGGCTCAAGAAAGCCAAGGTGGAAGTCAAGAAGAGCGAAGGTCAGCCAGGATGCCTGGACTCTCTGCCTTTTGGCGGCCTGGGAGCCAGGTCTCCTGAGGTCACTGATTGGGAGCAGGGTGTCTTAGGAATGGGTGGGCGGGCCTGGACCCCGTATCAGACCTTCTGGGAAATTTTGGGAGGAGGTCACATCTACATTGACTATCTGCGGTGCTGTATGTGTGTGCGGTGGGGGGAGATGGCTCTAGGATTGAGGGGGTCCTTCAGCACAGTGCCTTCCAGTGCCCCCCTGCTGTGGACTCAGTGCTATTTTTCTAGAAAAAGAGGTGCTAAAACACCTCTCTTAGAATGGAAATGACGCCCACCTGAGAGGTGCGCCTTCCTTCCTTCCTTCCTTCCTTCCTTCCTTCCTTCCTTCCTTCCTTCCTTCCTTCCTTCCTTCCTTCCTTCCTTCCTTCCTTCCTTCCTTCCTTCCTCCCTCCCTCCCTCCCTCCCTCCCTCCCTCCCTCCCTTCCCTTCCCTTCCCTTCCCTTCCCTTCCCTTCCCTTCCCTTCCCTTCCCTTCCTTCCTTCCTTCCTTCCTTCCTTCCTTCCTTCCTTCCTCCCTCCCTCCCTCCCTCCCTCCCTCCCTCCCTCCCTCCCTCCCTCCCTCCCTCCCTTCCCTTCCCTTCCCTTCCCTTCCCTTCCCTTCCCTTCCCTTCCTTCCTTCCTTCCTTCCTTCCTTCCTTCCTTCCTTCCTTCCTTCCTTCCTTCCCCTTCCCCTTCCCCTTCCCCTTCCCCTTCCCCTTCCCCTTCCCCTTCCCCTTCCCCTCCCTTCCTCCCTTCCTCCCTTCCTCCCTTCCTTCCCTTCGTCCCTTCCCTTCCCTTCCCTTTCCTTCCTTCCTTCCTTCCTTCCTTCCTTCCTTCCTTCCTCCCTTCCCTTCCCTTCCCTTCCCTTCCCTTCCCTTTCCTTCCTTCCTTCCTTCCTTCCTTCCTTCCTTCCTTCCTTCCTTCCTTCCTTCCTTCCTTCCTTCCTTCCTTCCTCCCTTCCCTTCCCTTCCCTTCCCTTCCCTTCCCTTCCCTTCCTTCCTTCCTTCCTTCCTTCCTTCCTTCCTTCCTTCCTTCCTTCCTTCCTTCCTTCCTTCCTCCCTTCCCCTTCCCCTTCCCCTTCCCCTTCCCCTTCCCCTTCCCCTTCCCCTTCCCCTTCCCCTTCCCCTTCCCCTTCCTTCCTTCCTTCCTTCCTTCCTTCCTTCCTTCCTTCCTTCCTTCCTCCCTTCCTCCCTTCCTTCCCTTCCTTCCCTTCCTTCCTTCCTTCCTTCCTTTTTATACGTGCATTCTGTTTATACCTGGCCTTTCCTCCAAAGAGCTCAAGGCAACATGCACAATTCTTCCCCTCACCCCTGCGTCCTCCCTCCATTTTGTCCCCTCAACAGCCCTGTGAGGTAGTTTAGGCTGAGAGACAGCGACTGGCCTACAGAGTCGTCCAGTGAGCTTCCTGGCTGAGAGGGGATTTGAACCCAACTCCCTTTTCAGGTTCCGTTCCCTTCCTGCGGTTTCCATCCATTTCCCCTTTTCTCGCCGTGTTTCTACCCCGCCTTTCTCCTAAGGAGATCAAGGTGGCGTTCTGTGCTGAAGTGAGGCAAGCAATATACCAGCTGGCTGCTGTGATCCATGCACCTTAGTGACAGGAGCGCAGAAATTCCCCCTGAGGTGGAAGTGGAGATCTGTAGCTCTCAAGATAGGAAGAAGCTGTACTTGGAGCAGAAGACCGCAGCAAGGAAGTAGGAAGCAGGCTGGGGCCCCAAAGGCGTTTTCAGTACAGTGGTACCTCTACTTATGAATTTAATGCGTTCTGAACACACATTTGTAAGTCGAAAAATCCCATAGGAATGCATTGGGAGAAAAAATTCGTAAGTCAAAGCAACCCTATCTAAAAATTCGTAAGTAGAAAAAATCCTATCTAAACCGCATCCAAGATGGCGGACGGAGCTCCATTTGGAAGTAGAAAAATTCGTAAGTAGAATTATTTGTAAGTAGAGGTACCACTGTAGTCCTCTCCCCATCTCTTTTGCAGCCTTTGTCAAAAAACTGGATCCAGCCTATCAAGTTGACAAAGGGCACAAGATCAAGATGTATGTGGAGCTGAGCGACCCAGACCTTGTTATCAAATGGATGAAGAACGGCCAAGTGATCAAGCCCAGTGGAAAGTGAGTCTGAATGTGGATGGATAGCCAAGGGTGCCTCCTCTGGCATTCTCTAAGAGCAGAGTTGGGTTCTGTTGGGTGGGTGGGAAAAATGGGGAAACAGCTGCTGAGACAGACAGATGGACGGACTCTGGATTAGTCTTTCTCAGTTGTGACGTGGCGCCTCTTCTTTGTGGGCAGATACATCTTTGAGAACGTGGGCAAGAAACGCATCCTGACCATCACTAAGACCACGCTGGCTGACGACGCAGCCTATGAATGTGTTTGTGGAGAGGAGAGGTGCTTCACAGAGGTCTTTGTTAAAGGTGAGGATGATGGAAGAAGGGAGAGAGAGTGTGTGTGTGCGTTTGTATAGGGAGGGACAGTATCTCTGTTGGGGGACATGTTGCACTACTTCTGGGTAGTTTGTTGACTGATGGTCCCCTCCCTGCCCCTGCGCTCGGCTCTCATCTGTGGCTCTGAGAATCCCAGGAATGGTTTTGACTGGCTGGCTAAACTCATTGGCAAGCTTAAAACCATGGAGCCACCTGGAATGAACAGAGACATAGGATTCTTATCTCATTGTACATGATCAAGCTTTCCTTAGCACCTCAGCCCTTGCTCCCCCCCCCGCAAGACCAATTGCAGTCATTAACAGTCGTTAACAGTCATCTACAGGTTTACCACTCCTATCAGCCCATCACCCATTCCCATCACCCCCTACCCACTGAATATACATAAGGGTCTGGTTTCTTCTGTTTCAGTGTATCTGAAGAAGTGTGCATGCACACGAAAGCTCATACCAAAATAAAAACTTAGTTGGTCTTTAAGGTGCTACTGAAGGAATTTTTTTATTTAGCTAAACCAGGTGAGGGTCAGCGGATGGATTATTCCAAACCCTCCATGAGAGTCTGTCTGCATGCAAAGACAGACTCCCACGGATTGAGCTGGTGAGACCAGGTTCAACAGTCAAAAAGGTGGTTTCTGCAGGAGCTTTGGAGGCGAATGAGGGGCAGATTGGGCTTGTCCAACCGGGAAGGAGAAGGAAAACACAGATCTTGAACCTCTGTTTGTGAGACAGGCTTTGGGAGTAAACCCTGAGGAACAATCCAAACCCACTGCCTTGTGGGATATCTTTGGGAGAATCAGGGGCGTAGCTAGCTGTTCCGGTGCCCGGTGCGGTAGGGGCACCATGGCAATCTGTGCACAGAGGCACCACGGCAAGCTGCCCACAGAGTCCGCCAGGCAGACGCAAGCCCCACGCTGCCGTTATGGGCAGCGCGGGGCCCCGAGCCACTGCGTCACTCCCAGGAGAGACGCGTGGCTCGGGCGCACTGCAGTTCAGGCCCCGTGGTAAGTGCCGCCCCCCCAAGTGTCACCCGCTCAAGGATGACACCCGGGGCAGGCCGCACTCCCCACACCCCCTTCCTATGCCCCAGGGGAGAATAAAAGGCTGAGGAATAAACCCTACACAAATCTGGAGTGGGGACCCTGAGACGGTTGGATGGTGCCTTGTACGCCTCCTTCCAGCCAAGCTGGTGCCAAGCATATTGCTCTGCTTTCCTTTGGACCACATCAGTGAGGCTTTTGTCTTCTGTGCAGCCCAGGACCTCCATACACACTGCCCAGGCTTGCGCCCCTGGGAGGTGACTTTGGGTGCTGTTAACTCAGCAGTTTGACTTTGCTCCCAGAGGCACGTTCCATTTTCTCTCGATCCAGACAGATATCGACAACTCCAGCACAACTTGTGCTGAGAGATGGACAGAGAACACGCAAACATCTGGCTTTCTGTACACTTCTCAGCAGCTTTTGAAACCACCAACCATACCACTGTTTGCAGCCACAGCAGGTGCTGTGAGTCTCCAGGTACATTCCACTGTCTCTCGAGATGGATGGATGCCAGCAACAATAATACGGTACTAACCACACACACACACCTACCTTAGAGGTTTTTTTTACAATGAAAGTGATGTACAAATTCCCCCAGAGAGGTCATTTGGTGCTGCAAATACAGAAAACAACAGTTGGCTGGGCAAACTTAGCAAAGTTAGTAAGATGCCAAGGTGGCTGGGGACAGGCAAAGGGGATGGGCTGGAGAGGTTTGTTTGGGACCGCCTGATGCTGGCCCTGGAGCTGTGCCCTTGCCATGCTGTCTGTCTGTCCCTAGAACCACCTGTCCTGATTGTGGGTGCCCTGGATGACCAGCAAGTGTTCGTTGGGGACAAGGTGGAGATGGAAGTGGAAGTGTCTGAGGAAGGAGCCCAGGTGATGTGGTAAGTTCCCTGCCCATCCTTCCCCTGCCCAGACCATTGGCATCATCCGAACAACCCCCTCCCGCTCCAGCCCTGGCTTCCGTAGAGCTGCCTCTTGAACCTTCTCACACGTGCGAAGCTTGCAGAAGGTCCTGGGTTCAATCCCTGAGATCTCCTGTTAAAATGATCAGGCAAGGTGAAAGGCCCTGGCAAGTTGCTGTTGGTCACAATAGATAATAATAATAATAATAATAATAATAATAATAATAATAATAATAATAATAATATATTATTTGTACCCCTACCCCACCCATCTGGCTGAGTCTCCCCATGATGATGATGATGATGATAATTGTTTGTTTAAACCCCACCCATCTGGCTGGGTTTCTCCCACCACTCCGGGCGGCTCCCAAGAGAATATTAAAAACACGATAAAACATCAAACATTAAAAACTTCCCTAAACAGGGCTGCCTTCAGCATAGCTGCCAAGTTTTCCCTTTTCTCGCGAGGAAGCCTATTCAGCATAAGGGAAAATCCCTTAAAATAAGGGATAACTTGGCAGCTATGCTTCAGGTGTCTTTTAAATATAGGATAGCTGCTTATTTCCTCGACATCTGGTGGAAGGGCGTTCCACAGGGCGGGTGCCACTACCGAGAAGGCCCTCTGCCTGGTTCCCTGTAACCTCACTTCTCGCAATGAGGGAACCGCCAGAAGGCCCTCGGCGCTGGATCTCAGTGTCCGGGCTGAACGATGGGGGTGGAGACACTCCTTCAGGTCTAGATGTCTAGATCGTGGTGGTCCCATGTTTTGGGCTGCCCTTGGAAACATTTGAAACCTTCGCACTGCTTTCCCAAAGCCAGGAAAGCAATGTGTTGGGCTTTGGGAAGGAGGTGTGAGGGCTCTGATAGGGTTCTGGAGTCCTCCTGCCTTCTTCCCAAAGCCCAGTTAGTGTTTTCCCAGATTTAGGAAGGAGGCGGGAGGGCTCTAGGACCCTGTCGGAGCCTCGCACCTCCTTCTCAAAGCCCACTTATCCAGCTTTGAGAAGGCAGCAGGAGGGCTGGGTGGGTGTGTGTCAAATTTTGGCCTCACTCCCCACCCCCCACGCGATAAGTCAGTGTGCCGAACTGGACCGTGGGTTCTGTGTGAAGTACTCTCGTGGCCCACTCAGTGTGAAAAGTTGGAGCCCCCTGGACTAGATGTTTGCACCGATATCAGGAAGTATCATATGTTAGCCCCCAAATGGAAAACTAGCCAGGTCCCAAAGAAGAATGGCGACTTAAGTTGACAGAATATGTGCAGCTTGCAGACTTAACATGTAGAACAGGAAGAACATACGTTTAGAGAATATTGGGAAACGTTGATTGAATATATGGGAAATAATTGTGTACAACTGAAAAAACTCTGGCAACATTAAGATGAATTCAACAGTGTAAATAAGTTTTGATGGATGCAATAGTTTTGATGGATGCAATAAGTTTTGATGGATGCAATAGTAATGGAATGGAATAGTAATGGAATGGAAAACGAACGAGGTCCCAACTAAAGAAGAATAGCAACTGAAACTGACGAAATATGCGCAGCTTGTGGACCTAACATATAGAATAAGAGAACAAGAAGAATATACGTTTAAAGAAGATTGGAAAATGTTTATTGAATATATGGGGGGAAATGGTGTACACACTTGAAAACGTTAGCAACATTAAGATGAATTCAACAGTGTAAATAAGTTTTGATGGATGCAATAGTAATGGAATGGTATAGCTTCTGTAAAATATACAGGGATTTATTCTATGTAAAATGAACCATGGGAAGAGAAGAAGGGAAGTCACTGATAGCTTAAGGATATAAAAAATGAGTACTTTAAATTGTAAAGCAGTAAATTTAATAAAAATTATATACAAAAAAGAAGGAAGCATCATATGCTCCGATGGATTTATCGTTTGCACACAAAATATATTGAAGGTGCCTCTGGAGGAGCTTTTCTGTTGCAGGACATACTTCCTCCTTTCTAGGCTTTTCTAGCCACCCACACAAATGAATTCAGTGCAGATTTTTGCCCCACCCTGCATGCTTCAGGCAGACATTTCACCATCCCCCTTTGCCTTCCCTTAGTGTGTCTAGACAGCTAAATGTTTATTAGGGATGAAGGAGCAATTCAGTTCGGTTCACATTTTAATGTGAGGCCCGCCTCAGTTCCTGAAACAATGTGTGAATCAAAACGCAGCCTATCAATTCACCATTCTCTGACTTTTTGTGGTGCAGTTTTCCAACAAGAAAAAAAGAAAGTATGTATTAGGGGAAAGGCACATATCGATGATAACGGCATTAAACATGGGGATGAAGTGTGCATGCACACGAAAGCTCATACCGAAATAAAAACTTAGTTGGTCTTTAAGGTGCTACTGAAGGAATTTTTTTTATTAAACATGGGGAGGCTGCTTGCAATCTATATATCTATATCATCTATAATCTATCTGTCTATCTATCTACCGTATATTCCAGCGTATAAGATGACAGGGCGTATAAGACGACTCCCAACTTTTCCAGTTAAAATATGGAGTTTGGGATATACTCACCGTATAAGAAATACGACCCAGCGTACAAGACGACCCCCGACTTTTGAGAAGATTTTCCTGGGTTAAAAAGTAGTCTTATACGCAGGAATATACAGTATCTATCATCTATCTATCTACGGTATCTTAGGAGCAAGGTACACTAAAATTCTGGTGATTTTTCTTTTTTAAAAAATTGCCAACTGATGGTGAACTGTGGTGAACTGAATTTATGATGACTGGAATAATGAGAAAAGGAAAGAAACCAAACCTGACAGAATCCCTTTTTAAAACAAACAAACAAACAAACACTGTCTCCCCAGCTTTGTCCCCTCTCCATCTTAGTCTCCTCTTCTTTCTGCCTCCAGGTCGAAGGATGGTGTAGAGCTGACTCGTGAAGAGACGTTCAAGTACCGCTTCAAAAAGGATGGCAAAAAGCACATTCTCATCATCAACGAAGCCACCAAGGAGGATGCTGGGCGCTACCAGATCATGACCAACGGCGGCCAGTCAGCGGCAGACCTTGTGGTTGAAGGTTTGTGAGAAATGGTTGGACCGGCGGGTAGACAGTAAACGATGGAAGAGATTTGGATGGCTCCCCCGCCCCACAAGTGGGATGCTGTGGGATCAGTCCTCTTCATCTCTCTCTCTTTTGCCACCCAGACAAACAGCTGGAGGTTCTTCAGGGCATTGCTGACCTTACCGTCAAAGCCGCGGAGCAGGCCGTCTTCAAGTGCGAAGTGTCCGACGAGAAGGTTACCGGCAAATGGTACAAAAACGGAGTTGAGGTCCGACCCAGCAAACGCATCACGATCTCTCACAAGGGCAGGTGAGCCTGAAGGGAAGCCGGCGCTCTCTGAGGGCCAAGCGTGTTATATGGGGTAGTTGCGGACTCTGCGGCTCCATTGGTGGCCGCCATTTTGCTTTTTTAAGCAGGGGCGACTCTTCTGTGGTGTTGTGGGTAGAGCGTCGAATTTGGACTGTAAAATCCAGCTTCGAATCCTGTCACAGATCTCATGAGAAGGCCTTGCGCCAGCCACCACTTCTCTGTCTAATATGCCATGTTTCCCAAACTTGGGTCTCCCGCTGTTTTTGGACTACAATTCCCATCATCCCTGACCACTGGGTCCTGCTAGCTAGGGATGATGGGAGTTGTAGTCCAAAAACAGCGGGAGTTTGGGAAACACTGGTCTAATGCAGGCACCCCCAAACTGTGGCCCTCCAGATGCTTTGGCCTACAACTCCCATGATCCCTAGCTAACAGGACCAGTGGTCAGGGGAGATGGGAATTGTAGTCCAAAACATCTGGAGGGCCGAAGTTTGGGGATGCTTGGTCTAATGTATTGCACTGGAATATTATTTCATACAATTTATTTACCACTTGATTGTTACCAAGCAAACCTCGAAGTGGTTTACAAGAAGAATAAAAACAGTAACATTACCAGTAAAAACAGATACTGTACTTAAAAGATTTTTTTAAAAATAGTTTAAATCAACAATGAGCTAAAAAACAGATTAAAGCACATGTCAATATTCCACATACCCAGGTAGGCTTGTCTAAACAGAAATGTTTTTAGCAGGTGCTGAAAATGTTGTTAATGTTCTGATTTCCTGAGAGGAAGGGAATAATAATAATAATACCTTTATTGTCAATGTACAACCTGTGTACAATGAAATTAACCAAGCCTCCCCCCCCACCCACAAACACTCAATCTAATTGCACTCTGTGTGCTTGCCGCAGAACACACCAACCCTGAAAGTCAGTTGCCCTATATTATTTTCCGTTCAGCAGCCTAACAGCCCACGGATAGAAACTGTTTTTTAGCGTGTAAGTACGACTGATTGTTGTTGTTGTTGTTTAGTCGTTTAGTCGTGTCCGACTCTTCGTGACCCCATGGACCAGAGCACGCCAGGCACTCCTGTCTTGCACTGCCTCCTGCAGTTTGGTCAAACTCATGTTCGTAGCTTCGAGAACACTGTCCAACCATCTTGTCCTCTGTCGTCCCCTTCTCCTTGTGCCCTCCATCTTTCCCAACATCAGGGTCTTTTCCAAGGATTCTTCTCTTCTCATGAGGTGACCAAAGTATTGGAGCCTCAGCTTCACGATCTGTCCTTCCAGGGAGCACTCAGGGCTGATTTCCTTAAGAATGGATAGGTTTGATCTTCTTGCAGTCCATGGGACTCTCAAGAGTCTCCTCCAGCACCATAATTCAAAAGCATCAATTATACGACTGATTATACTTCTATATCTCCTGCCCGAGGGTAGAAGATTAAAGAGGTGCTGGCCGGGGTGTGAATCGTCCCTGAGAATTTTTCTCACTCTCCTAAGGCAATATCCCTTGCGATGTCATCTAGCGGGCTCAGGGGACAGCCCATGATATCACGCACTGTTGTATTCCTTTATTGGCTGCCACAACTGCCATTTATTTCCTATTGAATTACAACTTACATGACAATCATTTATCTATTCTCCTACCCTTGCCTTTTATTCAAATCCTGTTTGCGATTTCATTCGCCTATAGCTTTTTCTCAAACGTCCCGAAAAGAACCTCCACTCTTCGACAAAGTTCTCATCTTTTTGATCTCTTGGTGGTTTTTTTCTTGCTTTGCCATCTCCGCCTAGCCCATTAACTTTAAAATCCATTCTCCTTTCGTCGGGATTTCTTCCTCTTTCCGCTATGAACACAGGGCATTTCTCAGTGACCGCGATCGGAAGCCTCTTCCATCCTTCCACCTGCTTTGCCCCTAATAGTGCTCTCACCCCGCAGGTTCCACAAGCTGGTCATCGATGACGTGAGGCCAGAGGACGAGGGAGACTACACCTTCATCCCTGATGGATATGCTCTTTCTCTGTCCGCCAAGCTCAACTTCCTGGGTCAGTGTACGGAGGGACTTTGGGCAAAAGGCCTCGAGCTTCTGCCCCGTGGTGAAACACACCAGTTTCCACGCTTGTTGCAGAACCCATGTTTCTGGCTCAAAGACATGCTCAGGGACTTGAGCCCCTACGGATCTTCCGTAGCTGTGAGGAGGCGTTTGAGCAGAGGAGGAGGAATGGAGGAGACTGCCACCCCACCCTGACCCTTCCAGGGAGGAGGAAGAGGAAGACAGTGTAGATTTACAACAGGGGTTTGCGGGAGGTCGCAGCTCAGAGGGGAAAAGCTAGATAAATCCTAGGAGAGCTGACATTTTGTCACTAGAAAGCATTCCAGGCCCTCCATCTCCCAGATCCCGGCGAGCTTTAGAAGTAGGAGAGCAAAGAGCTCAAAGACAGAGGGCATGTTGCAGAACCCATAGAAGTGACGAATGAGTAAGTGAGAGAGATAGGAGGGTGGAGATTCACTCGGGACAATGCCATTATCCAAGAGGCTGGGCAGAGGCGGAGCTAGCTGCTCCGACACCCGGAGCAGCGCACAGGCTGTGCACTCGGGGGTGGGGCCATGGGGGCAGGGCGAGCGTCCGAGGGGGCGAGTCACCCATGGGGGCAGAGCAAGCTGCCCATGGGGGTGGAGTGAGTCACCCATGGCAGGCTGCTTCCTGGGGGGGGGGGGTAGGGAGTTGCGCTGTTTTGCCAGCAGGCTTCCTCCCTTCCCTCTTACTTTTGACAGCTTTGGGGAGGCTTCCCCCTCCCTAGGAAGCAGCCCGGGAGTGGGGGTCAGTGGCGTGCCGCCCACCCATGACTCCCAAGCCTCCCCAAAGCTGTCAAAACGAGGGGGAGGGGGCAAGGCTGTTGGGCAAGGCAGTGCAGCTCTGCCCCTTCCCCAGACTGCTTGGGGTAGGCTTGGGAGTTGCAGGTGGGCGGCATATCTGCCAAGTTCCGGCCTGAGAAATAAGGGACTGGACCGGAAGTAGCAGACCGGAAGTAGCGCTGTCGCCATTTTGGAACTGGGCGGAGCATGCTCAGAAGTGACTTTTGATGCTGCTTTGCCCAGTTCCAAAATGGCCGCTGCGCCAGAAGTCGCACTGCAGCCATTTTGGAACTGGGCAGAGCAGCATCAAAAGTCGCTTCTGAGCATGCTCCGCCCAGTTCCAAAATGGCCGCCGCACCAGAATAAACTGGGAAAAAACAAAAAAATCCGTTTTTTCAGCTAGGAACAGCTGGAAAAACAGGGATTTCCCGGGGAATACGGGAGACTTGGCAGCTATGCTCCCAAGCCTCCCCTGAGCTGTCAAAACGAGGGGGAGGGAGCAAGGCCGCTGGGCAAGGCGGTGCAGTTCTGCCCCTTCCCCGGACTGCTTGGGCTAGGCTTGGGAGTTGCGGGTGGGCGGCGCGCCGAATGTCACTCCCCTCAGTGATGAAATCCGGGGAGGACCGCCCCCTTCTTCCGCCCCTGAGGCTGCGTTCTATAGCCTCTGTCTGTAAAGATTGAAATAAAAAAGGACGGTAAGAAACTTTTCCTTGTCTTTATACTTTCCTGGGCAACCATCCGGGAGCCGCTGACAGCACCATGACAGCGTTTGTTTGATGTCCCCATTTCTCATAGGGACAAGGTGTGGAATCCCACTGCTCTTCAATTCTAAAATAATGTGGGAGGGAGGAAGCAGGTATTGCAACATCCCACACTGACCAGAGGTACTTACGGCTGTTCCTCACTTTCCCCATTTGTTCTCTTCCCATTCTAGAAATCAAGATTGAATATGTCCCCAAGCAAGGTGAGTCCTGGGTGGGCCCTGCCATCCTTTGAGGGTGAGTGGGTATGAAAGCCGGAGGGTTTTTCCAATATCCGTTAAGAAAGAGAGAGTAGAGATGTGAAGGCCCGGGGGTGGGGGGCACAGGAAAAAAAACCCAACTATGTTTTCCTGATTTTCCCAATTTTTCAGAAACAAATGAGGGAGGGAATGGGGGGAAAATGAAGAAGTAAAACCCATCAAAGGCAACTTCCAATTGTTTGCGGCCTTGTGGGGCAGCAGGCAGTGAATAGCTGTGCTGTGGGGAAAATGTGGGTCTTAATTTAAGGTATTAAATGTGGTGGTGTGGAAAAGAGGTTGTCTACCATTTCCCCCCCCCCTCGAGTCGTTTCTGGTTTCTCCAGAGCCCCCCAAGATCCACTTGGATTGTTCCGGAAAGACTAATGAAAACACCCTTGTGGTGGTTGCCGGGAACAAGCTGCGCTTGGACGTGTCCATCACTGGGGAACCAGCACCTGTGGCCACCTGGCTGAGGGGTACTGAGGTAGGCATGGCTGGGGCAGGAGGGAGCATGTCGTGAATTCTGTGCTCAGTGCCTCAGCTCCAGGGTTGGAAAACCTGAACCGTGTAATAATAATAATGATAATAATAATGATGATAATAATAATAATTTATTTTTTTGTACCCCACCCATCTGGTTGGGTTTCCCCAGCCACTCTGGGCATCTCCCAACAGAATATTAAAAACAGGATAAAACATCAAGCATTAAAAACTTCCCTAAACAGGGCTGCCTTCAGATGTCTTCTAAAAGTCAGATAGTTGTTTATTTCCTTGACATCAGATGGGACGGTGTTCCATAAGCTGGGTGCCACTACTGAGAAGGCCCTCTGCCTGGTTCCCTGTAACCTCACTTCTCACAGTGAGGGAACCACCAGAAAGGGCCTTGGAGCTGGAGCTCAGTGTCCAGGCTGAACAATGGGCTTGGAGACGCTCCTTCAGGTATACTTGCTTGCTGGAACAACGTCCCCTCTCCTCATGCCTGCCTGTCCTTCTGGTATACAGGGCCGAGGCCGCTTGGGCTTTAAAGGTCAGCACCAACACTTTGAATTGTGCTTGGAAACATCCTGGGGGCCAACGTAGGTCTTTCAGGACGGGTGTTATGTGGTCTCGGTGGCCACTCCCAGTCACCCGTCTAGCTGCCGCATTCTGGATTAGTTGTCGTTTCTGAGTCACCTTCAAAGGTAGCCCCACGTAGAGCGCATCGCAGTACTCCAAGCGGGAGATAACTAGAGCATGCACCACTCTGGTGCGACAGTCTGTGGGCAGGTAGGGTTTCAGCCTGCATATTAGATGGTGCTCTAAAATCTCTTAAGCTGGTCGCAAAAGAACTTGTCCAGTCCTACTTGCACACTTACTTCTTACTTTTTAAGCAGGTATTCTATAGCATGTCATTGAGGCAACCTTCCAACACTTTGACTTCACCCTCAAAGGGGTACTCCTTCATTGCCTCCCAAGGCAGATGGATGCCAGCAACAACACTGACACAATCCTAATGAATTAGTGGCGGATTGAAACTGGACTGTCCTGTGTCCGCACAGTGTTCTACGCCATTAGTTGTTCTGTGATGTTTCCCCACTGCCCCTCTTCCAAACTTTTGTGGGGTTCCTGCCCCCTTGGTTTCATATACTCATCCCCAGTGCCCCCTACTCTCTCTATATAAAAAATCTTCGGAATAGTGGTTTGAACAACCCAAGATAACAATACAATGAGATTCAAAATGGTAACGATTAATAGCACATTTATTTAAAATCCAGATAAAACGATATAGCGCAATTCGTTCAGCAAAAATGATGGACTCCATCCAGTGATATCAGCTTTTCGAAGTCTTTTACACCTCTGGTGCCCCCTTGCCCCTTAACACCCCACTAGGTGATCCCACTGCCCTGTAGGGGACAATATTGCTCAGTTTGGGAACCTCTGGTTTAAACAACACCAAAGCAGAAGTCATCTGTGGCTGTCGGGCAAGAACACTTAGAAGAACATTTTAACCCCTACCCAAAAAATCTAGTTACAGGTAGGTAGCCGTGTTGGTCTGACGAAGTCAAAACAAAATAAAAAAATCCTTCCAGTAGCACCTTAGAGACCAACTAGGTTTGTTATAGGTAATTACATACCATTGGATCTAGGGTGGCCTTTTTAAGGAGCAGCCAGACCACTGCGTCTTAGTGCCTTTCTAGTTGCACTAACAGCACAATTCTAACCACCGTGACTCACTAAATTATGTGGAACTGCACACCCTATTCAGTGGAACTTACTTCTGGGTAGACGTAGTTAGGATTGCAGCCTTAGTTCTCAGTGAAATCCTTTTGCTTTAGTTTCCACGTTTAAACCAGGACTGATTGGCGAAAGTGCGCCTTGGGTTACAACGGATTATGGTTGTAAACCAAGGTACCACTGTATCGACTCTGCACGGTGCAGCTTACACAGACCTTCCAGGTGTCCCTATTTTCCAGGGACAGTCCCGGATTTACAGAAGCCGTCCCCATTTCTGATTTGATCCCAGACGTGGGTGTAGCTAGGACTTTTGTTATGGGGGGGCAGGACTTCTGCTGGGGGGGGGGCAGAACCCACGTGATTGGTCAGTTAGTTCTATTGTTTTATTTGATGGGGGGAACAGCTGCTCCCCTGCCCCCACGTCGGCTACGCCCATGCTCCCAGAGTGGCCTGCTTTTCCTTAGGACATCTCTATTTTTGTTGGAGAAATGTTGTAGGCCAGGGTATGGATCCACCGAGCCAAGGAGTTAAGTGACTATACAATCTTTAGAAGAAATCTGAAATCAGTCCTGTTTTTTAAATGTTTAATCATAGAATTGTGAAGTTGGAAGGGACCCACTAGCCCAACCCCCTGCGTTACAGGAATCTCAACTAAAGTCTATGCTTAAAAACCTCCAAGGAAGGAGAGTGCACAACCTCCACTGTTTTATTCTGTTTTTCTATAAATTGGAAGCCGCTCAGCGAGGCTGGGGCAACCTAGTCAGATGGGTGGGGGTATTATTATTATTATTATTATTATTATTATTATTATTGATATTAGCTCCACCCAAGGCATGATGGAAGTATCGGCTGGAAAAAGATAGACCTACCTTTTTACAAGGACAGGAAGGAACACTATAGACAGAATTATTGTCACACCCAGGAGGAATAAGGCTATCGCTTCACCTATAAGTTTATAAATCGTTTAATGTGTCAAGACGAATGGATGTCGTTCATATTGCAGTTGTTATATAAGGGGTGGTTATTTTGAATGGAATGGAATTGAGAGGAATAAGATCTTGGAACGCAGAAACAAATTAAATGATCAAACCATCAATTCTGGCTCGCGGGAGGCCACCTAAATTATATAATTTGGCATCTGAATGATTGGGATTAATAATTGCATTGTAACCTGGCATTGTTATAATAAGGCTACCACTGGATTATTGAAAATTAATAAAATTTATTGTCAAAAATATTATTATTATTATTATTATTATTATTATTATTATTATTATTATTTAGGATGTCCCTATTTTCATGGGAGGTTATGCGTACTTCTCCGCTTGGCTCATCTTTGCTCGCTCTCCCATACTCCTCAGGTCTTTGCGGAGAAGGAGGGCCGGGTCCGTATCGAGGAGAGGAATGAGCTGAGCAGTTTCGTGATTGAGAGTGCCGAGCGCTCAGACGAAGGGAGCTACACCATCAAGGTGACCAATCCGGTGGGGGAGGACATAGCGACCCTCAATATCAAGGTGGTGGGTGAGTATCCTGGCTGGCTGCAATTGCGGGGCAGGTCTTTTAGTCCTGGCTAGCCTGCTGTTCCACTGCTCCCATCTTACTCCCATTGCTCCATGTCTTTGGCAGACGTCCCTGATCCTCCGGAATCCGTGCGCATCACTTCGGTGGGAGAGGACTGGGCCATTTTGGTCTGGGATGTGCCCAAATATGATGGCGGCATGCCTGTGACAGGTAAGAGACCTGCGAGTATAGGGTGGCGCACAAATTGTGCATATTACTATGATACTGTGGCAATAATAATAATAATAAAATTATGCCCTTCACATGCCCAGTTCAGGATATGTGCATATCCCTCTTATTCAGATGGATGCCCATTAGGGTGATGACTTTTTTTACAACCTCATTTCCCTATATCATAATTTGATGAGCTTTCACTAAATATTAGATAAAATCTTTCAAAGAGATTTGATTAAAAAAACCTCACGTACAAAATGATTTTAAAAAAATTATTTATCAGTTTTTGACCATTTTTGAAGTCCCTGTGAGCAGATATAAAATTGAACCCAAGCTTTAGAGTCACATACAGTATATACAACATTATATAGGGTCATCAAACACACAAGGAAGCTTTTTTTAGCTGCAGTAACAGTATAGACGCCGCTAGAGGACAATCTTTTGCTACCTCTCCTGTAGGTTCTTTTCCCAGCATGCCCGGCAGGGTCTGCTGGCTGAGTTTTGAGGTCCCCGAAAGGGGCTTTTACCTTGCGCAGGTGTGACATTTGTATACCCTATGTTGCTAAGAACACTCCCCATTGTGGAATGTGGTGTTCAAATTTGATACGAAATACCGTGGTACCTCTACTTACGAATTTAATGCGTTCCGAACACACATTTGTAAGTCGAAAAAATTTGTAAGTCGAATCCCATAGGGATGCATTGGGAGAAAAAATTCGTAAGTCGAAGCAACCCTATCTAAAAATTCATAAGTAGAAAAAATCCTATCTAAACCGCATCCAAGATGGCGGACTGAGCTCCATTTGTAAGTAGAAAAATTCGTAAGTACTGTAGAGTTATTTGTAAGTAGAGGTACCACTGTATATATAGAATTGTTAATACAATTTTATGAAATGGTAAAACGGCATACAAAAAAAATTAAAACGGTTTGTGCGTAACCTTTTTAAATATTTCAATGGAATATACCTCATTTTAGTCATTAATAGGCAAAAGTTCATCCATTTGTGCTACAGGAAATAATTTTTGAGAAAGAAGAAAAGGAAAAGTAATCACCCTAATGCCCATCACAGATTACAAGAACATGTCCATTCTTTTCAAAATCATTTTTTTTAATGGGTATGTGTCCTCCTCCATCAATCACTCTTGCACGTGCCTATTCAAAAGCATTTCCATTTTTGGTTTGGGTTCTTTCCCCCCTTGGGAGAGAAATTGGCTCAGTCGATTTCACAACTCCATCGCCTTGTGTAGCTCTTCTCAGTAGCATAAAGTTCTTCTGAATCTTACCTGCGAATGCACCTGAGATGGCATAGCTGGGATCACTGGGGATCCCTTGTCTGTGGGGACAGTTGTTGTTGGCAGGGAGACGATGGAGGAGTGCATCTTCGGTGGTGAAGTCAAACTGTTGGAAGGTTGCAGCGTCTGCTGTAGAGATTGATATGGGAGAGACATGTTTTGTTGCGGCTGGGGCAGATAAAGGCGTCCGGTTGTGCTGCTGTAGATGCGCCATGGCGTGTCTTCTCTCCGTGCTCCTCCCAGCGGTCATTCCTCCTCTGGTCACAGCTGTGGATGCCCAACCTGGCTGCCTATCTCCAGACACTGTAGTCACCCTCAAGAGTGGTGGGGTGGATGTTGCCAGCCTTCATGTTTGCAGACACCTTTGTAACTCAAGAGTTGGCCTGGTGCCTGGTGCCTGAAGGCAGCTCCCCATAGAGCACGTCCTTGGAGATCCTGCCATCTTCCATTCTGTGGGCAATCTCTGGGGAGCTGGTATCTCCTCCCGTTGACCTCATTCCCCCCCCTTTCTGTCTCAGGGTACCTGATGGAGCGCAAGAAGAAAGGAAGCATGCGTTGGATGAAGCTGAATTTCGACGTTTTCACCGAGACAACCTATGAGTCCACCAAGATGATTGAGGGGGTGCTGTATGAGATGCGTGTCTTTGCCGTCAACGCAATCGGAGTCTCTCAGCCCAGCCTGAATACCAAACCTTTCATGCCTATTGGTGAGTGATTTTTGTGTGTATGGGTGGGGGGAGGGCGCTATTGATCAAGAGGTGGAAAGAGACAAGAGTATGAAATGCGGAGGCTATGGAGCAGTGGCAAAGAATGCGGGATAAAAGCCAAATAATCCCTTATTCCTACTTTAGGTGAGTGTAATCATTCTGGGCCCTGCTTAGCTTTGCAAGTGTGCTAGCAATTTTATCGCTGCACCCCTGGGTGTCTTCCTTCACTTTCTTTCTTTTTATATATAAAGTTGTTTATTTGGTTTTCAAATCAAAGTTTTGCAATCACATATCCAACATACTGTATAACATAAAAACAAGATTCCGAGGAATCTCCTGGACTTCCCTCCACCACTTTGTGGGTCTTGTTAATCCTGTTTAGGGAGGCTTTTAATGTTTAATAGATCACTGTGTCCCCCCCCCCCGTTGGAAGCCGCCCAGAGTGGCTGGGGAAACCCAGCCAGATGGGCGGGGTATATAATAATAATAATAATAATAATAATAATAATAATAATAATAATAATATATTATTATTATTATTATTATTATCAAGTTTTCCCTTTTCTCGCGAGGAAGCCTATTCAGCATAAGGGAATTTCCCTTAAAAAAGGGAGAACTGGACAGCTATGGTGTTTGTGCATATGTGTAATTGCTCTTCTGCTTCCCTCCCCTTCAGCCCCCACTAGTGAGCCACTCCACCTCACCCTGGAGGATGTAACAGACACCACCGCCACTTTGAAGTGGCGTGCTCCAGACCGTATTGGTGCAGGGGGCATTGATGGCTACCTCATTGAGTACTGCAAGGAAGGAAGTGAGTATCGGGGTCAAGGGTCTGGAAACCGAGCCTATTGAGGAATGGTTGAGGGAGTTGGGTTATGTTTGGCCTGGATAAGAGAAGACTGAGAGGAGATCATAGAATCATAGAGTTGGAAGAGACCACAAGGGCCATCCAGTCCAACCCCCTGCCAAGCAGGAAACACCATCAAAGCATTCTTGACATATGGCTGTCAAGCCTCTGCTTAAAGACCTCCAAAGAAGGAGACTCCACCACACTTCTTGGCAGCAAATTCCACTGTCGAACAGCTCTTACTGTCAGGAAGTTCTTCCTAATGTTTAGGTGGAATCTTCTTTCTAGTAGTTTGAATCCATTGCTCCGTGTCCGCTTCTCTGGAGCAGCAGAAAACAACCTTTCACCCTCTTCTATATGACATCCTTTTATATATTTGAACATGGCTATCATATCACCCCTTAACCTTCTCTTCTCCAGGCTAAACATACCCAGCTCCCTAAGATTTTCCTTAGATTCCAAAGATATGGTAGCCATCTTCAGGTGTCTAAAGGGCGGTCACATGGAAGATGGACCGGGCTTGTTTTCTCTTACTCTGGACGGTAGGGCCCGAATCAATGGCTTCAAGTTACAAGAAAGGAGATTCCAACTAAATGTCAGGAAGAGCTGTTCAGCAGTGGAAAAGGACTTAGAGCCTGGGGGTTGGTGGTGGGATGATGATGAGTGGTCAGAGGGAGAAGACTGGGTGGAGGAGGTGTCAGAAGCTGAAGAGGCAACAGGGCTCAATGAATTGGCAAAGTCTGTAGCAGAGAGAATTCCAAAATCAGAGGCAGGAGAGGAGGGAGGCCAAGATGACTCTGATGGTGAAGAGGCATGGGTGTCTTCCCCTCCTGCTGTTACGATATCCCCTCCCCACTTGTCTCCCAGAACCAGGAGAGGCATGAAAAGAGCGACGGATAACTTAGCTTTACATAGGTGTAGTCTCAGATTGCTTGGGGGAAACCCTGGAAAGAAGGGGACTTAGGGAGCTGTGGGGAGGCAAGGACCTTCAATCTCAGCAACTGCTTCATGTAGGCAAGACCTACCAGAGATGAGTTGCTGGGCTTATTAGGACTGGCACTCCTGTGCACATGCTGGTTGTTGTTTTTTCCTAATAAAGAGTTAACTCCAACTTACACAGTGTGATTTATTGCTGGCTTGCTCCTGTCATCCAACACCCTTTACCCTCTAACCTTGTGTTCTCTGCCCCCAGCCGACGAATGGGTACCTACCAACACAGAGCTGGTCGAACGCTGTGGCTACAAAGCTAAGGGACTTCCTACAGGGGAGAAGCTTTTGTTCCGGGTCATTGCAGTCAACATCGCTGGCAAGAGTTTACCAGCCACCCTTGCGTCGGCGGTCACTATCCGAGAGATCGTCCGTGAGTCAAGTTGTATTTCTTGAGCTGTGAACCCTTGAGCTCCCTCAATGTCCTTACCCGGTCTCCTGGGCCTTGCTGCCTTGTAAAGGGAGCCTGCCGAGGCAGAACATACAAGAGCTTCCAGTTTCACTCCTCCAAAGGTTCTTGGAGAGCCAGACGGAGATGATGTCCATGGGCTAGATGTGCTTGTTGCTCCTAGTCGCTAGGAATTAGGAGGAGGGGGGAAACTTGATTCCGTTGGCATTTAGAGGTGGATCTATCAAATTTGCAGTTTCCGAAACCAAAGAAGAACTGATGCACAGCTGTCCTTCGAAATTCGTACTTAGCCATATTTTGCAATGCGATTCTCCTACCACAGTTTACAAAAGGCACATATTAGGTGGAAGTGTGCGTGAAAGTTATTATAGCCATGAAAATAGTATACAACAGGGGTGGCCAACTCCCAAGAGACGGCGATCTACTCACAGAGTTAAAAACTGGCAGTGATCTACCCCCTTTTTTGGGGTTCAGGTCAAGGTTGTTGAACTTTTTCTATGAAGGAAAGCCCTGTTTTGGGGGGTTCAGGTCGAAGGTGTCAAGCTTTTTAGGGAGGAGGAAAGCCCTGTTTTGGGGGGGGGATTCAGGGCGAAAATGTGAGCTTTTTTGGGGGGGAGCTAAAGTTGTTGAGCTGCTTTGGGGGGAGCCAGTGATCTACCAGTGATCTACCACAGACGTCCAGTGATCTACTGGTAGATCACGATCTACCTGTTGGATGTGCCTGGTATACAAGAATCAGGAGAAATGGCTCGCAGAAAAAGTGTACATGTAAATGTGTTTGTTAGGAGAAATTCAAACTGAAACGCTGAAGAATTTTCACGAGGGTTTAAAAACCGCAAATTGCTGCAGAAATAGGGAGAAATGGATTTAAGGCTGGAATGTTAAAAGACATTGCCAAATTATAAACTTAAAAACACTGAAGGAGTTGAGTGTAGACTTACAGCAAAATCCTAACCAGGCCTGATGAGAAGTAAGTCCTATTGAATTCAACAGGGCTTACTCCCAGGTAAGTGGGGGGTGGGAGGTTATACACGAGATATACCCACTGAAATCAGTCAGACTGAACTTAGTTGTCATAAACTCATCCCATTTGTTTCAGTAGGTCTGCTCTGAGTACGACACATTAATCTAGATCCAACCCAAGGTGTGCCTAAATTGGCTTTGGGAAGTTTGGATCCCAACCACCTGCTATCTTATGCAAATTTTATGCAAATTTGAGTCATGAGCTTGTGCATGTCCTTTATATACACTGGTACCTCGGTGTGTGAATACAATTGGTTCCGGAAGTCTGTTTATAAACTGAAGCGTTCATAAACTGAAGCGAACTTTCCCATTGAAAGTAATGGAAAGTGGATTAATCCATTCCAGATGGGTCCGCGGAGTACTCAACCTGAAGCATACTTAACCCGAAGCATGGGTGTAATTGGTTCCGGAAGTCTGTTCATAAACTGAAGCGTTCATAAACTGAAGGGAACTTTCCCGTTGAAAGTAATGGAAAGTGAATTAATCCGTTCCAGATGGGTCCGCGGCGTTCGTAAACCGAAAATTCGGAAACCGAGGTGTTCATAAACCGAGGTTCCACTGTACTTAGTAATGTCTCTGTTTACCATTAAAGCCCTTTACGTGCTCCTTATAGCCCTAAATGGATTAGGAATTCAGTTGGCAAAGGATTACCTCCTCCCACATGAACTTGCCTGTCCTCTGAGGTTCTTGAATTAGGAACATATTTCTATATGCAACCCTTGCAACTTATGAGGTGTGGTAAGTAAGGCCACACAACAGGACCTTTTCTGTGGTCACCTCCAGAGCGTGGAATTTCCTGCCCCATGAGGTTCGTTTGTCTTTCCTTACCCATGCTCTGCCATTAACCAAAGAACCTGCTTTCCAATCTAGCCTCTAATTTATTAGCCCCCTAAGGCTAAAGGCTGAGAAGTTTCTGGTCTCTCCGAAGAGAGACACCACACACCATTCATGCCATCAGCAGCCGTACAAACGTTTTAAATATATAAACGACCCCCATTACACCATTCACGCCATCAGCAGCTGCGCAAGTGGTTTTTAAATAGAAATTGCTGGTGTGTGTGTGTGGGGGGGGTGTACAATCCAGATCAGGACCCCTGGTGGAAGTGGTGGGAGAGGGACTTTACCCACACTGTGGCCCCGATATGGATCGGGGCCCTTGCACCTCCTGATTTCAGCCCACTCCTTATTTTCTCTTTGAAAGCAGCTGCTGCTGAAGCGATAAGGCTATGATGCAAATAAGAGGTGATATTTTGCCCCTGCATCTCTGTGGGGGGAACTATATTTGTCTGACATTGGTGGGCTTATAATTTAAACCCCCACATTGATTTGGAATGAGTAGAGGTGTGTAATTGGGACCAGGACCTCTTCCTTGGCTTCTACACTTAGTCCTCCTCCTAAAGGTTTTGACCTTTAAAGCCCTATGCGGCTTGGGACCCTCGTACCGACGGGACCTGGTATGCCCCGCGGAGGACCTTAAGGTCCACAAACAACAATACTCTGGAGATCCCGAGCCATAAGGTGGCTAGATTGGCCTCTACTAGGGCCAGGGCCTTTTCAGTATTGGCCCCAACTTGGTGGAACGCTCTTTCACAGGAGACCAGGGCCCTGCGGGATTTGTCATCTTTCCACAGGGCCTGCAAGACAGAGCTGTTCCGCCTGGCCTTTAGGTTGGACTCAGCCTGACCCCTGTGTTTTCCTCCCTCATGGCTTGGATTTATGGACTACTTAAAATCAGGCTGCATTTTAAATTTTAAAACTGTATTTTAATCTGTATTTTAATTAATTGCTTTTTATGTTTTATTGTAATTTTATTGGTGTGAGCCGCCCTGAGCCCGGTTTTGACTGGGGAGGGCGGGGTATAAATAAAATGTATTATTATTATTATTATTATTATTATTATTATTATTATTATTAAGTCGGTGCCAGGAGTATGCTGGTCAGATGGGTGGGGTTATAAATAATAATTAATAATAATAATAATAATAATAATAATAATAATAATAATAATAACAACAACAATAGACTTGTTGTTGTTTAGTCGTTTAGTCGTGTCCGACTCTTCGTGACCCCATGGACCAGAGCACGCCAGGCACTCCTGTCTTGCACTGCCTCCCGCAGTTTGGTCAAACTCATGTTCGTAGCTTCGAGAACACTGTCCAACCACCTCGTCCTCTGTCGTCCCCTTCTCTTAGTGCCCTCCATCTTTCCCAACATCAGGGTCTTTTCCAAGGATTCTTCTCTTCTCATGAGGTGGCCAAAGTATTGGAGCCTCAGCTTCACGATCTGTCCTTCCAGGGAGCACTCAGGGCTGATTTCCTTCAGAATGGAGAGGTTTGACCTTCTTGCAGTCCATGGGACTCTCAAGAGTCTCCTCCAGCACCAGAATTCAAAAGCATCAATTCTTCGGCGATCAGCCTTCTTTATGGTCCAGCTCTCACTTCCATACATCACTACTGGGAAAACCATAGCTTTAACTATACGGACCTTTGTCGGCAAACTAAGTGCCTTTGTCGGTAGACTAAGTGCCTACAACTCCCATTCTTCCCTCCCTCTTATTCCACCCCGGCTTACCTGTGGGGACCCTCCATTTTTTCACAAGCCGATCCACTTGCTTTCTCTCTCGCCTTACAGAGCAGCCCAAGATCCGCCTTCCTCGCCATCTCCGGACGACGTACATCAGGAGAGTTGGAGAACAGATCAACTTGGTGATCCCATTCCAGGTGAGCAGCTGGCTTTGGGGATCCCGCCCACCGTGGAATTCACGTTCCCCCCAGAAGAACGTTGAGGGACGTTTGAAGCTTCACTTGAAGCACCTTCCTCATTCAGGCTCTGCATCATGCTTCATGTTCCTATCACAATTTTAAGTAAACAAACAAACAAACAAACAAACAATAACTTACCTACGCAGTCTTTCTGTCCGCCCTTCCTCTCAGTGCTGTTTCTGGGCTTGTCAAAACTCTTCTCTGAGCTTTGATGGCTAACCTGTGAAAGCTCTCTCCAAATACTTCCCGACCATGATATCTCCCATTGAGGAAACGCCAGCCCCATTAGCCTGCAACCTTCCTACCAAAAGAAGGTTGCCCCGAGCAACTGGAAAACTTTGTTTTCAGAAAACAGCCAGAGCCTCCTCATCCCAGCATCCTAGGAGTAACCATCCAACTGCAGTGTTTGCAGACTCCACTTCCCTCTGCAGTCTCCAATTCGGGGCCAAGCCCAAATGTAGAATGTATGCCTACAACATCCTGCCAGTTTGTTTTCCTCATGTTTGGGGGGGGGGGGTCTTTCCTTGATGAAGAGTGCAGGAGAAGTCCGAAAGTCACTCATTTTTTAGGTGATGTTTTGATTGGCACTCCTAATACAGCCGTACCTTGGATCCTGAACGCCTTGGTACTCGGACGTTTTGCCTCCCAAACGCCGCAAACCTGGGAGGGGGGTGTTCCGGTTTGCAAACGTCCTTCGGAACCAGAACGTCCAGCGGAGCTTCTGTGGCTTCCGATTGGCTGCAGGAGCTTCCTGCAGCCAATCAGAAACCGCACTTTGGTTTCCGAGCATTTTGGAAGTCGAACGGACTTCCAGAACGGATTCCGTTCGACTTCCAAGGTACAACTGTAAAAGGTTTCCCAGCTGTGGGTTTTGAATTTCCTCCCCCTATGGACAAACAGAACTTCCTTTTATTTATTGATTTTTAGACACATCAAACCAGGCATAGGCAAACTCGGCCCTCCAGATGTTTTGAGACTACAACTCCCAACATCCCTGACCACTGGTCCTGTTAGCTAGGGGTGAGGGGTGTTGTAGTCCCAAAACATCTGGAGGGCCGAGTTTGCCTATGCCTGCATAAAACTATTCATGCACCAACCAGGAACTCAGCTGGGAAAAGCTTCCAGCTCTGGAGCAAAATGTGGGGAGAAGTGGGGCAGGGTGGGTGGAAGGGATGCCACTAGAATGAAGGCCTCTGTGGTAATGCCAAGCCTTTGATCATCTCCAGGGTAAACCCCGCCCTGTAGTCACCTGGTCAAAGGATGGGAAGCCTCTGGACCCCAAAGAGATCAACATCCGCACCACCGACTTGGACACCATCCTTTTCATACGCAAAGCTCAACGGCACCACTCGGGCTTCTACGAACTCTCGGTTAAGATTGAAAACATGGAAGACAAGGCCATCATCAAGATCCGGGTTGTTGGTAAGGAGGACCGGCCTTCCTTTGAGATTTCATCATTGCAACAGCAAATTTACATTTTTTTTAAAAAAAGCTAACCATGTTTTGGGGGGTGCAGCTGGGGCAGGTGAATATGGGGGAGACTGTGTAGAGGGGTGTGTGGGTGTGTGTGTGTGTGTGTGTGTGTGTGTGTGTTGTCTTGAGTTCTCTTAGAATCATGTGATTTTAGAGCCAAAAGGACATTGGCGGTCATCTAGTTCTGTCAATCAACCGGCGTCTATTTCAGTGGTACCCAAATTGTTGGGCCACAGACCCCAGAGCGCCTGCGTAACCCATCCAGGGGGTCCGTGGCACCATTCACGTAACAAAAACTACCATAAAACAACAACAACTACTACTACTACTACTACTACTACTACTACTACTACTATTCTTTATTTCTTTATTTATACACTGCCCATCTGGCTGGGCTTCCCCAGCCACTCTGGGCTGCTCCCAACAGAATATTAAGAATAATTTAAAAAGTGATAAAACATCAAACATTAAAAGCTTTCCTAAACAGGGCTGCCTTCGGATGTCTTCTAAAAGTCAGATAGTTGTTAATTTCCTTGACATCTGATGGGAGGGCGTTCCACAGGGCGGGCGCAACTACTGAGAAGGCACTCTGCCCGGTTCCCTGTAACCTCACTTCTCGCAGGGAGGGAACCGCCAGAAGGCCCTCGGAGCTGGACCTCAGTGTCTGGGCTGAACGATGGGGGTGGAGATGCTCCTTCAGGTATACTGGGCTGAGGCCGTTTAGGACTTTAAAGGTCTAATGATATCATAGAGATATCAAAATTTTCAAAAGTAAGGGGTCCACGGTTTGGCTTTTGGAAAACAAGGGGCGCTTGGCTACTTGGGAACCACTGGTCTAGTTCAACACCCCACCCAACTCAATGCACGAATCTTGTAACAGAGAATCTTAATTTTGTCTTTGGTGAGGTCCACTCTTGCCTTCGCGCAGGTAGTCGGAGAGGGAGAAGAAGAAACTCTTACAAAGGGCCTAACGTTTTCTATGTGTTGTACAGACATTCAAAGGGAAGGCAGTAGCTGAGTGTGCACACACCGCAGAAGTAAAGCCCATGACTTCAACACCTCCTGGGGACTGTGGTTTGTTAAAAGGTGCCAGGATTCTTCAGGGGAAAGCCATGTGCTTTAAGGCCCTAAGGAAGTCAGATTAGCCTCAACTACAGCCAGGGCCTTTTCAACATTGGCCTGGTGGAACGCTCTGTCTCATGAGACCAGGGCCCTGCGGGATTTGATTTCTTTCTGCAGGGCCTGTAAGACAGAGTTGTTCTGCCTGGCCTTTGGCCTGTAATGAACTTGATCCCCTCCCCCTTTTTCCTTTTTCTGATGAGGCGACATTTCAATTTTAATGTTGTATTTAATCTTGTTTACGCAGGTGGCGCTGTGGGTTAAACCACAGAGCCTAGGGCTTGCTGACCAGAAGGTCGGCGGTTCGAATCCCTGCGACGGGGTGAGCTCCCGTTGCTCGGTCCCAGCTCCTGCCAACCTAGCAGTTTGAAAGCATGTCAAAGTGCAAGTAGATAAATAGGAACCGCTACAGCGGGAAGGTAAACGGCGTTTCCGTGTGCTGCTCTGGTTCGCCAGAAGCGGCTTTGTCATGCTGGCCACAAGACCTGGAAGCTGTACGCCGGCTCCCTCGGCCAATAATGCGAGATGAGCGCCGCAACCCCAGAGTCGGTCACTACTGAACCTAATGGTCAGGGGTCCCTTTACCTTTACCTAATCTTGTTTTTCAGCTGTATTTTAATTGTTTTATATTCGGTGTTAGCCGCCCTGAGCCTGGTCTTGGCTGGGGAAGGTGGGGTATAAATAAAATATTATTATTAGTAGTAGTATTACTATTACTATTACTATTATTATTAAATGTGGGGAGCCAGCTCCTGCCCACAGGCTCACAACAGACTGGCGAAAGGAGCGGGGGGGGAAGAGGGAAGCAAGCATTGGAACAGCAGTTTTGCCCTTCCCTTATCTGGCCAATGGGTGGGGGGCCCAGCTGGTCTTTACTATTCCATTCTAATCTTCCTGGAAGGCAAGAGGTGCAGCCAACCAGTGGCCCTAAACCCAAAGCCCAGAGGCCTCCGCTTCAGCTCTGCTGTCCCAGGGCAGCTGGAGGATGGCCTGGCAACTTAGAGGGAAGCAAGGGATGGGCACAGTCTCTGTTCTCCCTCCTCCCTTCTTGCTGCAGCTGCTAAATTGTTAACAAGCTTTAATCCAGGCTTGCTCCATCAGTCTCCTCTCTCCCCGTGGGAGACCGAGATGCTCCCAACTCCCAGGCCTGAGAAGAGAGACAGGAGGGTTGGCAGGGCACTAGGCAGCCTTCAGCCAGCTGCACAGCGACCTCAGAAAGATGCTAGCCATGGAAGCAAGGCACCTCCTCGTCTGGCTGGTGTGGCAGCTGCCTCCTGGCCTCTGCCCCACTGGGGTTCTGTCTAAGGAGACAAGAAAACAATTGGATTCAGTTTGCATTTAAAAGCAAACATCCCAACAGACCCCGTTCCGAAACAATGCACAAACCGAAACATGGCCGTCCTTCGAAAACCCACCCTTTCCTGAATTTTGCAGTGCAGCTCTCCTGCCAAGGGATGTGTACAAAAATGTTTGTGCTAGGGCGAAGCAAATGCGTACATAAGTGAAAATAACATTCAAAAACGTGTTTTTGAAATTAAATTCTTTCAACATACAGCAGCACAATACAGATAAGTAATGAAATACCCCACCCGACCCCAGAAGCTGGGCAATAAATGCAAGATAACATCCAAAGAACACAATAAGTTCTTACCCTAGACTACCATTTGTATAGAAGGCGATAAACATTTTATGTTAACCATTTCCTTGCCCCCCTAACGTGAGGGCTGTCCTCTGTTTTCATTTTTAGCCATGTAAATAATAAAGCCACACCATACCGGTAATAAAGCCTGGGTAGCTCAGTCGGTTAGAGCGTGGTTTTGCTAGCGCCAAGGTTGGAGGTTCGACCCCTGTATGGGACAGCTTCATATTCCTGCATTGCAGGACTAGATGACCCTCAGGGTCCCTTCCAATTCTACCATTCTGTGATTCAATCAGTTCCAAAAGGGTCAAACCTTGTGCTAGAAAAAAAAATGCATGATACTAGGAGAAATCGCTTTTCAAAAATTAGGCAAAATTGCATACAAAAATGCATGTATTAGGAGGCATTTGCACTAAAAAGCAGATGAAATTTCACGAGAACTTCATGTTTTCACACCCACCTGCCTCCACACACTGATGTGGAAACGTGCAAAAGAATTCAGAGGAAAGAGAAACTCAGAGAAACTGAAATGGACCAATTTGTCCATCCCTAATTCTGCCTCTTCCATTGGGAGACATGCTTGGTGTCCACAACCAGTCTCTTACCCCCCCTGCCCTGCCCCGCCCATCCTGACCTCCTTGGTGCCTGGCACCCCTTCCTCCCCCCCCTGTCCCTCTCTGCCTGTGTCACCATCTCTTATCACCTCCCACCCTTCCCCCATGGTAAGAGGGGAGAGATCATGTTCTTCCATTCTATATTTAAGCTTCCCCCTGATGGTTTAAGCCAGATGTCACCTCTCCCGACACCGCCGAAAAGGCCCCCCCCTCTCCCTCACCCTCCCCAGACACGGGCACTTTCTGATCAGCCGCCTCCTCTAATCCCAATTTGGCTGGCGGAATGTTTGAAGTGAAATTTAGCATCTTCCAAGAGTCTTCTGGGAATCTGCCTTTGAAAGCGGAGCACGTTGGAGAAGGTGCTAGCCGCAAATCTGCCCTCCGGCCCACACACCCCCACCTTCCTAGCGCCAGCGGACAGGGCTGGGTCTCTCCGTGTTTGTGTTGCATGTATCCACCGTGTATTGAATTAGCAGCTTCCTGCGTCTGTTTCAGCCAGGGCTGCAATGACACCTCACCTTTGGGTCGTTTCGGGCTATTGTCTTACCAGTCTTAAGGGGCTCCCCTCTTGAGATGATATTGTGTATTATCTACCTAACTTTGAAATGTGACAAGCCGGCCTTGCTGGATTTCCTTGGCCTGCTGAGTGGAGCCCTGGACTTTTGCCCCAAAGCCTGCTGACAGCATTTTAGCAGGTTACAGAAGATGAGTTCAATGATTCACTCACGCTATCCCCATTTAATATGGTCTAGAGCAGGGGTGGTGAACTCCCAAGAGACTGTGATCTACTTACAGAGTTAAAAACTGGCAGTGATCTACCCCCTTTTTGGGGGTTCAGGTCAAAGTTGTTGAGCTTTTTGGGGGAAGAGGAAAGCCCCATTTTTTTAGGCATTCAGGTCAAAGTTGTTGTTGAGCTTTTTTAGGAAGAAGGAAAGCCCTGTTTTGGGGGTGCAGGGCAAAAAATGAGCTTTTATAGGGGCGCCAAAGTTGTTGAGCTTCTTTGGGGGAGCCAGTGATCTACCACAGATGTCCAGTGATCTACCGGTAGATCACGATCTACCTGTTGGACGTGCCTGGTCTAGAGCAGTGTTTCCCAACCTTGTGCCTCCAGCTGTTTTTGGACTACAATTCCCATCATTCCTGACCACTGGTCTTGCTAGCTAGGGATGATGGGAGTTGTAGTCCAAAAACAGCTGGAGGGACAAGGTTGGGTCCTCAACCTTGGGCCTCCAGATGTTTTTGGACTACAACTCCCATCATCCCTAGCTAGCAAGACCAGTGGTCAGGAATGATGGGAATTGTAGTCCAAAACATCTGGAGGGCCGCAGGTTTGACATGCCTGGTCTAGAGCAACCTTGGCTCTCCAGATGTTTTGGAACTACAACTCCCATGATTCCTGACCACTGGCCCTGTTAGCTAGGGATCATGGGAGTTGTAGTTCCAAAACATCTGTAGAGCTAAGGTTGCCTATGCCTGGTCTAGAGAGCTGCTGGGTCTATTGTATTTGCTTATATCATTTTAGCAATTGCAGGGAACCTTTGCTTACATCGTTTTGGCTAAGGGTCCATTCGCTGTTTACCCATAGTGATGCAGCCCTTGTTGTTTTCCATGCCTTCTGTAGAAAAACCAGGTCCAGCGCACAACGTGATGGTGAAGGAAGTGTGGGGCTTTAATGCCTTAGTAGAATGGGAGCCTCCCAAGGACGATGGGAATTCAGAGATTACGGGCTACTCCATCCAAAAGGCTGACAAGAAGACCATGGTAAGGTCCTTTCCCTATTGGGCTTCTGCTTCTAGTAGTGATGAATCAAAAGTCTAGTAATGGGCTCGATTTCCCCCCTGGCTCTCGCTGAGAATGTGTGCCAGCGGCTACCTTGCAACGTTGCAAGATACTAACCGAGGCAAGACATTGTGAGTTGCCTGCAGTGCTAGTCCTACTCAGAGAAGCCCCATTGAAATCAACTAATAGGGTTAACTAGGTCCATTCATGACAATGACTGCAATGGCTTCTAGTCCATTTCCAGGACCTGCTTAAAGCCCTTCATGAGATAGGGTATGGGTACTTGCGGGTGGCGCTGTGGTCTAAACCACTGAGCCTAGGGCTTGCCGATCCGAAGGTCGGCGGTTTGAATCCCCACGACGGGGTGAGCTCCCGTTGCTCGGTCCCAGCTCCTGCCCACCTAGCAGTTCGAAAGCACGTCAAAGTGCAAGTAGATAAATAGGTACTGCTCCGGCGGTAAGGTAAACGGCGTTTCCGTACACTGTTCTGATTCGCCAGAAGCGGCTTTGTCATGCTGGCCACATGACCCGGAAGCTGTCTGTGGATAAACGCCGGCTCCCTCGGTCAGTAAAGTGAGATGAGCGCTGCAACCTGAGTCGTCCGCAACTGGGCCTAATGGTTAGGGGTACCTTTACCTTTACGTTTACTTGTCTTGTACTTACCTGAGCATGAAGTTATTCTTCGGTGGGCCTCCACAGATGCCCCTGCCATCTAAGTTGAGAGGTGACCAGAGGTGAGAACTTTTTGGTGACAGCACACCAGTTGCAGAATGCTATCCCTAGAGATGTTTGCTCAGTGCTGGCCTTATAATCCTTTTTGACAGGGGCAAATGCTTTAAACATCCCCCCCCCGGTGAGTTCTTTAGGCTGTGTTACACATCTAAAGCACACAACTCTCTCCAAAGAATCCCGGGAACTGTAGTTTAGCCCCTCATGGAGCTACAGTTCCCAGCACCCTTCACAAACTACTGTTCCCAGGATTCCTGAGGTAAGGCAACTCATGTGCTTTAAACACGCTTTAAATATATGGTGTGTACCAAGCCGCCAATGCAGTTTTAGACCCTGCTGCTTTTGTGAGTTTGGTTAGTATAATAAACACTTGCGACAAATGAATACTGAATAGTTGCGCAAAAGGGAAGCAGCCTCCCCTCCTAAGTTAGTGACCCCAATTCAGTCAGAATTAATTCATACAAACACGCTCAGATTGCTCATTTACTGCTGACACTATCAGAGAGAGAAAGAGAAAGAACGAAAGAAAGAGAACTTCTCCTACCACTGTGAAAGTTCACATTTTGCCAGCGGCAAAATTCACAGCAGGAAGACCAGGCAGCAGTTCCAAGCCTGCTACAAGAGCAGCTTCAAAGGAGCATAGATCTTGTTTCTGGAGGACATGATGTGGTTACCTTCCTTTTTTCCCTCTCTCTCTCTCTCTATATATATAAGAAGATTTATATCCTCTTATTTTAGGCTACAACCTTTCAGAGTAAAAATAAAAACCCAAATGACAAATTTGCAGAAGTACAGCACAGAAAACAAAATAAAAAAATTCCTTCAGTAGCACCTTAAAGACCAACTAAGTTTTTATTTTGTTATGAGCTTTCATGCACACTTCGTCAGATACACTGAAACAGAATCAACCAGACCCTTATTTAAATTCAGAGGGTGGGTGGTGGGTGGGAATGGGTGATGGGCTGATAGGAGTGGTGAACCTGTTGATGGCTGTTAACGACTGATGATGACTGCAATTGGTCCTGCCGGGGGGGGGGAGCAAGGCACAAAAGAAAGCTAGATCATGCATAATGAGGCACAAAAGAAAGCTAGATCATGCATAATGAGATAAGAATCCGATATCTCTGTTCATCCCAGGTGGCTCCGTGGTTTTAAGCTTGGTAATGAGTCCCAATTCAGCAATTTCTCTTTCTTGTCTGTTTCTGAATTTTTTTTGTAATAAAACAGCTGCTTTGGGATCTTGTATAGAATGTCCTGGGAGATTGAAGTGTTCTCCTACTGGTTTCTCTGTCTTCTGGTTCCTGATGTCAGAATTTTTTTATTTTGCTTCGACTCAGACCAACACGGCTACCTACCTGTAACTAGCACAGAAAACATGCACGTAAAAAACAGCAGCAGCAGGGGAAACTTTCAGCCAGATAAAATAATGCATAAAACAGAAAAGCCGGGCTGATTTTTTTAAAATAATAAAAAAACACCATTCCCTTGCCTATTGCCAAAATGGCATCAAGCACTTATGCACAATCAGGGAACCTCGATCCCACATCGCCTCTCATCCCGCTTATTGAGCATCTACTCCTTCCCTCTGTGTGGACCCTGCACACCTCTCTGTTGTTTCTGGGGGGGGGGTCACCTGTGGCTCAGATCCTTCCTCCCCTGCGGCTATTTCTCTGACCGTCCCTGCTCTCCTTCCGCAGGAGTGGTTCACAGTATACGAGCACAACCGCCTCACCCGCTGCACGGTGTCTGACCTCATCATCGGCAACGAATACTACTTCCGAGTCTACAGCGAGAACATCTGTGGGCTTAGCGAAGCTCCCGGGGTCTCCAAAAACACCGCCAACATTCAGAAATCTGGTAAACGCGGTGGAGCCAGATAGATGGTGGCTGGAATTGGCTCTAGCGGTCAGGGATTGGGGCCACCAGGGCTTAGCAGAAGGGGCTGCGGTCTGCACCTTTTAGACTAATACACAGAAGGGAATTTTGTAACCTGCTGGCTTTCACGCTTCTGAATGCTCTGGTGTAGTTCTTGGCTAAAAAAAAGAAAGCATCAAAAGATATTAAGATGCCTATTTTGAGGAGAAATGTTCAATTGAAACAGGGATTTCTGGGCTCTGGGCTTTAGCTGTTTTTGGACTGCGGTTCCCATCGTCCCTGACCACTGGTCCTGCTGGCTAGGGGTGATGGGAGTTGTGGTTCAGGGCCAGCTGGAGATGGTACTTACCCCAGGTTAAGTCTGTATAGGATTGAAACCTGACTCATGGTTTTGGGCTACTTCATGCAATGCATACTGGCTAGATGTTTTGGTTGTATGTTGCTCTGGGTTGCCTTGGGCAAGATAAAATGACTAACAAATGTTCATCATCATCATCATCATCATATTTCAAGGGGAAACAATATATTCAATGAATGCATATTTAAATGCGAATTTTCATGCAGGTTTAACACGCCATTGGCAGATTAGTACCCAAAACGCGAAAGCCAACACACGTGAGAATGACGCAGACTAGAAATGAGCTGGCAATGTCTGCCTGAGAAGTAAACCCCGTTGAGTTTGTTTCATTTCATACACATTGCTTGATTGTAAAAACCCTCAAAGCGGTTTACAGAAAGCTTCAACGGGACACTAAGAACTGTTTGACAGTCTCCCTCGAGAGACTCTCCTTCTAGCAGAGGCTGGAGGCCGTCTGTCAAGGATGCTTTAGTTGAGTTTCTCAGATGATCCTTGAGACCCCTTCCAACTCTCCAGTTCTATGATTTACTCCCAGGTCTGTGCGTATAGTAGGCCTTGCAGCCCAATTTGCCCATACCCAGGTGGCGCTGTGGGTTAAACCACAGAGTCTAGGGCTTGCTGACCAGAAGGTCGGCGGTTCGAATCCCTGCGACGGGGTGAGCTCCCGTTGCTCGGTCCCAGCTCCTGCCCACCTAGCAGTTCGAAAGCACATCAAAGTGCAAGTAGATAAATAGGGACCGCTCCGGCGGGAAGGTAAATGGCGTTTCCGTGCGCTGCTCTGGTTCGCCAGAAGCAGCTTTGTCATGCTGGCCACATGACCCGGAAGCTGTCTGAAGACAAACGCCGGCTCCCTCGGCCTATAGAGCGAGATGAGCGCCGCAACCCCAGAGTCGGACACGACTGGACCTGATGGTCAGGGGCCCCTTTATCTTTACCTAAGATCGGCTGATGGATTTGCTGTTTCTCTCTCCCCCCCCCCCTTTCCGTTTCAGGAATAATCTGTAAACAGCTAAACTACAAGGAACACGACTTCAGCCTTGCCCCTGTGTTCATGACGCCACTGGTAGACCGGACAGTCGTGGCTGGGTATACCACTGCCTTGAACTGTGCTGTGAGGGGGTTTCCTAAAGTAAGTGTTGAGTGAGGAGGCGGAACGGGATGATGTCGAGTTGTTTGGAGTGGCTGTTATCAAAAGACTAGGAATGTGGCGCTGAGAGGGATGTGAGATAACTGGAGGAGGGATGAAGCATGAAGACAGGTGTCAGGGGATTGTTGCGGCTACTCTCGAGTAAAGACGCTCCGGTCTGCTCTGTCTTTAAGAGCTTTATTGTGCATACTATTTACAGTGCAGAGACATCAGAACACATGACTGCCTCGTCTGATTCAGAACCCGGCAATGGTGCTTGTCTGCTTTTGCGCCAGCATAATAGTCTGGGGACCCGAAAACGCCGCCCCCTTGCCCTACGTCTGGGTGCCCTACGTCCTTTGGCTGGAGTGTTGCTGAGGCTCCGACACCTCGCTGTGCTGTCCTTCCTCCTCTGGCCAGCTGGGTCGGTGCCGAGGCTCTGATACGTCTTGGAGCCCCCCTCTCCATTCCGCTCCATTCCTCATTCCCTCCTCCTGACCCGCTGCTTGCGCTGTCACTGGGCGAAGTGCTGGTCAGGATGACTGGGGGAGGGTCCCTGTAGGGAGTCCCCCTGACAACAGGGAAAGTGAACAGTGGTCTAAGGTTGGTACTTCCAAAATGTTAGGCTTTTTTTTAAAAAAAAAAAGCGTGGCTACAAATAAGAGAAAAATAAAACCTTAGATTTAGCAAATTATAACCAGTATTAAAACTGAGGATTTTCCTTAATAGCAACACATTCCAACGCCTCAATAATTGTCAGGTACGGTGAATGTGATTTTGAAGATGCTGCTAATTTAAAGTACCGTGCTTCCCCCCCACCCCTGCCTCCACCCCTGCCTGTGCTTCCCCCCCCCCCGCCTCCAGCCATTCATTTTTTTTGTTCCTCATAAGGAGGGTGACAAGGTACCACCAGTGATCATTAGTGTGTTGTGAGGGAGGTGATTATTAAGCCTTCTCTCAACTGCTAGGGCCAACCCCCCCCCCCCAATTCTGCTGGCGTGTTTTAATTGATTTTCTGCAAGAGTTCCTCCAGCGTGTGTCAATCAGTAATTTGTGGGAGGAAATCTAGCCCATACAGGAACTTTGAAGTTTGCACAGTTAAAGTGGATTGAAGTGCTGGGTTGCCCTGGAGCAACTAATCCACTTTTTAAAAAGCCCATTTTTTGCAGTTTGGAAAAGCAGTGCAGAAATGCACTGAAAGGCGTGAAAGGAATGAATGTTTTGATAGGAAGGCATGTGAAGCCCCTGCAAGCAAATCAGAATGAGTGCTGAATGTCCCAGTAAACGAATCACAATGAACGCTCAATAAACATTGGTCAGACCGCATCTGGAATACTGCGTCTAGTTCTGGGCACCACAATTTCAGGATATAGACAAGGTGGAATGTGTGCAGAAGAGGGCAACCAAGATGAGAAAAGGTCTGAAATCTAAGCCTTATGAGGAACGGTTGAGGAAGCTGGGTATGTTTAGGCTGGAAAAGAGGAGGAGATGGTGAGAGGAGATATGAGAGCCATCTTCAAATATCTTAAGGGCTGTCAAGTGGAAGATGCAGCAAGCTTTGTTTTCTCCTGCTCTGGAGGGTAGGACTGAAACCCAATGGCTTCAAGATACAAGAAAGGAGATTCCAACTAAACACCAGGAAGAACTTTCTGATAGTAAGAGCTGTTTGATGGTGGAAATAACTCCCTTGGGAGGTTATGGATTCTCCTTCCTTGGCGGTTTTTAAGAAGAGGTTGGCCTATCCTTGATCCACTACAAATGGGATGCATTGTCAAGCTGGAATATGAACTCTTTTTAGATTTTGAGTGCTGGAATCTGGCACACTTGGGGCTGGGTTTTTTAAGCACATGGGCAACAAACCTTCATTTTCAGGGGTAAAAGGTTGACATGATTTTCAATCTCAATGATAATACATAAAACTGATAGGTTGGGGATTTTTTTGCACACGATTTTGGTTGCAACTGTTTTGAGCGTATGAGGCGGCACAATTCAATACGTGACCAGGTGGTTTAGAACGGAGTGTGTGATAATCAATGTTCCTTTCATCTGGGTTCCTTTTAATCTCTTCTCGCCCTTTGTCTGTTCCCAGCCCAAAATAATCTGGATGAAGAACAAAATGGACATCAGCGGGGACCCAAAGTTCCTGCAGAAAAACAACCAGGGAGTGCTGACCCTCCACATCCGCAAACCGGGCCCTTTTGACAGCGCCACTTACTCCTGCAAGGCCGTCAATGAACTGGGGGAAGCCATTGTGGATTGCAAGCTGGAGGTCAAAGGTGACTGCAGCATGAGAAGGGAAATGGGTTGTCATTGCTCAAATTCCTTTAAGATCTGCTTTTATATTTTAAAAATAACGACATACCCAGCCTAGGGATGGTGCAGCACAGAGGAGAGAATGGGAAAGCTGTAGTCCCAGGATCTGTGGGGTTATGTTCTGGGGTGGGGGGTAATGTTCAAGAACCCTGATTTGTGAAGGGAAGCTTTCTCTCAGCCATTCCATAAGCGCCCACATCCCTAAAATGGGTAGAAGTTACCGTTGTTATATAGACCAGCGTTTCTCAACCGCTGTTCTGCGGCACACTAGTGTGCCGCGAGACGCTGGCTGGTGTGCCGCGACGTGCGGCGACGAGAAGGGCGATTTGCATTGTCACGTGCCTGGCGGCCGCCAATAGACACCGCTCACCCGCTGGAAAGCAATATTTCTCCTCCTCTTTCCCAAAGCTCAGTGCAAACGAGCCTGGCGGCCGCCAATACTCAACACTGACCCGCCGGACGGCTTGTGAAGCCTTATTACAGGAGATTGCAACCAACACAGCAATTGGCAAGTGTTTCTTACAGTCATAATTATAGTCAATATAGGGCGGCACAGAGTTAATTTTTTAAACTTTTTTAATGGTGGTGTGCCTCGTGATTTTTTTCACGGAACAAGTGTGCCGTGGCCCAAAAAAGGTTGAGAAACACTGATATAGACTGCCAGGTTTAAACCTGACAATTTCACTTGTACCTTTAGGACAGGCATCCCCAAACTGCGGCCCTCCAGATGTTTTGGCCTACAACTCCTATGATCCCTAGCTAAGAGGACCAGTGGTCATGGATGATGGGAATTGTAGTCCAAAACACCTGGAGGGCCAAAGTTTGGGGATGCCTGCTTTAGGGTGAGGGATATGTGTTCCTGGGCTTTAGCTCCCACCATCCATGTCTGTTGGCTGATGGGAGTTGAAGTTCAACAGCCTCTACAGGGAGGGGTTTGCTTAGAAGTGCAGAAAAGAGGACCCCATTCTTATTTCTCACATGCATGCATAGGCAAGTGGGATTGGTGGAAGTGGAAAACACAATCCCTTCTCATTTAGAGAGAGTAAAAGTGTGTCCGCCCAAACTCTTCCTTGATACTCTGTTCCTCTCCTCTCTCCTCCCCACACAGCACCACAGTAATCTTATTGCCACAACTGCCAACACCTGGAAAAGGTGAGTAACATGGAACACACCATGAAACATGCAGTTATTTGGATTTCAAGGCAGAAAATGGGATTCCTTTATAAATCCGGAAACAACTGCAGTTTGGAGGGTGGAGGAAGCAGCCTGGTGATGGAGGCTGTGGCGGTCTGGGATAGAGTTGCTAGGCGACTAGAATCTGGCCCGGGGTGGAGAGGGAGAAAGCGGTGTATGTTTCGTGTTGGACCTGGTTGGCAGGAACAGAGCCTTGAGAGCCAGTGTGGTGTAGTGGTTAAGAGCGGCAGACTCGTAATCTGGGGAACCGGGTTCGCGTCTCCGCTCCTCCACATGCAGCTGCCGAGTGACCTTGGGCTAGTCACACTTCTCTGAAGTCTCTCAGCCCCACTCACCTCGCAGAGTGTTTGTTGTGGGGGAGGAAGGGAAAGGAGATTGTTAGCCGCTTTGAGACTCCTTCGGGTAGTGATAAAGCGGGATATCAAATCCAAACTCTTCTTCTTATTATTGTGGTTCGAAGCAAGACCGAATGTGCAGGAACTGCGCACAGAAGCCGTGCTTAGAAAATGGAGGGGGAAATGCTTGAGTGTGTGTACCTGGATGAATCTGTTTGCCTCACCCTACCCACTAGCCAACGATGTTAATTCCTGCTCTGCTCTTTCCACACAGCTTACGATCACCCGCCCTTCTTTTCTCCATGGTGTCCCTCCCCACCTCGTGCAGATGCTAAGTGTGGAAGGGGAATTGAGGCGTGTTCACCTCCCCACCCCACTGAAGAAGCCACCCATATCATGCTTGGATAGAAGGACGCTACCACAGACCAGCTAACCCACCCCTGTATCTGTCCGTGTGCCTGTCTGGGTCAGTTGTTGTGTCAATAAAGTGACCTTGATGGGACAACCTGTGTGTGTCTCTTGTCCCTCTGGTTTTCAGGGAGTTGTTTTGGAAAGGGGAGCAGTGACTAAAATTGTTTGGCAGGGCACAGCTGTGGAAGGGGATCCATAAGTGAGTTTTGAGGCTGGTCTGAGAGGATGGAATGGCCAAAGATCAGCCGAGTGGACAGCATTTGTGTGCACTGGTTTTATTGTGTGTGTGTGTGAGGGGGGAAGAAACGGGGGGCAGTCTCCTTCTTGGGCGCGTTGCGACGACTTCACGTGAGGAGGAACGGTGTCCGAGGCCAGACAGCCTGCCAGGGAGGGGGACTTTCCTCTGTATTAGTTTCGGGGGACAGATCAAAGAAATCCTTGGTTTCCCCAAGAGTCATTGTCTTCTTCCTCACCTGGAGAACACGCTTTCTTTTCCTCCTGAGCACAAAGGAAAACGAGGGGGGAGGGGGGAGACAGAGATGTAGGAGGCAGACGAACAATAGAGAACATCCTAAAGCGCACTTGAGAAGTCAAAATTCCCCATAAACTATAATACTCCTAGGCCTAGCAATCCTTTGTTGACTGCCTGGCCAAGGCCTATGGTTTGCTGTGCCTCAGAACTTGGAAGCTTCATCAACTGGTTCTCCAGAATGGTCACAACTGGTTCCCAGAGTGGTGCTGGGAATTGTAACTGTGAAGGGTCTTCTAATTACTCCCAGCATCCTTAACAAACTACAGTTCCCAGGATTCCTTGGGGGAAGTGGCATAAGAGTGGTTTAAATGCCAGGTGCGGATGTGAACATAGCTACTCCCAGGCCCTCCAAGTGCCCCCATTTTCCAGGGACAATCCCGGATTTACAGAAACCGTCCCAATTTCTGATTTGATCCTGGAATGTCTTGCTTTTCCGCAGACGTCCCTATTTTCATTGGAGAAATGTTGGAGGGTATGGAGCTATACGACCCTCCAAGCCAAGGAGATAAGTAGCTATCCAACCTTTAGAAGACATCTGAAGGCAGTCCTGTATGGGAAAGTTTTTTTAAAAAAGGTTTAGTGTTTTATTGTGTTTTAAATATGTTGGAAGCTGCCCGGAGTGGCTGGGACAACCCAGTCAGATGGGCGGGGTATGATGATGATGATGATGATGATGATTAAATAGGATGCCCCCATTTTCATCAGAGAAATGTTGGAGGGTATGCACTTCCAGGCTTATTGCTGGTGGTGGACTTTCTGCACATATGCCACCTTCTGCCCAAGGGAACAGCCACTGCCCCCCTCTGCTCTCTCCCCTGATGTACCATCAACCCCAGGAATCTGGATGCATCCTTGTTATTTGGTGCACCTGGTGAATCAGGAGCCAGGGATCGGTCGGCTTCTTTGGGAAGCGAGCCCGGACTCACCTACTGTCTGCTGGGCCTCCGGTTCTGAGGGTTGTTCACCTGCTCGTAACCAACTGGAGCGTCAGATTGGTGGAAGCGCAAGCGGTAGAGCAGCCGTACCCACTGCCCAAAGACATGCTCTTGTTTGAGGGGGTGTGCCAGAAGTTGCAGGTAAAAGGTGCGGCCGTTGGCCAGGCGGATTTTGAGCTGGTATCGCGCCTCGTCGTGGATGTAGATCCGGACAAACTTCAAGGGCAGAAGCCTGGTGGAGGAGATGGAAGTGTGCTCATCAGGAGAAGGTAGTAAAGCGTAAAGGTAAATGGACCCTGGACGGTTAAGTCCAGTCAAAGGCGACTATGGGGTTCTGGCACTCATCTCGCTTTCAGGCCATTTGTCCACAGACAGCTTTCTGGACCACAGCTTTAGACCACAGCGCCACCCGTGTCCCTACAGGAGAAGGTAGGGTGAGACACCTGCTCCCCAAGACCCTCCTATGGCACAAAAGGGTCCCACTCACAACAGTGACAACACTGGGCAGGCCGGGTCGTCCTCTTATATACCTGCTGGGATTGACAAGGCATTTGACCCTCACCTGAATCTTATATACCTGCTGGGATTGACAAGGCATTTGACCCTCACCTGAATCTCATAGCTCTCCCCTAGCAGCCTTTTATTAGTTATCATTTAACTCTTGGGGGAGATAATTAGCATCACACCTCATGTGCATGGAAGTTGCCGAACCAATTAACCAACTAGAAGGGTTACTGTTAATAGCACCAGTTTTCCTATAACTTGATATTGCTGGATAGTTTTGATGAACTGCAAAAGGCATTTTTAGTTTGCTTTTTGTTGCCACCCTGGGACTTTTCTTTATTATTGCCACTTTGTTTTGTACACTTCCCTGCAAATGAAGGAAAACAACTTTTCTGCTGGTATATAATTTTGGTTACTGAGGTAAGTTGTTTGAAAGTTTTTCCACAGGAACTGTTCAGTCTTTAAAGCGCCACAGTTCTTTTTACTGAAACAGGTTAACTTGAATATGTTGGTTGTCTCCAGAATCTGTTTCTAAAGCATCTGCCTGGGGTTGTTTTCCTGAATACACTCAGAGAAAAGATTGGAGAATTACTTTGAGCATGTGCAGGGGGTCCTGACGCATCATTGAAATCAGGCTCTGTCCATCTAAAGCAGTGATAGGGAACTTGTGGTCTTCCAAATGTGGTTGTACTAAAACTCCCATTAGCCCCAGGCAGTACAGCCAACGACTATTTATTTTAGTTCTTTATTTATTCGATTTATAAGGTAAAGGTAAAGGGACCCCTGACCAGTAGGTCCAATCGTGACCAACTCTGGGGTTGCGCGCACATCTCGCATTATTGGCCGAGGGAGCCGGCATACAGCTTCCAGGTCATGTGGCCAGCATGACAAAGCCGCTTCTGGCGAACCAGAGCAGCACACGGAAACGCCGTTTACCTTCCCGTTTGGAGCGGTACCTATTTATCTACTTGCACTTTGAGATGCTTTCGAACTGCTAGGTTGGCATATATTCAATTTATATACCGCCCTTTATTAAAAGATCCCAGGGCAGTGTACCACATCAATAACATAATTTATGAAGCATTATAATAAACCTTAATAATAGACAGCATGCAGTAATACCTCGGGTTACGAAAGCGATCCGTTCCGGATCGCAGTTCGTAACCCGAATAGTTCGTAAACCGAACGCGATGGGCGCCGCCATTTTGCGCATGCGCAAAGCGCGATTTTCACGATTTTTGCGCTTTGCGCTTGCGCAGATCGCGCGCGCGCCGCTTCTGCGCACGCGCGCGCGGCGAAAACACTTCCGGGTTTGCGCAGTTCGTAACCCGAACTGTTCGCAAACCGAGATGGTCGTAACCCGAGGTACGACTGTACTAATAAAATAAGATTTTAATTTTTTTACTTTTAAAAACTATTATTTATTTTTAATATTCCTTCTTTTTTGCTATTACTATTATTTTTACTCTTTTTAGTTGGGAAGTGCCTAGAGTGGCTGGGCCAACCCAATATGATGGGTGGCATATAAAGAATAAATTTATTATTATTATTATTATTATTATTATTATTATTACTGCTACTGATACTATTACTATTACCATTACTACTATTACTATAGATGGGACATGGTTGGCGCTGTGGGTTAAACCACAGAGCCTAGGGCTTGTCGATCAGAAGGTTGGCAGTTCGAATCCCTGTGACGGGGTGAGCTCCCGTTGCTCGGTCCCTGCTCCTGCCAATCTAGCAGTTTGAAAGCATGTCAAAGTGCAAGTAGATAAATAGGAACCGCTACAGCGGGAAGGTAAACGGCTTTTCTGTGTGCTGCTCTGGTTCGCCAGAGCTGTACGCTGGCTCCCTTGGTCAATAACACAAGATGAGCGCCGCAACCCCAGAGTTGGTCACGACTGGACCTAATGGTCAAGGGTCCCTTTACCTTTTTACTATCATTATAATAACAGACCCCTGCCCCACATTTAATAGGCCATAGATTATTTAATGGTCAAAGGCCTGGGTAAAGAGGATTGTTTTTGCCTGGCTCCTAAAGACATGTAATGATGTCACCAGGTGAGCCCTCTGAGGAAAGCATTCCACAGACAGGGAGCCACCACAGAAAAGGCCACCCTCTGAGCCTCTCAGAGAGAGGGGGGAACCCAGAGAAGGGCCTCGGATGACAGGGTCTGGAGAGAGGCATACATAAGTATTGAAGTCTTGTGCTGCGACTAAGTTATGCTGGGAGTCATCTGGCAGACCACAGCTTCCCCATTCCTGGTCTGTGGTAAGTGGGTAGGATTACATAACCTGGAAGCAAAACTTCCGGGCAGCCTCGAGACTCCAAACCTCCTACCCCATGACTTAAGGTGGCAACCCTAGGAACCAGGGCCGGTGCTAGGGCTTTTTGCGTCCTAGGCAAAATCACCTTCTGGCGCCCCCGGCACATGCACCATGACGCATGCGTCATGCCCCACGCACAACGCCGCTGACGCTCCCTCCATAGGCGGGAGGAGCGCACAGCGTCCCCTCCATAGGCGGGAGGGCGCTGAGCTCTCCTTTTGGCTCGCACTCCTCCCGCCTATGGAGGGGACGCTGTGAGCTCCTCAGTGGTTGCAACAAGCGAGCGGTGGCGGAGGCAGCAGCAGCACCCGCAGCTGAAGGCTTCAGCTATGGGCGCTGCCACCGCCACCGCTCGCTCGTTGCAACCGCTGAGGAGCTCACAGCGTCCCCTCCATAGGCGGGAAGAGCGCGAGCGCACGCTATGGGAGGGCGGCGGTGGCACGGGGCTTTTGCGGGGCAGGCTGGCCAGCGCCCCCTCCATTTACGCGCCCTAGGCAACTGCCTAGTTCGCCTAAATGGATGCACCGGCCCTGCTAGGAACACAGGCTTGAAAACAGAACACACTGCCTTAAAAGCAAGACCTACTGGGACTTACCTCCAAGTTGTAGGGACGCTGCAGGACTGGGCGGTAAGTGGTGTGGATGTTGATAAAGTGACTTACCCAAAGAGCTGCAGCTCATCGTCGGGGCCTGGCGATGCCTCAGGATTGGGACACTCACACGGGTACTGCCCTGTTATGCATGAGCCGGGTCGGGCCAGGAGCATGAGATCTGGAAGCTCCAGGCTTGGGCTGGTGGCAGCAATGCCCACAGTAACCCTGTTGGCTATGTCTCCTGTCTTGGTTACCTGGGAAGAGAGAGACTCCCTTTCTCGTGCCTTCATAGCAACTGTCACTAAAGGACATCTTGGGGCGGCATTCACATCAGGACTATTAAAAAGCAAGGAAAAGGGACACCTGGTCCTCCCAAACTTCAGGGAATTTCCCAAGCACTTAGTACCAGCTAAAACAGGGGCGAGGAAACCCAGTGGTATAATGTGTATGGGGAGGGGGGGGAGCATAGGGACGGTTGTCCTGAGCGCAAAGTTGTTAGGGGTGTGTGTGCAACATTTCTCTATGTGAACCAGGAAGTGACCTCTTCTTTTCTTATCTCTGCGGCTGTAATCTCCTGGATGGTGCAGACGCTTAAAAAAATAATAATCTAATTTTTCCAAAAATAAGGTAAAGGTAAATGACTCCTGGACGGTTAAGTCCAGTCAAAGGAGACTATGGGGTGTGCGACGGGATGAGCTCCAAAAATAGAAGACAATTAGTCAAACATTTTCAAATATACTTTCCCATGGCAATCGACTTCCCTTCCACCTTTCTGTGGTTTCCTCAAATTATCTATTACTGCTACATATTATAATTATTACATACCTTCTTTTCTCCATCATATTATCAGAATAACTTTTTAAAAAACCACATGATGTATTTATGAATTTTATGTATTTAGAATCCACCATTATAACCCGGAATATCATAAAATATGTTGCGGAGAGGAAAAGTGGCGTCACCCAGCCTGTATTGCAATCCTACACATATTTATGTAGATTGAATCAGTTGATGAACCAAATGCAACACATCTGACTAAGCTTGTTTTAGTCAGGTTATACGTATCAGTGGTTGGAAAATAGGGAAGCCAACAGTAAGCGGAACCAAGTAATTTGCTTTGTCCCTGACCCCCCCCCCGCCCCGCCCCTGCTGAATTCTTCAAGGGCAGCCCTGAGAGCTGCCAGCCTGGGCCACCCACTGCATTGGCTGTTAAGTATGAAGGCAGGCAGGTGGAAGTTGACTGATGACAGACCTGGATTGCTTGGGGCAGTTTGCTCTAATGGGGCAGCCTCCACTGCGAGTCATGTACTGAACTCACCTGCATGAAATTGCTTTCAAACAGGGGACAATCCTTGAGCAAGCCATATTCCCCGGTAGCTAGGCACCTCTGCAGGTCTCCCATTCCTAAACTTGGGACATCCAGTGGGCACAAAAGCGGTCCGGGCTACTGCAGCCTAGAACCTGTTTGGAGAAGGAGGAGGAAGTCTGAAAGTGCCAAGAAATCCTATTCTGTTTTTATTTTAAGAAATGTTTAAAAGTACTTTTCAAAAACAACAACAACCCAGATTCCTTTTTGTTGGGGATGATTCAGACGGGAAATTCCCAGGTGTCAAAAAAGGTTATTTATGTATGCCACTACTGTGGCCCATGTTTTGTTAGCCCAAATATGGAAAACGAACGAGGTCCCAACTAAAGAAGAATAGCAACTGAAACTGACGAAATATGCGCAGCTTGTGGACCTAACATATAGAATAAGAGAACAAGAAGAATATACGCTTAAAGAAGATTGGAAAATGTTTATTGAATATATGGGGGGAAATGGTGTATACTTGAAAACGTTAGCAGCATTAAGATAAATTCAACAGTGTAAATGTGTTTTGATGGATGCAATACTGTAATGTAATACCTACTGAATGGTTTAGTTTATGTAAAATATGCAGGGATTTATGTTATGCAAAACGAACCCTGGAAAGAGAAGAAGGGACGTCACTGATATCTTAAGTTTGTTTCAATGAATATCATAAAATGTGAAACAGAAAATTTAATAAAAATCATAGGGGTGGGGGTGGGAATCCTATTCTGGCCACAAAAGACAATTGGGAAACAACAATGTCAGCTTTTCAACATTACACTGTATCGCCAGCCAAACATCACAATATACATCATGATGTTGAAACACTGAGGGAGGAAAAAGCTGCATCGGCCCCAGCCCTGTGAGGCGCCAGGGTGAAACCGCCTCAGCTCCCTTGGAAGGCGCAGTGGTAGTTTCACCCTGGGGACTTGTGGGGCCAGGGCTGATGCAGCTTGTTCCTCTCTCCGCGAGCTGGGTGCTGGCAATGGAGGACGTCAGGTGCAAGCAAGCCCCACCTGTGATATACTGCCCCATTCCACTCTGGCCCTCAAACTGGTCCTGGGTGATGCATGAATACATTGCCCAGGCCTAATGGTCAATAGCAATGGCAGAGAAATTAAACATGTCAGGTGAGAGCGGCAAAGGGCAAACACAATCCCTCTTCCTTTTATAACATATGGCAAATGTTTACTGAATACATACATTGTTCAGACTGCGGCAATATAATCCACCCGACACTCATGGGAAAATGTAGTGTGATCTTTTAGACCAATCAAATGAAACTTTATGACATAACATGGCAAAAGTCTTAACTTTACCGGGGCAAGTTATATGTTGCTTACTGTTGTTAACAACTGTCTTCTGAAAATGTATCTTCTGCAACATGAAAAATAACTAAAAACATTATTTATTTTTATTTTAAAAAATGGTATTATATATTATCTTGGCAGCACATATAGTAATTGCAAGTCAATGGAAAACAGCCCCAATCTTACACTGGATGTTTGGTACCATTTTCTATGGAATATAGCTATAATGGAAAAAAAATAAGATTTAGACAAGGACTAGAAGATCCAGACACTTTTTCTGTGATTTGGCATCCCTTTAAAACATATACAAGTGTCCCGTCCCTATTTTCCAGGGACAGTCCTGGATTTACAGAAGCCACCCTAGATTCTGATTTGATCCTGGAATCTCCCACTTTTCCTTAGGACGACCCTATTTTCATCTGAGAAATGTAGGAGGGTATGGCGTTATGTGATCTCTGAGGCAAGGAGATAAGTATACAACATAGCTGCCAAGTTTTCCCTTTTCTCACGAGGAAGCCTATTCAGCATAAGGGAAAATCCCTTAAAAAAAGGGATAACTTGGCAGCTATGGTATACAACTATACAACCTTTGGAAGACATTCCCTGTATAAGGAAGTTTCTTGATTTTCTTAATGTTTTTATATATGTTGGAATATATAATGTTCATATATATATTGGAAGCTGCCCAGAGTGGCTAGTGTTATGTATTAGTGTATACAGTGGTACCTCGGGTTACGAACGCGATCCGTTCCGGGTCGTAGTTCGTAACCCGAAAAGTTCGTAACCAGAAAAGGGCCCGAACCGCCGTTTTGCGCATGCGCAAAGGCGCGCGGCGCTTCTGCGCACGTCGCGAAAATACTTCCGGGTTTGCGAAGTTTGTAACCCGAGGTGTTTGCAACCCGAGGTATGACTGTATAGTTTTCCCTCAGGTCCTCAGGTCCTTGACAGTTGTTTTAGGAGGGAACTTTAGGAGGGAACTTTGAATTATGTTTGATACATTGTTTGAGCCAGCCTCTATAAAAGCAGGCCGGCTCAGCAATGCAGTTCTGTTCTGTTCTGGCTTCTGAATAAAGAGCTTCTTGAAGAATTGCTGCATTGTCAACCCACTATTTAATAGCTAGGGCAACCCAGTCAGATGGGTGGGGTATAAATAATAAAATTATTGTTATTATAGAATAGAATATCCCTATATTCATTGGACAAATATTGGAGAGTATTTGACAGCCATCCAACCTCTGCTTTAAATACGTCAATGAAGGAGGGAATTGTGGAAAAGCTGATTCTGAAACTCCTAAAAATGCAGCTGGTGCCCGAATTCGTAGGAAGCGAGGACAGAAGTAACAGAAATACAGACAGGAGCCCCCTCTGTCTCGATTTTCATCTGCTTGACCAGCCATTGGGGAAACCGCAGACTGCTCCCCAATCGTTAGTGGCTAATGTTGGGCAAAAAAAATAAAAATCAGAAGAGGGTAATAAAGGGCTCATACGGTAGTTCTGCAAGGCAGTAGAGAAGGAGGCAGTGTGTTGATGCACAAGACCCCCATTTGTTCTTTCTTCTCCCCACCAAAAAGAATTGCTTCAAGCAGGGCCCGATTTAGGTTTGATGAGGCCCTAAGCCACTGAAGGTAATGGGGCCCTTTATAATGTCCAGCTGTCCTTTGTCAACAACAAATTATCACTGTTTTCTGTGTTGAATATATGCTGTATGGTAATTTATGGACCTAATAGGTATCTAAAGCCATTTGCACATGCAGAATGTAGGCACCATATATAGAGAAATGAGCAAACCAGTGATATTTTAGGGAGCAGGTGGGTCCCATGACTTACACCAGAGGAGCTTACACAACACAAAACACTGTTGCTGTATGTAGGTTTTATTTTATTTGTTTTTTAATCTTATATTTTGGAAATGTACACCCAGTTTTTTCTCCCTTTAATTTTTTTTGGGGCCCCCAAGAGAGTGGGGCCCTAAGCTATAGCTTGTTTAGCTTATACGTAAATCCGACACTGGCTTCAAGTCAATAGGATCGCAGCCTAACTAGTGCACATTTAATAGGAGGGCGATTGGTTCCCCTCCGCCGCCACCTGCTCTGCGTCCACCCAGCAAGCTTCCCGCGTTTTTTTTGAACCGGGTAGCAATCAGGGGAGGAGGTCCAGCCCCTGCGCATGCGCGCGAGACCCAAACCTTCGGCGGCCTCCGATTGGCTCGTTTCGCCTCGCCGAGACGTCTCGGTTAACCCACGCCTGCTCCTCCGCCCATAGTGCCTTGCGGCCCGCTCTGTCACGTGACAGGAAAAAAGGGAGCAATGGCCGCCGTGGGGGCCGCTGGAAGGCCCTCCCGCCGCTCCCTCCCGGTTTTCCTCGTCCTCCACCTCCTCCTGCTGTCGTCGCCGTTCCTCGCCCGGGCCGCCGGAGCCGGGAGCTGCCGAGGGGAGTCGGGCCTCAGAGTGAGTCGCCTGAGGGGTGAGGGGTGGGTAATTAATATGCAATGAGGGCCGGGCGCGGATTGGCTGCCGGGAGACCGGCTGATTAGTATTCAAGAGCGTCAGCCGGGTCAGAGGAGAAGCCTGCTTAGTCCTGCGTTTGGCTTCGTACGGTGGCCGGCCAGGGGCCCCTGAGAAGCCCCATGGGCAGGACACGGAGGCAGCGGCCCTCTCAGAGCTGCGTACGCACCACGTACATTTAATCATGTTTTCCCTCCACGCACCCCAAAGAATCCTGGGAACTGAAATTTTCTTAACTTACAGCGCCCTTAAACTACAGTCCCTATTGTAAAGCATGGGATGCTTTACATGTATAGCATATATACAGACTGCTCCTGGAGGTAGCATAGAACCATAATGACTAGTAGCCTTTGTTGTTGTTGTTTAGTCGTGTCTGACTCTTCGTGACCCCATGGACCAGAGCATGCCAGGCACTCCTGTCTTCCACTGCCTCCCGCAGTTTGGTTAAACTCATGTTCGTAGCTTCGAGAACACTGTCCAACCATCTCATCCTCTGTCGTCCCCTTCTCCTAGTGCCCTCAATCTTTCCCAACATCAAGGTCTTTTCCAGGGAGTCTTCTGTTCTCATGAGGTGGCCAAAGTACGGTATTGGGGCCTCAGCTTCAGGATCTGTCCTTCCAGTGAGCACTCAGAGTTGATTTCCTTCAGAACGGATAGGTTTGATCTTCTTGCAGTCCATGGGACTCTCAAGATTCTCCTCCAGCACCAGAATTCAAAAGCATCAATTCTTCGGCGATCAGCCTTCTTTATGGTCCAGCTCTCACTTCCATACATCACTACTGGGAAAACCATAGCTTTAACTATACAGACCTTTGTCGGCAAAGTGATGTATTTGCTTTTTAAGATGCTGTCTAGGTTTGTCATTGTTTTTCTCCCAAGAAGCAGGCGTCTTTTAATTTCATGACTGCTGTCACCATCTGCAGTGATCAAGGAGCCCAATAAAGTAAAATCTCCCACTGCCTCCATTTCTTCCCCTTCTATTTGCCAGGAGGTGATGGGACCAGTGGCCATGATCTTGGTTTTTTTGATGTTGAGCTTCAGACCATATTTCATGCCCTCCTCTTTCACCCTCATTAAAAGGTTCTTTAATTCCTCCTCACTTTCTGCCATCAAGGTTGTGTCATCTGCATATCTGAGGTTGTTGATATTTTTTCCAGCAATCTTAATTCCGGCTTGGGATTCATCTAGCCTTTCGCATGATGAATTCTGCATGTAAGTTAAATAAGCAGGGAGACAATATACAGTCTTGTCGTACTCCTTTCCCAACTTTGAACCAATCAGTTGTTCCATATCCAGTTCTAACTGTAGCTTCTTGTCCCACATAGAGATTTCTCAGGAGACAGATGAGGTGATCAGGCACTCCCATTTCTTTAAGAACTTGCCATAGTTTGCTGTGGTCGACACAGTCAGAGGCTTTTACATTGATCCATGAAGGGGGACTAGTAGCCTTATCTTCCATGAATTTGTCAAGCCCCACCCCACGTTTGGATCTGTGCCAGGTTGTGACTCGCAGTGTCTTGTGGCAGTGAGTTCCAGAGGTTTTAGCTTTCTTCTTTCTGAGGAAGTACATTGTTTTGCCCGTCCTGAAAGTCCTAGCATTCGGCTTCGTTGGAAGGCTTGAGAAGCTTGCGTGTCTGATTCGAGTGTTATAAGAGAGGGAAAACAGCCTCTCTTGGCCACTTTCTCCTCTTCAAACGTAATGAGCTCCTGCTTAGAAATGAGGCAAATGCTCCAGCATGAGTTCCACAGGGTGTGGTTGGCATCACCAAGTTGGGACAGGTGAATTTCCAGTGACTTGAACTGGCTGCTGTGGAGCTACAGAGTAATAAGGTGTTTTTCTTTGCACTAAGCACAACTGTTACCTAATAAAGCCTGTGTCATACTTTCTGCAAGTCACTTAAAACAGGGGTGGAAAACCAGCTGCATACACACTATAACATCTCAAGTGGCATTTTATGCATCTGTAGTGAGTTCTAGTCTAAAAAAGTTTATGTCACAATGAATCAGTTAGTCTTTAAGGTACTATAATATTTAGTTGCATTTACAAGTCATAAATCTACTTTTTCTGGCATTGCCTATTATTTTCACCCAAAATGAAAGTATCACTATTTTGTAATCAGTGTATGCCACCAAAACTATGAGAGTCTGTTCCCAAGCAAGACATGCTGTGTATACTGGCAGAGAGAAGCTCTGGTGTATTTGCTTCATGGCAATCAACAGTGTGCTCTTTAAGAAAGTAGGTGCAAGGCCTGTTAAATAGTTGCACATGTGGGATATGGGAAAGAACAGGGGCACAGCAGAGGATGGGGACAGAAGCCGAAAGAATGTTGGAATCAGTCTCTGATCTACCTTTGTTCCTTCCAGCCAGGTGAGGCCCGTGACACTGAGGCCTGTGGACTGAACCTGCAGTTGGAGCATTCATTTGAGTTGGGTGAGTTGATGGGGTAGGGATGGACCCAAGGGTTTGTGAAGCCTGATTAGGCAACATACCCAGGGTGAGTGAAGGTTCATGGCATCAGGGTCATCCACAACCTACACACAGTCAGCTGCATGTCTATATTGTACAATCATAGAATTGTAGAGTTGGAGGGGATCCCAAGGGTCATCTAGCCCAACCCCCTGCAATGCAGGAATCTCAACTAAAGCATCCATGACAGATGGCCATCCAACCTCTGCTTTAAAACCTCTGGTGAAGGAGAGTCTACAACTTCCTGAGGGAGTCCGTTCCATGTGTTCATAAATGTATACATGCAGGGATCTTTTCATTTGTGTGCAGTTGTATGTATGTGACTCACCTTGGATATTTTGTGATAATGGGGGCCTGGCATTGCAGAATTATTGTGAGATTCCTGGTCTGATGGCCCTACTGGGCTCAGGAAGGGTGCATTTTGTTCATTAATGTGGGTTTTCGGGAGAATTTCCCTAATTTGCATGAGGTAATATGCACCGGGGAATTTTCAGTTTACTTTGGGGGGGGGGGAATCTGATATCCCAGAAAGTGATTTGATTTAGTAAGCTTATTTTACTTGTAAACCTAGCTTAAAGTTTTGAAACTGCCAGGCTTGCCTGATGTATTTGCAGTTGGCACCAGTTCGCTATTACTAATGAACTTACGAAACTGGGGGGGGGGGGGAATCCATGAAAAAATGAAGCAGCCCACATCACTGTTGTTGTTGTTGTTGTTGTTGTTGTTGTTGTTGTTGCTGCTGCTGCTGCTGCTGCTGCTGCTGCTGTTGTGCCCCTCCCACATACAAGCTTGGATTTTTATCTCCTGCCAGAGGCGATGTGGGGTGTAAGTCACCCCTAATGTTGTATGTGAAGCAGAAGGGGAAGAGATTACTTTGTCGATGGATTTTGCTCTGGGTATGATGAGTGAGGCCTGAGAAGGCCTTCTCCTTCAGATTGTGGGCTCTAGTCTATGAAAGCATAAATCATAACTTTCCTCTTCTGTGCCTTCTTGCAAAACCCTGGCCCTTGTCCATTCCATTTCCCCCAGCAGCACTGTCACTGGAAAGCACTGTAAGTTTCCCAGACTAGCTGAGAGGAGGGGAAGCCCTGTCCTCTCTATTCTGTTCCCAGTTCCTAGGAAAGTGACGCACCCCTGCCCTCAATTGGGGCAACTCCTGCGTTGAGGAAGGATTAAAGAAGAGTCCCTCTGCAGCTGTCCGGCACATTCATGTGCCTACTTTCGCCCAAGATTTTTTGACTACATTTGTCTTCCAAAAATTGAAGTTCCTTAAAAATACGTATTTTAAAACCCACCAAGCAATTTCTTGTTTCAGTCTTCAACAGTGCCTACCTATTTAACTCTTCTGTGTGCACATGTTCTCTTTTTGTGTTACACTGGGGTCTAGATGGTGTTGGTAGGGCGTGGCTTGATTGCCGTGTGCATTCCACCTCCAACATGCTGGTGAGAAAAGGGACAGAGATGTGTCGCACCAGTGGATTTTTGATGGGAGGTCTACAGTAGTTGGAACTAAGACTTGGGATCTCCAGATTTGGGCCTTGCTGGTCAGGAGGTATACATAGAAAGAGGCATGGGATTCATTCTACTGGAGTTTGACCATAATCCAGGGCCCTATGGGATTTTCTTTCTCTTGCAGATGACAGCATCCGGTTCAAAAAGCGGGGTACCCTCTTGTGGAGTGGGGGCCCCGACTCCAGCCTCTCACTAAGCCAGAAGCAGTTGTCTGAGGAAGAGCGCAACAAACTCAGGGTGAGTGTGAGTGGAAGAGGAGAAGCCTTGCCTTCACCAGGAGAGGCAGTCTCAGTTAGCTAAGAGGCACTTTGAAAGAGGGCGACTTTCTTCTAGTGAGGGTGAGTCATGGATGGAAGGGGGACTCTGGTGATGCTGCACTTGGAGTATGTGCTGTGTGCCATACACCTGCCAGCCACCAGCAGGATAGTGTGTCTTCTTTGACGATTGCTCGTGGCCAAGTAAGATTGTCTTCCATAAATACGTTTTTTTAAACAGTGAGTCCGTAAGTGACAGTGGAGGCCAATTCTGGATCCACACATTCCCCACAGTGGGGACTCCCGGGTGGGAGTTGAATACAGAGAGGGTTTGCCAAGTGCGCCTTCCTCTTAGCATGTTTCTCCCTTTTGTCCTGAGTTCGAGCCTCTTCAAAGCCCATGCCACCTTTGGTAAAGGTTGTTCTCCAATTGGAGCGCTCGCAGGCCAGTGTTTCCCAGTTGTTAGTGTTTGTGCTACATTTTTTATGGTGACTGTGCCTCTGAAACAGAATTGTAGCATCCTAAGGACCCCCCTTTTTTTAAAGGAGCAAATTTCTACCTATCCTGGTAGGTAAAGGGTAATGGGACCCCTGACCATTAGGTCCAGTCGTGACCGATTGGCCGAGGGAGCCGGGGTACAGCTTCCAGGTCATGTGGCCAGCATGACAAAGCCGCTTCTGGCAAACCAGAGCAGCATACGGAAACGTCGTTTACCTTCCCGCTGTAGTGGTACCTATTTATCTACTTGCACTTTGACGTGCTTTCAAACTGCCAGGTTCGCAGGAGCAGGGACCGAGCAACGTTGTGGGGATTCGAACCGCCAACCTTCTGATCGGCAAGCCCTAGGCTCAGTGGTTTAACCCACAGTGCCACCCACGTCCCTTACCTCTCCTGATATAAGTTTGTAAATACTTCACCTTTCCGTTATTTCCTTCTATATGTTTTTAAAGGCTCCAAATTACTATGTGTAAACAAAATGAGCCATGCAAAACTAATCAAATGCATTCCAGTACCATTGAGTTTTGATTGTGCAGCCTTGGATATGGTTCCTTTAGCTGGGGTGGGGTTTGGGGGAGTTGGGCGCATTGTGCCTCCTTTCTACTTATGTGTCTCTTCTCCACAAACCCCAGGAAGTGGCAACAGAGGGTGGGTTGTACCGCGTGCGGATCCCACGACGGCCCCTGGTCAGCATGGAGGAGGCTGGAATTGAATACGTCACCTCTTTCATCCGAGCGGTGAGTGCCGTTCATAGGAACCCTGGGCAGGGGTCCTACTTTTCTGCATGTAGAGAGTGCAGATGGAGAAGCTGAATTCTGCCCAGCATCTTGGACTGACATTACCTCTTTGCGAGAACACCCACAAACGGGTGGATTTCTTGCTCCCACATACACCTGCCTGGACTTTACAGTCAGGTAGAGGTGACTTTTTAGCAGCACTGTAGGTAACATGTGAGAGGGCATTCTCAATATTGACACTCAATTGTGGAGTCCCCTCCCTTCACAGATTGCACTGGCACAAACCCTGATGGGCTTTCAGTGCCAGGCAAGAAAACATTTTCGCTCAGGCCTTTGGCCACACTGGATGTGGAGTTGCATAGCCTGTTCTTTGCCCCATTGAATTATTGTATGTGGTGATGAGTTTATTGTTTTACAGATTTTCTGTGCTTGTTTTCATTGTGCATTACGTGTTTACATTTTACACTGTATCCCGCCTTGGAATTGTTTTGATGAAGAGCAGTCTAAAAACTTGCTAAATAAGTACCTAGCCTAGGCACATGACAGTTTTGGAAGTGTTTGAGGGTATATGTATCTCATTTTGGGGTTTGAAAGAGGGAGAGCCATTAATGTGGGGAAATATTGGCTTGGTTCCTAAGTTAGAAACTTGTCTATGATGCTTCCGAAAGACGTTAGGGGGCTGGTTCAGCTCCAGAAGAAAGGAACTCCTTCCTTGTTAGCACAGCTACCAAGAACCCAACTCCTACATGCACTTGGGGTTTGATCATTATTAACCTCCAATCTTAAGAAACTGGCAGAACATAGGAAGAGAGTGGCCAAGTTCAAAATGAGTCTGTCTCTGGACAGAGCATTGCGTCTTGTGGGCTCCATTTATTCACCACCGGTGGTTTTTTTAGCTGAGCCGAGGAAGGCCAGCCTGCGTCCCATTGCTTGTTTGCATTTGAGAAAAGGGTAAGGTGGCCAGCAACTTCTGTCTGTCTTCCCCTTCCTTGCAGTGCTCCATGGTGGAGTCTCATCTGTCAGACAGGCTGACTGTTCACACGGATGTCGCTGGCAATATCATAGGCCTCTCCATTGTCACCCTGCCCAGTTCCTGCCATGGGGCTGAGGTGGAAGATGTGGACCTGGAGCTCTTCAATACCACCGTCCTCCTCCAGCAGCCCATACCAGCAGCTGTGTGAGTCTCTGTGTGCAGTGAGGTGGGGCTGGCTGGCAGCAGGGGTTCTGGTAGGCTGCGCAGTAGGTAACGAATGCATGGAACTCACTGCCACAAGATGGGGTGATAGACACTTGCTTAGGTATCTTGTATCAACGAGGGGAGGAACTGGAGAACATTGCTTAGTATATTATTCATATTGCTACTTGGTCCATGGAGAAAACTGTATTGAAATGTGTTGGGCATATCACATGTTGTAATAATATTCCATTTATTTTTAGCAGCAGCATGAGGATTTACACCTCCCTCCTCTCTCTCTCTCTCTCTGTCTCTCTCTCTCTCACTCTCTCTCCTGGCTTTGCCTTCTTCTTTTTTGCCACTGACAGCCTTTTGCTTTCCTCCCCAGCCCTGAGACGGCAGCGTTTATTGAACGCATGGAACAAGAGCAGGCTCAGAAAGCTAAGAATCCGCAGGAGCAGAAATCTTTCTTTGCCAAATATGTAAGTGGGGGTGGGGAAGAGCAGCTGCCCAACTCCTCCCTTCTCGTCCTCTCCCCTCCATACAAACATACAGGATAAGTTAAGGAGTCCGATTGCTGGCGTGACTCTGAATCTGGTCAAACCACTGCTCTTGGGTGAGGGTGGAGGGCGATCCCTGCTCCCTACTCTGATATCTGTTCTCCCCAATCCCTGCAGTGGCATTTAATTCTGGGCGGGGCAGTGCTTCTACTAGCAACCAGCTCTGCAACAGCCCCTCGGGAGCCAGGACGTCAGCCCTGAGCAAAAGTAAAGCCACACTCAGCTCATCTTGCTTCCATCTTCCTCCTGTACCACCTTTAATACTTTTCGGTGCTCCCCTTTCTCCCTCCCTCCCATGCCCCCACCAATAGCTCCCTGAAAGGACACCCTCCCCCCCACCCCACCCCAAAAATAAGTCCTTTCCTGTAAGCCTCTTTCTGTCTCGCAACCTCTGTATCACAGATGAGAAAGCTTTGGCCCTCCAGATGAAGGACTCCAACCCCTGTCGGCCCCAGGCAGCATGGTCAGGGGTGGTGGGAGTTACAGGATGTTAAAGGAGTAACATCTGGAGGGCCCTGGGTTTCCCAGCCCACTGCTGTCTATCAAGGTGGAGGGTGCTTAAGGTAGATAGATTCATCTTCCCCCCCGTCATCACCTGTGGATCGATTGATTCAGTGGGCTGGTGTTCCATTTTCTAGTTCCTGATACAGTACATTCCAAGAACAGCCAAAGCCTTCAAAAGCTTGCTGCCACGTTTTGTTTTGATTTCATGTACCTACGACTTGCCCTGCTTGAGTCAAGAAACTCGCCTCTTCTGCCCCTGGTTGGATAGCTAACGCTTTGTGAAAAGAAAGCAAGGGCTCATTTTATGGAAACGGGAGTCTGGCCCTTCCTCTGTGTCCTTTTCTGTTTCATCCTGCCAGGCTCTCGCTCCCCTGCACCCCACCAAAGCATGGCAGAATCAAAATTCCCTTTTCTGGTGGAAGGTCCTTCCTTCTTCATAGGCACAACCCCCTTTCCACTGGCTGTCACGGAAACTTAACCATTTTTAATCCCTGGTGGCGGGAATCTTGTGATTGGGATTTGGAAAAAGGGACAGCGTCTGCGTGTCGTCTGGGAGGAAGGAATACATAACATGGAATGGCGTTCTGGTTTTCATGTTAACTCTCTTCCGAAGGTGAAGTGGCTGATGGGGGTGGGTCAGATCTTGAGGGTGGTGGGGGCACTTGTTGCCATTGCCCAGAAGGAGAATTTGGGGGAGGGGGCAGGTGCATCGCACAGGAGGGAGAGCCTCTTTTCAGCTGTAACCTCTTTCTCTTTCTCCCACAGTGGATGTACATCATCCCCATTGTCCTGTTCCTCATGATGTCTGGAGCACCTGATGCAGGGGGACAAGGAGGGGGCAATGGAGGCAGTGCTGGGGGAGGGGGGCGGTGAGGGGAACCTGCCTTTCCTATGTTGCGGGATCGTGTAAATAAATATTATTGGGGGAAAATGGCATCTCTCCTAGTTTTGATTTGTGGGGGAGCAGGGCCAGGATCGATCGTGAAATAAGTGCTGCTGGAGTTTGAGAGGAAATGACAACTTGCCCTCCTCTCAACCCAGGTAGATTCGCTCCCAAGTAACCACACTACTTTGTCCCTGGGCACCCTAATATTTATGTCCGAGTGACTCACATTTTGCCTTCAGGATTCAGAACAGGAAATGGTCATCTGACCAAGCCCTGCATTTGAAACTCTCCACAATTCTAGACTGTTGCATCTCCAAAAACATGAGGACTAGGAGCTTGCTGGGGTTAAAAAAAAGATTGTAGAAGCTATTTTGTAGGATGCTTTTGTTACTAGCAGAGGAGGCTGAAAACAGTAGTACAGGGACGAGATGTATAGGTGGAATCGATAAGTTACAGCTGGCTCTCCTGATAATACTGAAAACAAAAGGAACTGACAGCATGCTCAAAATAACCCAGTTACCAGGTGCCACAGCTCTATCTATGGAACCAAGTGCGTTTTTGGCAATTTCCATCCTGACAAGGAAAGAGATGAATTCAAGGCACCCGCTTCTGTGCATTTTCTAGAGCAGGGGTGGCCAACTCCCAAGAGACTGTGATCTACTCACAGAGTTGAAAACTGACAGTGATCTACCCCCTTTTGGGGGGTTCAGGTCAAAGTTGTTGAGATTTTTTTGTGGGGGAGCCAGTGATCTACCGCAGATGTTTAGTGATCTACCGGTAGGTCACAATCTGTCTGTTGGACGTGCCTGTTCTAGAGCAAGGATTCTCAAACTTTCCAAGCAGACCTGCCTGAGGTGGCTAAAGATTACTGGGATTGTCAGCCACAAACTGATGGTGCAGGGCACAGCCGGTCACAAAATGGAGGCAGGTGGAGGCAGAGTTGGGCATAATGACCAGCATCACTTTCTGCTGATATCTAGTCCATTGAATTTGCTATAGCTTATTTGCCATAGTGGTTTCCTTGTAGCAAGAGATTCTATAATTAAGCTTTTCTCAAGCCAAGGCAGAATTTGCTCACCCAAGGGCTTTAAGTAGAGAAGTATAGTCTTTGCTATTTCCCCCTTTCTATGTGCTTCAAAGTAATTTTTAGTCACCTGTAGCTTCTGCTTTCGCTTCCTAAGAAAACAACAACCTTGCCCGTTTCTTTCATCCATCCTCTCTGGTCCCTTTACATTCACTTCCTCCTATGGCAGGCCCTGTAATCCTCTTCCCTTTCTCTTCCTGGTTTGGTGGTGGTGATTATTTTATCAATAATACCTTTCTATCTCACTTTTGAATTTCCTTTAACACTTCTGGCCCTTTCTCCTGAGAAGGGAGGAACCTCCCAGCCTCTCTCTGGCTATCTTTGCCCAGTATTTGCTGGCATTAGTTCAACCAAAAGGCTATGGCAGGGCTAGAGCAGGGCAGGCAAGGAAGGAGTACTGGGCCGGCTGTGCCACTGAGGCCCACTGGTGTATCCCCGTTGGAAACTGTCCTAGAGGTGGTTAGGGGCAGAGATGGACTTAAATCCCAAATGAATCTTGGATGCTGTTTGTTGCAGGCAAGGGCAGGACGTGTCCAGCAGAAGAGTCAGTAGTTTCTTTTCAAAAAGTTTACCTTCCCATCCATGTGAATGGGCTCATTTCTACCATGGGGTTTGTGCTGCTGCTTCACTGAGCCTGGCTTTGGCAAGTGGCTGGTGGGAAACACTTCGTTCGCTTTGGCAGCAGCATCAACCTTTCCTGGTTAAACCGGCCTCTGTAAGAAGGCAGCCTGTCTCTTTATGAGCAGGGGAACAACCAGTCAGCTATGCGATGTTGCCCTCGACCTTTAACTTCTCAGGCTGGCCTATAAGGTCAATAACCCATTCCTATTAGGGCTGTTGCCCAATCCTGCTTCAAACACTTAGCAGGCAGAACATTCAGCTAGATGGATGGAACCTCTTGAAGAAACTTGCAGACTTGATGTCTGGCTTTGAGTGGAGCTGGTGTGCTTGTTTAATCAGGAACTTTGTCTCCTCCTTCATTGAGTCATGCTAGATTTTGTGGGTGGAATGTGAAGTGCTACTTCCTTGGAACACTTTGAATGCCCCGGTCCCTTATGTGAGGAATGTGCGTCCACAAAAAGGTGAAGAGCTATGGGCCAAGACAGCAGTAGCAGCTTCCCTGAAGCTACAACCAACTAAGGCAAGGCCAAGAGCAGGGGCTTTCTGCACCATTGCCAGATAGTTCCAAATATTCCGGGTTAGTTGCCTTGTAGTAGTTAAGAGGGGGAGGTTGTGACAGGTAAGAGAGAGACACACAGTTAAGTCCCTGTTGCTTGTTGGACAAAACGAGCCACTCCCAGTTCTTAGCAACTACCGTGAACCATATATGAGCGTCGGCCGAGACTGTCCTGCCTACCTGTTACGACCCAGAACCCAGAACGCATGGATCCCCCGTTGTGGTGGTCCTGGCCGATGTTCTTCCATGCTGCGTCCCTCACGATTGTGGGTCACTCTTGTGGCCCAGCTGGGCTTCCTGTAGCTTCCTGTCCCTGTGTTGCCGCAGCAACAACAAAGGAACGGAACTCAGGAGTGGGGAGGAGTTCTAGAATGTGTGATGCACAGGAAGGCAAACACAGAAGGGTGGCCTAATTGTGGAGCTTGAACCCAGAACTCTTGCAAACAGAAGGATCGTGTGATTGAATGTGGAACTGGTGGGGATGAGAGCTTGGAGCGGGGACCTGTGTGCAGGAGAGTCCGTGAAACAGATAGGGCTAGAGTTAGGAGCCAAGCCAAGGCCCCATGTCTGTTTAATACGGCAAGTAGGCTATGAGCCTCCACACAGCTAGTATCTTACCCCAACAGTCTGCCTGGAATAAACTGAAGGGCTGCACTTTTGCTTATATTGTATAATTCTGCTTCCAAGAAGGTTCACTGGGGCAGTTGTAGGAAATGGTGAGTTGGATGCAAGCCAAGGGGGTGATTAAAATGCCCCTATGGAAGGAAGCGAATGCTGTGCAGGGAGTTTTACTTGAGGGGTTTTTAAAAAACTTTTTTGGATACTTGAGGTTTCAGCTGTTGCTCATCTGTCCTCGAGCTTTTCTTTGGATTCACCAGACCTAGAAACAAGAGGAACCTTTGTTCCCTGCAGAGGAAGGCCAAGGCATTTAGGCTGCTGATTCTGCACTCCTGCAGCTGCACTTAGCCTGCCCCATTTCTCTTCTGCAGTGTCCAGACCACTGCACTTTAAATTAAGGTAACCAGCAGCACATCTCTTCTGCGGTCTCATAGCTATGATGGATTCTGCAACTTGGGTGCTCCACTGGGCAAGAACAATGAATAGCAGGTTTCTATTCCTTTTCACATAGGCAATGCTTGTGGTTTTAGGACAAAAGGAAGAGCCTGCTTGTGGATGCAGGGTCAAATGGACCCTACTCTGCAGAACCCCAGATCCTTGCTCCAGTCTTTCCCCTGCTTGCTGATTTAAGTACATTCACACTCTACCCACTGGGATCAGCGAAGTATTGATCTGTTGGTCTAGTGGGACCTCTAGCTCCTTTGCTAGCCCAGCTTCCTGAGCCTCTTGTCCTTGGAACAAGACAAGGTCAAGAAGTGAACTACCTTACAACTGTTTTATTTATATCTGAGCCCGGCTCCTTAACATTGCAACGCAGGCATGGTCAGGCACCATTTACAAGGCCGGTTTTTGTAAGTAAAACCCCAAGAGGGGGCTGGTAGCGGAGGGACAGAGAGATCTTCCTCCACCAAACTTGCTGTACTTTTCGTGCCGAGCATTTTGCCTACTTACGCACCTAGAAGTAATTCTCTTGCTTCCTATGGCTACAGTTGCTGCATAATTAAGCAAGTCCTTAAATATGTAAAAGCCCTTCCTGCTTAGCAGCCTGGGGATGGGGTGACCTGTGGCCCTCTCCACCTGTTGACAGCATACCTCTCGCCACTGCTGCTGGGCTGCCTAGGTCTGCTGGAAGTTGGCAGTCCCCAAACACCCGGAGGCATAGGTTTCCCATTCCTGATTAATGGAATTTTTGAAGTTGGCTGTGTGCAGCAGGCTAGCAGGTTGGGGATGCCCAGAACCTTTCTCCCCAATGCCTAGTTTTCTATCTGTAGGCATTCTTGACATAAAGCTCTTACAGTCCTTAATGGTACAGCCCCCCTTCCAAACATGGTCTTCCTGAGAAGTGGGAACAGTGTTCTCCGCGGTCTTTGACCTGAACCTTTTTGCCTGGTTTGTCTGAGGTCCTGCAATGTACTTCTTCTCCCCAAATTCAGCCACCCTTGGGAGTTTCATTTCTGTCTACATTCTTGGTTGGGACTTGGGTACAACTATTAACCTGGATAACACATGCCCACCCCAAAACACAGACGCAAATGGCAGGACAGGATGTCCTCTTCCTGTCTTGAAGGCCTTGGGCTACATATAGTCTGGTTCTTGTGTGGCTGGCTGAGGGATTTCATATAGACCAGCTGATGCATTTAAAAAAAATAAAAATAAAGAAAACAAGTGTGTATTGAAAAGTCAGAACAACTGCGCTGGATGCGTGCTAGATTTTGCAGTCTGCAAAATGATCATTCTGTATAGCCAGAGATGGGCACCTGTGGACCTCCAGATGTTGTATTCAGATTCCTGTTGGTTGCTTAGTCATGGGTGGGAGTTGTAATCTCAACAATAGCTGGAGGAGTGCTGGTTCCCCATCCCTACAGTGTCAGGCTCTAAACCCCCACTCCACCCCCAGTGGCGTAGCATGGCCTGCCAGCGCCCGGGCTCATGTGGAAGGGGGGCTAGGGAGGGAAATGGGCGGAGTACGCATGCACATTCAACTGCCTAATGGCGTCCATGTCACCCAGGAGATCGCAGCTGCAGAGATGATAAGAATTGTTCTGTTGTCTGGAGAGATCACTTCCTGTTTCGCACGGAGAAGCTGTTTTCCAGGAGCCCAGCAAGAGAACCACGCAGCTTTATTGAGGCAACACTGGGTGTTGGAATTTTGCCCCCCTAACAATTTTGCGCTCTGGACAACTGCCCCTGTGCCCCCCCCATGCTACGCCACTGCCCACCCCACACCAAGCTTAAGATGCCACAGTTGTCTGTAGTGCCGTTTGCCGGTAGAATGGATTTATAGGGGAATGACTAGGATAGTGTTTCTTGGGTTGTTTTTGGACTACAGTTCCCATCATCCCTGGCCACTGGTTCTGCTTGCTGGGGATGATGGGAGTTGTAGTCCATCAACAGCTGGAGACCGAAGTTTGGGAAACACTGGACTTGGGAGAATGTTTCCGAGAGAGACAAGCCCGAAACTATTTGGAATCCACAAACCCAGCTTCAGCCCTCCACTGCTTCAATCTCATTGGTCTTAAAATATGGTGTTTTTATCCAGTTTTATTGATGTCACTGTTTTGTTTTAGCAGCAGCTTCAAGTTCCAAACCTATTGCAGAGAGAGAACACCTTCCGGCCCCCTCCCCTCCCCCACTTGTGCCGGGCGGGTTGGTACCCAAGCAATTGGGGGGGAGGTATATGGCTTCTCCAAAAAAAAGGGGAACGAGGGTTTAGGAAGCAGGGCTGTTTTTCCTGTTTTGTTCCCCTCCCCACTTTCATTTCACACACTTTTTATATTATTAAAATAAAGAAATAAATAACCCCAAAAAACCCACAACCCAACCATAAACAGGACAGAACTTCAATAAACGAGAGGACGGACAAAGACAAAATGACGAATGGACGTGCGTTTGGGTGGGTGGGGGCATAGAAGGAGGGCAAGGGCGGGGAAAACAGAACACCCTTTGACATTCCAAAGAAGAAGAAATTCCGGGGGGGGGGGGGGAGAGAAGCAGGGAGAAAGAGCGACACGAGCAGGACTTTTATAAGACAGAACTAGGACACCTGGGTTCTCTGAACAGGCACTCCCCCAGCTTAAATCTGGGAACCAGCCCGCCTACCCAAACCAGGCGGGAGGCAACCATGCAAGCTACAGAAGAACTAAATTAACAAAGTTTGGGGAAGGAGGGGGGGAAGAGAGACACTGTTACCCCCATACACTTACACACACACACACACAGTCCAGAATCAGTTGACTACGTTGGGAGTTCAGGGAGGCCCCAATCCAGTTTAAAAGGAGGAGCAAAACATTGGCTCCAAACTTTGTCCATCGTGGAGCCTTTTGTGGTGACTACAGGCCACCTAATCTGTGCTGAGAAATGCCAGTGCCCCCCTCAACCCTCTCTTTGCCAGTTGCCCCTCTGGGCAGAGTAGCGAGGGCAGGAAAGCCCCAACGTCTCCCCCCTGCCCCTCATGCAGACTGGAGCAAAGGGTCCCGCGTGCATTCTTGCGAAATGGGAGGACCTTTTCCCTCTCTGCCCCCCCCCAAGTAGGCAGCAGAAGGAACCGTTCCCTGTTCCCTTACCTCATCCAAGAGGTCTACTGTGACAAGAGAAAGCAAAGAACAGAGAGGGAGTCCAGAATATTGCCTCCACCCCACCAGAAGAAAAAAAAATCATCCACATTCTCCAGCAGAGGGTAAACAGTCACTTTGTCCAAAATTCACAGCTAGGAAAAGAGCGAAATCCCATACTTGGGATTGGGAGTGGGGAGAGAGAGGGGAGAAGGTTAAATCTGGGAATCTGTCAAAGAATGTCCCTCCTGCCTGTCATGGAGTCTGTTGCTTTTGCTGTCAGAACTTCCAACAGAGCAGTCGCCTGGCCCACAGGTGTGTTTTGTGACGGGGGCACCTGTTGGATTCCTGCCTGCCATGCAACTTGTTGAAAAGGCACGGGACCTCCATCGGAAAACAAAACGGTGGCGTGCCCGCGCTCCAGCCTGACGCTTCGTAGCAGAGACTCCCAAAACATACATGTCACCGACTGCCACCTCCCCTCCCTCCCTGATGTAAAAAGGACGAGTGGGGAAGGGGAATGTATTTCCGCTCTAGACGCCCAGCACGCACAATTCCTGCCCCGCATGGAAAATTCTCCTTGGTGGCTGCCTTTATGGCTTGGGGGGGGGGATAAGATGCAACAGGCAGCGGCTTCCTGGGGGATCGAAGAAGGGCATAATCTCACACCCCACCATACCAGGCGTGTCCCCCCCCCCTTTGCTGACAGTTCCTGTGGGGTGGGGTCAGAGGAAACAACAGTCCAGAAAGTTCCGAGGCTGAGCGCACATCACTGGAACCCTAAAGAAAGGAAAGGAAAATTGATGTTGGTTTCTTTGCCGCTGCTTCTTCTCCCCCTGCACGCCGCCCATCCCGGCCCATTCCCAAAATGTCAGATTCTGTGTTAAGAATTAGTTACAGGTAGGTAGCCGTGTTGGTCTGCCGTAGTCGAAACAAATTTTTTTAAAAATCCTTCCAGTAACACCTTAGAGACCAGCTAAGTTTGTCATTGGTATGAGCTTTCGTGTGCATGCACACTTCTTCATCAAATGCCAACAGTGCCCTTCAGCTCTCTATATTGGACAAACAGGCCAAACCCTACACCAAAGGATAGGTAAAGGTAAAGGGACCCCTGACCATTAGGTCCAGTCATGACCAACTCTGGGGTTGCGGAGCTCATCTCGCGTTATTGGCCGAGGGAGCCGGCGTACAGCTTCCAGGTCATGGCCGCCAAAGGATAAATGGACATAAATCTGACATCAGGAATCACAAGACAGAGAAACCAGTAGGAGAATACTTCAGTCTCCCAGGACGTTCTATACAAGATCTCAAAGTAGCTGTCTTATTACAAAAGAATTTCAGAAATAGACTGGAAAGAGAAGTTGCTGAATTACCAAACTTAAAACCACGGAGAGACCTGGTCTGAATAGAGACATTGGATTCTTATTTCATTATACATGATAAAGCCATCTCACCGCTTGCTTTTTCCTGTTAAGACCAATTGCAGTCGTTAACAGTTGTCAACAGGTTTACCACTCCTATCAGCCATCACCCATTCCCACCACCCTTCTGAGTAATAATACCCCTTCTCACCCTCTCACTATATATAAGGGTCTGGTGACGTCTGTTTCAGTGTATCTGAAGAAGTGTGCATGCACACGAAAGCTCATACCAATGACAAACTTAGTTGGTCTCTAAGGTGCTACTGGAAGGAATTTTTTTATTGTGTTAAAAATGTTTGAGATCACTATGTTTGGCCCTGGAAGGCACAACAGCTGCAAGGTACCAGCATACATTTTAGTCTAGGCTGAGCATAATGGGAGAGAGACAAAGGCGGAGGTGCCTTTTAGACAACAGCATTTGGGATAGGATTGAACTGGGAGTTGGCATGGCTGGTAGGGAGGGGAGCCTGTGGCCCTCCAGGTGCCGTTGGACTACAACTCCCATCATCCACTGGCCATGCCAGCTGGGGATGATGGGCGTTGGAGTACAACAACACGCAAGAGGGCCACAGACCCCCGATCCCTGCTCTGAACAGTGATATTACTTCTCTAATTATTGGAATTTGGATACTGCTTTAATTGTGGTTTCAGTGTGGTTTAGTTTAGTTTTATATATGTGTGTATGTGTGTGTATGTTAGAAACAGGTTGGTACAGTGGTACCTTGATACTCAAATGCCTTGGCTCCCGAACAAATAGGCTCCTGAACGCCGCAAACCCAGAAGTGAGTGTTCTGGTTTGCGAATGTTTTTCGGAAGCCGAATGTCCGATGCGGCTTCCGCTTGAGTGCAGGAAGCTCCTGCAGCCAATCGGAAGCCGTGCCTTGGTTTTCGAACCGTTCTGGGAGTCGAACGGACTCCCGAAATGGATTAAGTTCGAGATCCAAGGTACCACTGCATTGTTGATGGCATTTGTCTGTCTCAAGAGACAGTGGAATGCGCCTCCGAGGGTGAAGTCAAACTGCTGGAGAATCACAGCACCTGCTGTGGCTGCAGAGGTTTCAAAAGCTGCTGAGAAGTGTACAGGAACCCACACGTTTGCATGTTCTCTGTCCATCTCTCAGCACAAGTTGTGCTGGGGTTGTCAGTATCTGTCTGTCTTGAGGGAAATGGGAGTGTGGGAGTCAAGTCAAACCGCTGAGTTAACAGCACCCAAAGTCACCTCCCCGGGGCACAAGCCTGGGCAGGGTGTATGGAAGTCCTGAGCTGCCCAGACGACAAGTTCCCCCCGGCCTTGCCGATGTGGTCCAAAGGAAAGCAGAGCAAGACGTTCGGCAACAGGTACCACCCCACCCTCTTAGGGAATCCACTCGGGATTTGTGTAGGGTTTACCCCTCAGTGGTTGGCATAGAAAGGGGGGGGGAATTCTACAAATCCCATATAAACATAATCCACAATACAGTGGTGCCTCGCTTAACGAATGCCCTGCTTAACGAAATTTCCGCTTAACGAAAGGATTTTTCGAGCGGAGGTTGCCTCACTAGACGAATTCGTTTTATGAAAAATTCGTCTAGCGAATCGCGGTTTGCCATAGGAATGCATTGAAATTCAATTAATGCGTTCCTATGGGCAAAAAAAAATTCAAAAAAAATTCAATGCATTCCTATGGGATTCGCTAGACGAATTTTTCGTTATAAGAAAAGACCCATGGAACGAATTAAGTTCATCTAGCGAGGCACCACTGTATAATTAAATGAAAAGACCACGCAATCAGATCCCTTGGCGTTTTAGATCATGGCATTTGGTTACTTAAAACTAAATGCCTTACTTCCTGTAAATAAACTAGAGCTTTCTTAAGTTACCCAGGCATGTTCCCAGTTACGATAGACAAAAGGTGGGGATTGAAAGCATTAGTACAGCAACGTGATCTTGAAAAACCCACTGGTGAGCAAGGGGACAGGATTCTTTCAAAGTGGGGACGGGAGGGACGGAGGCTTCAGAGGACAGAAAGAAAGGAGCTGTAAAAGAGCTGCCTTTTGACTCCCTCAGATGGTCAAAGGGGGGAACCGCAAGCAAGCTGAGTGACCAAGGTACTGGTATTATTATTATTGTTGTTGTTGTTGTTGTTGTTGTTGTTGTTGTTATTATCACGGTCGTACCTGGGTTTTCAAACAGCTTAGTTCTCGAACGTTTTGGCTCCTGAACGCCACAAACCCAAAAGTTCTGTCTGTTCTGGTCTGCGAACTATTTTTGGAAGCTGAACGTCCGACGAGGCTTCTGCGGCTTCTGATTGGCTGCAGGAGCTTCCTGCAGCCAATCAGAAGCTGTGCTTTGGTTTCCAAACAATTTGAAAATTGAGCGGACTTCCAGAACGGATTCTGTTTGACTTCCGAGGTACGACTGTATTATTATTATCATCACCATCACTATCCTTATTATCCTTATTCTTTATTGAATTTATATACCGCCCTATACCCGGAGGTCACAGAACAAAATCAGAATATAAAACCACAAAATATAGAATCAAAATAAAAACAGTTCAGTGGTTTAAAAAGTTCAGTGCAGGTTTTTTGCCCCCCTTTTTAAAAAAGTAACCAGGGAAGCATCTCCAAATTGCCTCTAAAGTTATGACTTGTGGGTACATTTCTCTCCCCGCCCCTTCTGCCATGCCCCCTTCTGCCATAGGTACTCACAGTCCCTGGTGGCAAAGGGCTGGTGGTGGTTGCCTTAGTCCGACTGAACACTTTCTACTACGATGCTGGGTTTGTCCCGCGCTGGAGGATTCTTGTTGATGTAGCTGTTCAAAGTCTTCTCCTGAAGAAGGGGAGAGAAGGAAATGTTCAAAGGAGAAAATGGGACGCTCTCAGCTCCCACCGTGATCCAAAATCCCGCCGACGGCATTTTGAAGCCACCAGCCTTGCCCCTCCCCCCCTGCCCTCTAACCACTGGACACTGCTCCTTTGCCCGGGATCCTGCTTTTCCCAGAGAGGAACGGGGCGTCCTCGCTCCCCTGTTGTAACCCAGCAGATCACACCCCTGGCTTTTCAACGCCGCCACCCCCCCACTTCCTCTAAGCCAGTGTTCCCCAAACTTGGGTTTCCGGCTGTTTTTGTACTACAACTCCCATCATCCCTAGCTAGCAGGGCCAGCGGTCATCAGGGATGATGGGAATTGTAGAGCCCGCTCTTGCTGAAATGCGAGACTCACCTCCACTAGCTGGTGCCAGTGCTCGATGGGTTTGCGTGGGTTCGCCAGCATGTCGGCCCAGTGGTCCCTCCCAGGTGCATCTGCGTCGCTGCCCACTCTGCACATCCCGATGACCTCGTTGTGCCCAATGCTGTGGAATAATAGAATCATAAGGATTGCAGGAGGGGCCACGAGGGTCATCTAGTCCAACCTCCTGCAATGCGGGGATCTTTTGCCCAACGTGGGGGTCAAAACCCACGACCCTGAGATTAAGAGTCTCATGCTCTACCATCTGAGAGAAGAGGATGAGCAACGAAGAGGGTGGGGAAGGGCACACGATGAAGGGTGCATGTGTAATAAATCAGTTTAACTTATTTACATTGTGCTGTAACCAAGGCTGGTCCTCCTCAGAGCACACCGATCAAAATAACTGAATCTAAGTCAAGTCCATTAGCATCAATGGACTTCCTCTGAGCAGAACTAGCATTGCAATCTTGGGACCGGGGATGGAGAAAGAACATTAAGGCCATTAAAAAAAGCTTGCTATGCCCCTTTCCCACTTAAAGATGGGGACGAGGAACTCTTCCAGATGTGCTGGACTTCCCATCATCCCTGACCACTGTTCAGTCTGGCTGGGGCTGATGAGAGCTGAAAGTTCCTCATCTATGCAGAAAGAAATGGTTGTGGCTGTGGGCAGCAGGCTGGCGACACAACGAAAGCTTGCTTTGTGCAAACGAGCCAGACTCTTGTCTCTGATTCAGCACTGCAAGGCTCCTATGCAGAAATAACATCGAAGCAGCTCTTAAAAAACAACAATACCTGCCACACTAACATTTCCCTTTCAAGGTCAAGGAGAAGAGGATGGAACCAAGGCATTCTGGCTCTCAGACTCCCATTCTGCGCTCTGCTTCCCATCCATCGAGAGAAGCGAGAAATCCTGGCACTCAGCCCCCTCCCCTCATTTAAAACCCCCCACTTGCCTTGCAGAGAACTCAGCTCTCGGCTCCCATTTTTGCTCATTTCCTTTCAGTCAAAGCAGGAATTTCAGCATTCCTGCCTTTCCTGAGAAGCGTGGGGCCCCTCCCTTGACCCCCCCCCCGGTGCATCTTGCCATTCACTAGACACCAGATTCCTCCCTGGAAAACCTGGTCCGGATTTTCCATACCCCTTTCGAAAGAAGCCGGTATCTTAGCTCCTCCTCTAACTCACACTGTCTTCTCCCGAGAAGCTGGATGTCCTTGCCGCCTCTTGCACCACACATCATGCCATTCCATGGGCTAGGAAAACTGGGTCTCTGCCTCCACGTGTGGTCCTGGTTCCTAGTGTCCCCTTTGCCAGAGCCCTTAAGACCCCACATATCCCTTTGGTCAGAGCTAAGAATCCCAGAATTGCCTTATTTTGGCAAAGAAACGCAGTGGGAATCACCGCCGACCAGAAGAGACTCATCTGCTCAATGGAGAACGGAGGGACTTAATGGACACCCGGCGTTCCTAGCCAACCCGCTGTGCTCCTTGGCGCAGTGCAGTTAAGGGCAGAGTGCGCACCTACATGTGTTGTGCCTCACCAGTCGTAATCCATGACCGCCAAGGTGATGCTGACATGCTCCATGCTGTCTTGCGGGATGTCAAAGACGAGGGCCTCGTTGTAACTGGGGTTGAGCGTGTTCTTCTTGATGGACGTCTTGCGCTTCTTCAGCCGCCGCCCTTCGCACATGAGGGATGCCTTGACGTAGGGATCTGGAGATAATAATAATAATAATAATAATAATAATAATAATAATAATAATTTATTATTTATACCCCGCCCATCTGGCTGGGTTTCCCCAGTCACTCTGGGCGGCTTCCAACAGAAGTATTAAATACAATAATTTATTAAACATTAAGAGCTCTCCCTAAATCTGGAGAGAGGAGGCTGACAGAATTACGGGGGAAGCAGCCCAGGCCCGGCCCATGCTGCCTACTTGTCACCGTTCTCCCCATCTCTGCTTTGGGATGCCGCCATCTTGACAGCGGTTCCAGTCCCAATATATGCTTGGCCCTTGCTGTCGCTGGGCAGTCCCAGGAAGTGCTTGCCGGTCCCATCTGAGATGACCTCTAGCGGTTGGGGAACAGCGCCTGCCAATTGTTTTTGCTCCAATGCTTGGATGCCCGAGAGGGGGTGTGACACTTGGGTGAGGGTCAGTGGGCATGACCTCATCCAACCCCATGCAACTGTGGCTTCCGGAAGAGAGAAGGGGGACTTCAGTATATCTGAAGGAGCGTCTTCACCCCCACCGTCCGGCCCTGACACTGAGGTCCAGCTCTGAGGGCCTTCTGGAAGTTCCCTCCCTGCGACGTTATAGGGAACCAGGCAGAGGGCCTTCTCGGTAGTGGCACCCGCCCTGTGGAAGGCCCTCCCATCAGATGTCAAGGAAATAAACAACTATCTGACTTTTAGAAGACATCTGAAGGCAGCCCTGTTTAGGGAAGTTTTTAATGTTTTATGTTTTATTGTGTTTTTAATATCCTGTTGGGAGTCGCCCAGAGTGGCTAGGGAAACCCAGCCAGATGGGCAGGTTATAAATAAATTGTTGTTGTTGTTGTTAATGCTGATGGCTGAAAACCTACCGTACTTGCCCCCAGAATATTTCAGGTCTACACCTCTCCCCAAGCACCAAGGCCCAGCCTGCGGCACAGCGGCAGCGGGAGGCCCCATTAGCTAAAGCGGTACCTCAGGTTAAGAACAGTTTCAGATTGAGAACGGACCTCCAGAACGAATTAAGTTCTTAACCCGAGGTACCACTGTATGTGGAAATGGCTCAATTAACAAATAGGTTAAGAGGTAACACCAAACAATTCTTTTCTCAAAAATGGGAAATGTTTAAGAGATACTTAAAAAAAAATAACAGCGACATATTATCTATGGCAGGGGTTCCCAACAAAATTTTCTCGAGGACCCCTCATCGAGCCACTATTGTGACAAGGACCCCCATTAATTCCTAATCCTAAAATTAAAAAGTGAGAGCCAAATTAAGAGTCTTTTTATATTTTATATTTTTAACCAATGGTCCATTTTTAACTACGCGAACTGTAGCTTCCGTGAAAAACAACGCTTTGTTTACAAACACTAATGTTTTGCAAAGAGGCGGCGCGTGCCAGGGAGGAGGGAGGGGAATGGAGAAGACAGGGTACCTGCGCAGTAGCGCACAAATGAAGCCGACGTGCGCAAAGCATCTTGGGGAGGTGAGCGTTAGTAGAATGCGTGCGCTGCCTCTTTGCAAAACAGTAGTGTTTGTAAAGCGCCACCTAACGGCATATAGCAGAACTACTGCCTCTATCTAATTCTAGTTTTGCGCTAGACTCTGCTCATGCAGGAAGCGGCCAAAACAAAAAATCTGTTATCATACGAAATATATTTAATTAATATATTTTTTATTCTAATAGCATCTTGCGGACCCCTCTGGCATAGCTCGCGGACCCCTGGGGGTCCACGGACCACCTGTTGGGAACCACTGATCTCTGGTAGTGTTTGAATGACCCTTGTGTACATAAAATACAAGAGACTTTTTGAAATCATTGCAACATTTGCATCACAAAAAGGACTTTATTATTACAGTGGCCTGAGTTCTTGTCCTCTTATCGTTTTTGTGTGATTTTCTTAATTTCAGCAGTCTCATTTGTGTGTGTGTGCGGGGGAGCTATGTTTAGGGTTGCCAGACTCAATAGAGGACAGGACTTCTGTGCCCTGCTCTCTTTTGAGTCTAGAAACCTTTAAGGTTTCCAGACTCAAAAGAGAGCATGGCAATTAAAGGCACAGAAGTCCTGTCCTCTATTGAGTCTGGCAACCCTAGCTGTGTTGTTTCTGCTGATGTTAAACCACCCTGGTCAACTTACAGCAAATAAGCCACAGATTGATCACTGGATCCCAATATACTATTTCTGCCTCTCTATCCTAGCTGCCTAATGTATTTCACCACCACAACCTCCTTTCCAGCATTATTTTCCCCCTCCTCATCTTACTTGCCCATATTTGTCTTCTGTCTCCAAGCCTTTTCCCTCTCCGGGGTCCCTTACTGAGCCCCAGTGTGGGGCTCCACTGCTTGATTCAATCCGAATGCATTTAAGCCTCCAACCACACATTGGTTTGGCCAACATACCAGCCAACACATGGGACTGGTCAACACATTTTGCCTCCTAAAGCGGAGAAAAAGATGGCGTGTGTTACTCACGCTTCCATAAATAGAAGCTGACTCCATGACACACAGGGAGACAATGATGTCCCACAATGCCTTGGCACTGCTGCCCCACCCAGCACCTGCCACCTGTGGCACCCACCTCACTTGGCCTAATGATAGGGCCGGCCCTGCTACGGCCCTTCTTCCCCCCACGGCTGCCCCACCGGCTCACCAGAAAATCCAGTCAGATCCATGGCTTTGAGGTTGGTGGCCTTGATGATGGTGACCGTGAGGCGCCCAGCGGTGGGCAAGTAACAGAGAGAGAAATTCAGCTCCCCTAAATCCGCTTTTTCCTGTGAGATGGGAGAAGATGAAGAAGAAAACAACACGGTCAGTAAATGTATCTGGGGGATAAGGAAATCCCAGCACGGAGCATCAGTCAATATGGTGGCTGGAGAGGCATATTGCATCATGATATACAGTCGTACCTCAGAAGTCAAACGGAATCCATTCCGGAAGTCCATTCGACTTCCAAAACGTTCAGAAGCTGCATCGGACGTTTGGGTTCCAAAGAACGTTCGCACACCGCAACACTCACTTCCGGGTTTTTGCGGCGTTCAGGAGCAAAACGTTCGACTCGCAAGGCGTTCGACTTCCGAGGTACGACCGTATAATATAAAATAATGGGTTAGTCCTACTCAAAGTAGACTCATTCAGTGATATCTATAGGCTTACTCTGAGTAAAACCGAGTTTGCCACAACCCAATATTTTACTACTGTATTTTATCGTTGTGAGCTGTTATTAGGCATCCAGTAAAAATGCTGAATAATGAAGAGTAAAGTCTTTCAGATGGAACCCCCAGCGGCACAACGGGTAAGTGTATCTGCCTGTTCACCTGATGGCTGGTGGTTGGAGCTTGCCCAGGGTCGGCTGTGGGCACGATTCCTGCATTGCAGGGGGTTGGACTAGATGACCCCTGGGGTCCCTTCCAACTCTATAATTCTGTGATTCTGTGACCTGGTCCAAAGTTGTGCTAGTGTGTATGTGTGTCACGTGCTCCTTAAAACCAGGTCCGGTCAATGTTCTGGCTGCAGCATTACACAGTTGTGTACCATTCATAACAAAATTTCACATCGGAAACTAACATAACCCCAATTAATTGTATCAATAACACATTGCCCACCTGATATAAGCCACATAAAGGTAAAGGTAAAGGGACCCCTGACCATCAGGTCCAGTCGTGACCGACTCTGGGGTTGCGCGCTCATCTCGCATTATTGGCCGAGGGAGCCGGCGTATAGCTTCCAGGTCATGTGGCCGCTTCTGGCAAACCAGAGCAGCACATGGAAACGCCGTTTACCTTCCCGCTGTAGCGGTTCCTATTTATCTACTTGCATTTTGACGTGCTTTCGAACTGCTAGGTTGGCAGGAGCTGGGACCAAGCAATGGGAGCTCACCCCGTCACAGGGATTCGAACCGCCGACCTTCTGATCAGCAAGCCCTAGGCTCAGTGGTTTAACGCACAGCGCCACCTGGGTCCCCTTAGCGCCACCTGGGTCCCCTTAATATAAGCCACATGGCAAGCCCCAAATCAGAGCATGTTGTAGCCTTTATTTCAAACTGCTCTCATCTGATTTATACCCGATTTGTTCAGAACATATTACTTGAATAATTACTTGAATATAATTACTCTACCTCTCTTTCAAATCAGAACCAGTAAAGGTGGTGAAGGTCCTGTGTGAGTTTCTGGAGGCAGTTGGAGGATGGATGGTGGCTAACAGATTGAGATTGAATCCTGACAAGACAGAAGTACTGTTTGTGGGGGACAGGAGGCGGGCAGGCGTGGAGGACTCCCTGGTCCTGAATGGGGTAACTGTGCCCCTGAAGGACCAGGTGCGCAGCCTGGGAGTCATTTTGGACTCACAGCTGTCCATGGAGGCGCAGGTCAATTCTGTGTCCAGGGCAGCTGTTTATCAGCTCCATCTGGTACGCAGGCTGAGACCCTACCTGCCCGCGGACTGTCTCGCCAGAGTGGTGCATGCTCTAGTTATCTCTTGCTTGGACTACTGCAATGCGCTCTGTGTGGGGCTACCTTTGAAGGTGACCCGGAAACTACAACTAACCCAGAATGTGGCAGCTAGACTGGTGACTGGGAGCAGCTGCCAAGACCACATAACACCGGTCTTGAAAGACCTACATTGGCTCCCAGTACGTTTCCAAGCACAATTCAAAGTGTTGGTGCTGACCTTTAAAGCCCTAAACGGCCTCGGTCCAGTATACCTGAAGGAGGGTCTCCACCCCCATCGTTCTGTCCGGACACTGAGGTCCAGTGCCGAGGGCCTTCTGGCGGTTCCCTCACTGCGAGAAGCCAAGTTACAGGGAACCAGGCAGAGGGCCTTCTCGGTAGTCTCACCCGCCCTGTGGAACGCCCTCCCACCAGACGTGAAAGAGAAAAACAACTACCAGACTTTTAGAGGACATCTGAAGGCAGCCCTGTTTAGGGAAGCTTTTAATGTTTAATAAATTATTGTATTTTAATATTTCTGTTGGAAGCCGCCCAGAGTGGCCCGGGAAACCCAGCCTGACGGGTGGGGTATAAATAATAAATTATTATTATTATTATTATTATTATTATTATTATTATTATTATTATACAATACACTCAAATACATACATACATACATGAAGAAATGCTACTTAGCATCTTCCCTACAATGCAGGAAGAACAAGCTTGGCACATTTATTCTCCTTCTGCAAAAAGGTAGCCGAGTAAAATCTGTGCAGCCACACAATCCTCAGGAGAGGCAGACACAAGGAACCCACCATATTTCATAATAATGTTGGAATCAACTGGTTTTTGCCAACCTTATGGATACAAACCTGAGGGAATATTGCTGGTTTTCTTTAAAAACTTAAACAGCCCTAACATGCGTGTGTACGGGAAGGAATGTTGCTTCAAAAATCTAACCAACGTTGCATTAGGAAAAGCACCATGGAAAACAAAATCTCAGAACAAAGAATTTCAGTATTCCAAAGATGGGCCGAGGAGGAAATATACTGAATTTCATTTCCTCTGAAGCAGAAAAAGGCGAGAGTATCAGCGCACGGGCATTACTTCCCACCGTAGTTGGAATTCAAATACCAACATGGACCTTGGAATTCTGCTGGGCTGAACAGATATCCTGGACTCTGCTTATGTCAATTTCTATCCCAGGTTATTATCACCTGGGGAAAGCATTTTAATAGCAGCTGGGATGGGGGTGCTAATGCACACAAACACCGATTCTGTCCAGACACTCAGCGGATAACCAAGACATGGAGTATCTGTGGGTAATATCACACACCAGGGTTGGAACAGAAATGTGTGTGTGTGTGTGTGTGCGCGCGCGCGTACACATATGTGCGTGCATTAAACACACACACACACACACACACACACACACACACACACACACACACACACAGAGTCTCTATGAGTACGGAGGGCCTAGTGAGTCATTGCATAATTAGCACTGAATTTTCAGGGATCAGCTGCTGTGTTTGATGGCGTGCATATATATATATATATATACACACACACATATGTTCAGAAACTCTGCAGATATTTGAGACCTTGTCCCCAGGGTCACTGTTCTTTGCCAAGAAGGAAGAGCGCAGCAACATGGCGAGAAGGAGAAGGCCTCCTCTGACCAGTGGCCCCTTAGGCCTACTTATCACTGAGGTGGCAAATTGTATCATCGTCATCATCAATTTATGAGTCTCCTCCGTCTGGGTTCTATTACAACACACTAGAAAAGGCCGCTTCCAGTTTCCTGCACATAGAAAGCGAACATCTCAGAGAGAAGACAAAAGGACCCTTCTCCCCAAAATCCAGGATGGTTTTTTTTGGGGGGGGGGAGGGAATATTTTCATACAGAGAAGGACACAGTCATCCAAGTCCCCACCCCAGCAATGCTCTAGTCTTTAATATTCCTCACAAGCTAGATTCTTGTTGACAGTGCTCCTTGGAGCCTAACTTTCCTGCTGAGGCTGGTTATCTAAAACCCACTTAGGCGTCCAGTCTAAAGATTGCATCCATATAGAAAATTATATATCAGGGAGAGTAGGATTCTGACCGGTCTCCTTGGCATCCAGCTTACTCTGAGCGTGACCTGCAAAAAAAACATGCCGCAGCGTGAATTGCTCCTGATCAGGGTACTCCATTCCAACCCCATTTCCATATTGTTGTGGGTTTCCCCTCTTGGCATTTTCGCTGAAGATTTGTCGCGGTTTGTTTTGTATTTCTGAAAACACTGGGTTTTCTCCAGACTTGCCGATACCTCCCCTCTTGTATATTGGTGGTGCGATTTTGCCGACATAAAGATGTCAGGGGCCACATTAGGCTTCTGGTCCCGAGGTGCGCTACATTGGGCTGGTTCATCTCTCAGTCACGAGGTGCGGATGTGGAATTAAGCCTTCCTGGACGATTTGCCACGGAACGTTTCCCTCAATGTCCGCCAGCACGTTTTGGCAAAGATGGTGCATCTGTTTGGCAGTTAGAGCAGCGGTTCCCAATTGGTGGTCCGCTGGGGGGGGGGCTTGTGGCCCCATTCACATAACAAAAACTACCATAGAGATTTCAAAATTTTCAAAAGTAGGGGGGGGGTCCATGGCTTGGCTTTGGAAAAACAGGGGGTCCACAATACTTAGCTAATTGGGAACCACTGGCCTAGAGCAGGCATCCCCAAACTTCGGCCCTCCTGATGTTTTGGCCTACAACTCCCATGATCCCTAGCTAACAGGACCAGTGGTCAGGGGTGATGGGGATTGTAGTCCAAAACATCTGGAGGGCCGAAGTTTGGGGATGCCTGGCCTAGAGCCATCCTCAGAAACCACGCCCATTGCAGGCCTGGAACCGGCGACCCCGGTTCTGACAGGCCAGGATTTCAATTGTGTGCCACCCTGGCTCTTGGCTGTGGTGGGTTGTTCTTCCGTTTCGGCGTTTGGGTTGCTGGCATGAGGCATCTCCCTGAAGGAGACGGGGGAAATGTTGAAGAGACAGTTGCCGGTAGACAGTTTTGCTAGCGGTCAGTCTTCCTGCTACCGGTGTTTTGAGTCCTGCATGTTCCTGGAAGTGAGTTTGCACACACAACCCCCCTAAAAAAAAACCCTCACTGCCCCAGCTTAGGGCATTGATGCACATCTCTCAGGCCTTGTCTAAATCAAGGTGGTGCTTCCCACTTATTCATTCCTCTCTGCCGCCTCTGCTTCTTCTTCTCAAACTATCCTTTTTTTTTTTTTTGCTTTGGGCCCATCCGTGCCCCGTCATGCTCCCCCCCCCAGCCGCTGCCGCCAACGCTCTCTCGCTCTGCCTTTCTTTCTCTTAGCCTCGGGCCCCTTTGGGATTTGGCCTGAACGACGGCCAGCAAAGCCCTCGCTTGCCCCAGAACAAGTGAGTTGGCAGAGCAGGCCGGAGGGCTGGTGAGTGGAGGATGGAGCAGGGGCAGGGGGGGGGGGCGGAAAGGCTTCATTAATATTGATGCGGCTGCAAATGGGATCGAGCTGGTAAAAGGGTATGAAATATTCACGCAGGAAACAATGTGCCGCCTGGTAAGACCGGGAGTCTTGGCATCCTCTCGTTGCCCCTCAACCAAATAGCTCTGGTTCCTTCCCCCCGCTCTACCTCTGGTGCCAGACATTCTTTATGGTGGGGTGAGGGGTGTTCAGGACTCACCTGTGTTAAGGGATTGGAGAACCACAGGCAGTTTCTCCAGTGGGACTGTCTCTCTGGACACCCCACCAGGAAATAGGTTTGCATAACCAGTTTTTCTTTTCCTGGCAAGGGCCGTTGTGCTTTTTAACAACCCTATTAGCAGGTGGGAATGCCACAAGTGCCGTTTCCACCATCATACGTCTGTGGTTCAGAAGTCATTGGTTCAGTTAATTCCTGTCATGCCGCTGTGGTGTGTGTGTGTGTGTGTGTGTGTATTAGAATCTTTTCTGTAAAGTCTTTTCAGTTACAGGATGGGTTTGGCCAACATACGCTATCCAGGGCAAGGCAATATTTGGTTTTCAACATCGTGATATATCACCAGCTAAAACACTGCAATATACCAAGCCAGTGTGGTGTAGTGGTTAAGAGCGGTGGACTCCTAATCTGGTGAACCAGGTTCGCTTCCCTGCTCCTCCACATGCAGCTGCTGGGTGACCTTGGGCTAGTCACACTTCTTTGAAGTCTCTCAGCCCCACTCACCTCACAGAGTGTTTGTTGTGGGGGAGGAAGGGAAAGGAGAATGTTAGCCGCTTTGAGACTCCTTAGGGTAGAGATAAAGCGGGATATCAAATCCAAACTCCTCCCCTTCTTCTTCTTCTTCTTCTTCTTCTTCTTCTTCTTCTTCTTCTTCTTCTTCTTCTTCTTCTTCTTCTTCTTCTTCTTCTTCTTCATATTGGCCGGCTTCACGGCTTTCCCCCACCGTGTGATTTTTACATAGCACATGCATCATGAGTCGTGATATATTGCCAGGTTGTGGTGAACCTGTATCTAGGCTGTGCCCCTTTAGGCAGCGGGTGAAGACTTGCATCATGCAGCCTGATTCCCCACCTCCCCAAACCCTTACCTTCCAAGTCCCGGACTGCAGAACCCGGGACTGGCAGCCGTGTGACACCGGAAGTTGCGTCAACGTAACTTCCGGGGTCGCTTTGCCCTTTTATGGGCACCAAAAATGGCCACTGCTGGCTTCGAAAGTCACTTGTACGCATGTCAGTGCGTCGAAGCAACTTCCGGTGTCGCCCCGCCCATCTATGGGCACAAAAAATGGCCGCCGTCGACACCGGAAGTCACGTCTATGCACTTCCGGACATGCGTAGATGCGACTTTTGAAGCCGGCGGTGGCCATTTTTGGTGCCCATAGAAGGGCAAATCGGAAAGAAAAAAAATGGCCGCAGGCAGGAGAAAATAACAGAGAAAAATGGGAGACGAAGTGATACGGGGGACCACCGGGAAAAGGTAAGTAAAAACGGGGGTTTCCCGGGGAAAACGGGGTACTTGGCAGCTATGCCGAACCCCATTCCCTCCTCCTCACAGATATACTGCTAGCCAGAGGAGGCTGGTCCATTAGGGCAAATGGGGCACAACTCCACCTGCTTTACTTTGCCCACTGCAAAAGTCACACAAAAGAAGTGGAAGGAAGAGAACGTTCCGACCAAAGAAGAGTAGATAACCAAGGTGATGGACTATGCCGAAAATGGCAAAGATGACCGTGGGGATCAGGCACCAAGATGATATGAAATTCAGTCAAGAAGAGTGGGAAAAGTTTATAGAATATCTTAAAGACCACCGTGTACACTTAAAAACGTTAGCAGGGTTGTTGTAACACTTATAACGTAACATGAGTTGAGGTTAAAAAAAAAGGAGATAAAATGGATTAGAAAAAAGTAATTAGTAATTTTCCCTATAAAAATATAGGGGAAAATTGGAAAGGGGGGCGGGAGTACGAGGGATCTAAGTAATCCCAGGAGTATAAAAATAGAAAATGATGTGAATGTATAAGAATACTGTTTTAAAATGAAAATAAAATATTTAATGAAAGTCACACAACATGCCAGTCCAACCCCGCACATGCCAGTCCAGAGGGATGTCCCTAGCTGTCAGCTTCCTCTGACGTTTCCCCTGATGTTTAGTCGGAATCTCCTTTCTTGAAGCCATTGGTTCGAATCCTACCCCCCCCCCCCGAGAGCAGGAGAAAAGAAGCCTGCTCCCTTTCCCCCAGGCAGGAAACACCCCTCCTCATGCCACACCCCTTTTCTGTAAACCACAGGCCTCCCATCCTTGAATGTTTTGCCCATCCTTGAACTCTGATAATGTTCGCAGGGATGGAGAAGAGGTAGTGGTGTGGGGTAAATTGTTGCTCTGCCTATTTTTGCTTCTGGCCCCCGAAAGGCTGCGTAGAAGGAATGCGGCCCTTGGGCTGAAAAGGTTCTGCGTCTCTGGTGCAGTGGTTAGAGCCGGGGAGACAGAGGTTCGAAACCCGCCCTCTCACAAGGCTAGCTAGGATACCTGGGCCAGTTGCCCTCTCCGTGCCTAATCCCCTCCAGAGGTCCATTGTGAGGATAAAATGGGAGGTGGGGAGGAAGTGTGGTGTAGTGTTTAGAGCAAAGTTTCCCAAACTTGGGTTGACAGCTGTTTTGTGACTACAATTCTCATCATCCCTGACCACTGGTCATGCTAGCTAGGGATGATGGGAGTTGTAGTCCGGAAACCAGCCGGAAACCCAAGTTTGGGAAACCTTGGATTAGAGTGTTGGACTGGGAGGACTTGGGATACAAAGGTTCAAATCTCCACTCAGCCAGGAAACTCAATGGGCCAGTCACTGTCTCCCAGTCTAAGCTACCTACCTAACAGGGTTGTTGTGAGGATGAAATGGGGAGGGGGAGAACCTTGAGATCCTTAGGAGAAAAGGTGTGTGTGTAAATTTGATAAACAACTATATATGAGTAATTTCGTTGTTCCCGCAAGGGGACAATAACAATAAAGATTATCTTATATTATATATATGAAGACAGGAGTGCCTGGTGTGCTCTGGTCCATGAGGTCATGAAGAGTCGGACACGACTAAACGACTAAACAACAACAACAATGTGTGTGTGTGTGTGTGTGTGTGTGTGTGTGTGTGTGTTGTGCTGAGCTCCTTGGAGGAAGGGTGGGATGATGCAACAATAACATGGAGCAGACCAAAAGAAGAGCTTGTATCGCCCCTAAAAAACTACTCAAGCAAGGCTGGAAGAGATATTCCCAACTAGTACTTGTAGACTATATGCCCTGCTAGTTCATGTTCCTTAGTTTCAATGGGTCTACCCTGAGTAGGACCAGCACTGTGTACAGTCCTAAATAGCTAACAGTCATTTCTCACATTGCCTCCTTTAAATTCAACATGATGAAGGAGGAGACTGATATCACATGATATCGCTCTTCAAAATGCCCAAAAGGCCTGTCACAGAGAAGAGGGGCAAAGACTTGCTGTGCTACTGCTTCAAAGGAACGGACTAGATCGAGCAGGCTTTAATGCCAGGAGGGTTGATTTCAGCTGAAGATTAAGGAGAGCTTCTTGACGGCAAGAGCGGATCAGTCATATCCACACCACGTGTTTGGAGCACTCTTGAGCCACTCGAAGCATCATGGCTTCCCCCAAAGAATCATGGGAACTGTAGGGTGCTGGGAACTGTAGCTCTGTGAGGGCAGGGGTCCCCCTGGCAACTCTCAGCACCCTTAATAAGATGCAATCCCCAGGATTATTCGAGGGGGAAGCCATGGCTGTTTGAGTGGATTTGACACAACGGGACCTAGTCCCAGAGGTATGAACGGGCTCCCCCTCGCTGGGGAAATTCAAGCAGAGGCTTGATTATTCTGGCACACAGAAACACATTTTGAGAAGGAGCACTGGATGCTGCTTGATACAGAGTCAGACCATTGAGTATTTCCCCGTCCTACCTGGAGATGCCAGGGATGAATCGTGGGACCCACATATTATTCTCCCCACAAAGACAGCTAGAGGACAGGTGCTATGTTAGTCATCCTTGATGGTTTCACTTGGAAACTATTCTTGTCATTGGCAACAAAGTGAATGGCTGTTTATAAACCCAAGGCAAATCCTGAGTTAACAACTATTAATAATAATAATAATAATAATAATAATAATAATAATAATTTATTTATATCCCACCTATCTGGCTTCCAAAAAAACATTAAAATACAGAAATCCATCAAACATTAAAAGCTTCCCTAAACAGGGCTGTCTTAAGATGCCTTCTAAAGGTCTGGTAATTGTTGTTCTCTTTGACCTCTGGTGGGAGGGCGTTCCACAGGGCGGGCGCCACTACCGAGAAGGCCCTCTGCCTGGTTCCCTGTAACTTGGCTTCTCGTAGCGAGGGAACCGCCAGAAGGCCCTCAGCGCTGGACCTCAGAGTCCGGGTAGAACAATGGGGGTGGAGACGCTCCTTCAGGTATACCGGGCCGAGGCCGTTTAGGGCTTTAAAGTTCAGCACCAACACTTTGAATTGTGCTCGGAAACGTACTGGGAGCCAATGTAGGTCTTTCAGGACCGGTGTTATGTGGTCTCGGTGGCCGCTCCCAGTCACCAGTCTAGCTGCCGCATTCTGGATTAATTGTAGTTTCCGGGTCACCTTCAAAGGTAGCCCCACATAGAGCACATTGCAGTAGTCCAAGCGAGAGATAACTAGAGCATGCACCACTCTGGCGAGACAGTCCGTGGGCAGGTAGGGTCTCAGCCTGCGTACCAGATGGAGCTGATAAACAGCTGCCCTGGACACAGAATTGACCTGCGCCTCCATGGACAGCTGTGAGTCCAAAATGACTCCCAGGCTGCGCACCTGGTCCTTCAGGGGCACAGTTACCCCATTCAGGACCAGGGAGTCCTCCACGCCTGCCCGCCTCCTATCCCCCAAGAACAGTACTTCCGTCTTGTCAGGATTCAACCTCAATCTGTTAGCTGCCATCCAACCTCCAACCGCCTCCAAGCACTCACACAGGACCTTCACCGCCTTCACTGGGTCTGATTTGAAAGAGAGGTAGAGCTGGGTATCATCCGCATACTGGTGGACACCCAGCCCAAACCCCCTGATGATCTCTCCCAGCGGCTGCATGTAGATGTTAAAAAGCATGGGGGAGAGGACAGAACCCTGAGGCACCCCACAAGTGAGAGCCCAGGGGTCTGAACATTCATCTCCCACCACCACTTTCTGAACACGGCCCAGGAGGAAGGAGCGGAACCACTGTATGACAGTGCCTCCAACTAGGGCTGTATCAAACATTCATCAGTGAATAGCTATAGCTATATACCCTGTTTCTCATATTTTAAGACATACCCATAAAATAAGCCATAGCAGGATTTTTAAGCATTCAAGGAATATAAGCCATACCCCGAAAATAAGACATAGTGATAGGCGCAGCAGCAATGCCGGCTGCGGCAGGAGGAGGAGGAAAAAAATAAGACATCCCTTGAAAATAAGCCATAGTGTGTTTTTTTGAGGAAAAAATAAATATAAGACATGTCTTATAATATGAGAAACACGGTAGATACAGATATAGATAGGGGTTTTTTTTAGAAGGAACTCTGGGGGACTCAATCCCCTTACCTATTAAAAATTAAATAATTATTGTTTTTGTTGGGGTGGGGGTGGGGAGGGCTAGAACGGATATAAACCCAATGCCTGAATCTAAAAATCCACCTTTATCTATAATCAATAAAGCTGTGGCCATTTCTAATGCAGATCATTGTCTGCTTGAGTTTATCAATCCCATCTTACATTTAGCCATTGCCCGGAGGTGGGGGTGGGGTTGGCACTGCGACTGGGTCCGCAACAAACAAACAAACAAACAAACAAACAAACAAACAAACAAACAATTTTCTTGGTGACTTCTGCTTCCTTTTTTCCCAGAAAAACAACAACGCTGGATATATAGATAGATATAGATGACATAGATATATAGATATAGATGACAGAGATAGAGATAGATACAGTGGTACCTCGGTTTAAGTACTTAATTGGTTCCGAGGTGCCATTCGCTGCCCGAAAAGTACTTAAACCGAGCGCCGATAGCGCGTGTGTGCGAAGCGCTGATAGAGCACTTCTGCACATTCACGGACCGCGCATATAGCTTCTGCACATGTGCGCGCGGCGGAACCCGGAAGTAAAGACTTCCGGGTCTGCGGAGCACTTAAACCGAAAGTATTCAAACCGCAGCGGACTTAAACAGAGGTATGACTGTATAGGAATAGATTAGATATAGATATAGATTAGATATACATATAGATATATTGCATGGAAAAAAGGTGGGGGGAAATGTTTTTCAAAAGTTTTTCAAAATCTGTGTGGGTATGCATTTTTTTGCATGTAGTAGAATTTATTGCCTTTCTGGGCAGCTGCTTCTGTAGCTTTGTTTTTGTTTTCCACTGAGCTGCCTCTTCCTAAAAATGTGACCCCAGCCAATCAGAGAGCAACTTAGGGATGTGATGACATCCCTCATGCCAAACAGTCCTATCGAGGACAAACATAGCCAGTTCGGAGTGAGGGCGCTGGCCGCCAAATCGGGAAGGAAGGCAAGTGGGAAACCCGGTGTGTGTGTGTGTGTGTGTGTGTGTTGCATCTCGTCTCTGTGTGTCGAAATAGTCGCAGCCCCGATTCCTGTTAAGCTGAAACTATTCACAGGCCTGAGCTGTCTTTAGCACTCCCGTTTCTTTGGCTTGTGGGTAAGCCTCTCTCTTCTCCGCCCCCCCCCCCCAAAGTGGAGACATCCACACAGCGCCGCCCGTCTCCTTGGTTCTCCCCCCTCCCCGCTACCGACACCAGCTGATTTCCTGGAGCTCAGGAACAAGATTGCAATCAATGACAATTGCATTAAACCGGGAGAACATTTAGGGCTCTAAAGGTGAGGGGGTGAAAAAGAAGGTGGCTGCAGGTCTGGACTGGGGGCGGGTTGGTAAATCAAAGCACCTGTCATAACCAGGGAGACTGAGATGAAGTGGCATCGGGATGGCACAGGCAAGGAGGCGGGAGAGGGGACCGTCTGCCTCACACCTGACTGCCCTAATTAGCCACCAGCTTCCTGAACAACAAATCCAGCTAAAAATATGCACCAGGGAGTTGGGGGAAGCAAACCTGCTTTGTGTGCTGACGCCGTCTCCGAGAGAGTTCAAGGGAAAGGGTGTCGTGCGGGAGGGCAAGGAGGGAGAAGCCGACAGGGATCAGGCTGAAAGCATCCTGTTCTCCCAGTGGCCGGCCAGATCCCTAAAGGAAGCCTGCGAGTAGCACCTGAAACTGGCATCCTCCCTCTGACAGTGGAACATTTTGCAACCAAAATGGTCAAAGGCCTGGAAACGATGCCTTATGAGGAACGGCTTAGGGAGCTGGGTATGTTTAGCCTGGAGAAGAGAAGGTTAAGGGGTGATATGATAGCCATGTTCAAATATATGGAAGGATGTCATATGGAGGAGGGAGAAAGATTGTTTTCTGCTGCTCCAGAGAAGCGGACACAGAGCAATGGATTCAAACTTCAAGAAAGAAGATTCCACCTAAACATTAGGAAGAACTTCCTGACAGTAAGAGCTGTTCGGCAGTGGAATTTGCTACCAAGGAGTGTGGTGGAGTCTCCTTCTTTGGAGGTCTTTAAGCGGAGGCTTGACAGGCATAGGTCAAGAATGCTTTGATGGTATTTCCTGCTTGGCAGGGGGTTGGACTGGATGGCCCTTGTGGTCTCTTCCAACTCTATGATTCTATATCCATCCAGCAGGGGTACCAGCCACTGGTAGACTTATTCTCTGTGGATTTATTTATTTATAATCCTCCTTTAAAGCCATCTGACTGGGAGCTGAGGAGTTAATAGAATCATAGAGTTCATAGAGCTGGAAGCGACCCCAAGGGTCATCGGGACCAACCCCCTGCAATGCAGGAAGCTCAGATAAAGCACCCATGGCAGATGGCCATCCAACCTCTGCTTAAAAACCTCCAAGGAAGGAGAGTCCCCAACCTCCCGAGGGAGACTGCTCCACTGTCAGAACAGCTCTTACTGCCAGGAAGTTTTTCCTGAGGTCGAGTCGGAATCTCCTTCCTTGTGACTTGAAGCCATGGGTTCGAGTCCTGCCTTCCGGAGCAGGAGAAAACAAGCTTGCTCCATCTTCCATGTGACAGCCCTTGAGATATCTGAGTTGTTAAAGGTAAAGGGACCCCTGACCGTTAGGTCCAGTCGTGGACGACTCTGGGGTTGCAGCGCTCATCTCGCTTTATTGTCCGAGGGAGCCGGCGTACAGCTTCCGGGTCATGTGGCCAGCATGACTAAGCCACTTCTGGCGAACCAGAGCAGCGCACGGAAACGCCGTTTACCTTCCCGCTGTAGCTGTACCTATTCATCTACTCGCACTTTGACGTGCTTTCGAACTGCTAGGTTGGCAGGAGCTGGGACCGAGCAACGGGACCTCACCCCGTCACGGGGATTCGAACCGCCAGCCTTCTAATCGGCAAGCCCTAGGCTCTGTGGTTTAGACCACAGCGCCACGCACGTCCCTCTGAGTTGTTAGGAGACCCTTAAAGCTACAGGTCCCAGGATCTAGTCCTTTCCTTTGAAGCAGTAGCAGAGCAAGTCTTTGCCCCTCTTCTCTGTGATAGGCCTTTTGAGGATTTTGAAGAGGGATATCGTGACTCTTAAAGCGATACAAGAGTGTGGTATGGATGTGAGAACGTCACACATGCATGCGCACACGTACTGTGCATGCACACTCACATGCAAAGACTCAGTTTGATGGGTTGCCGTGCAATTAGGGCTCGCCTCCCCCAAAATGCAGCACAGAAACCCTGAGAACAGCTCATGGAGGAGCAGGCTCCACTTCCATGCTGCGTGGTGGAGAAAAGGGGGCATCCCAGAGACCCTGCTGCCCTTGACCCACATAGCATGAAGCGTCTGAATCACCAGTCCCGGTTAGATAGGAGGATGTTCAATGATAGTCAAGCAGTAAATAAGATAGGGAAAGAATTATTAGACGTATGGGAGATTAAGGAGAAGGGGCGAAGCACTCAAGCAATAATATGGAATGCAATGAAAGTAGCGATGAGGGGAATTGGCATTAGGGAATCCAGTAAATTGGAAAGAAAACAACAACAAGAAGAGATGAAAAAGTTAGAGGAAGAAATTAGGTCGTTGTAAAAATCAATATATTCATTACAGGTAGGTAGCCGTGTTGGTCTGACGTAGTCAAAACAAAAAATAAAAAAATTCCTTCCAGTAGCACCTTAGAGACTAACTAAGTTTGTCATTGGTATGAGCTTTCGTGTGCATGCACGAAAGAAGAAGTGTGAAGAAGAGTGCATAATAATAATAATAATAATAATTATTATTATTATTATTTATTTATACCCCGCCCATCTGGCTGGGTTTCCCCAGCCACTCTGGGCGGCTTCCAACAGAAAAATGAAATAACATTACCTATTAAACATTAAAAGCCTCCCTAAACAGGGCTGCCTTCAGATGTCTTCTGAAAATCTGGTAGCTGTTTTTCTCTTTGACATCTGATGGGAGGGCGTTCCACAGGGCGGGCGCCACTACCGAGAAGGCCCTCTGCCTGGTTCCCTGCAACTTGGCTTCTCGCAACGAGGGAACCGCCAGAAGGCCCTCGGTACTGGACCTCAGTGTCCGGGCAAAACGATGGGGCATGCACACGAAAGCTCATACCAATGACAAACGTAGTTGGTCTCTAAGGTGCTACTGGGAGGACTTTTTTTATTTTTTGTTTCAATATATTCATGATAAACATAAAAGACATTACGCACAATTACAGGCAAAAAGGAAAGAGTTAAAAAATAAAGATATTGAAAAAGTGCAGAGGCATTTGATATGCTTGAAAAGATAATTTTTTGAACATGGTAATAAAAATTCCAAATTGCTGGCGAGAGCTGTACCGTCAAAAAAAGTAAAGAATTCAATTAGTCTAATAAAAGATAAAGCAGGTAATATTCACAATCTGATGAAAGATAAGTTGAGAGTGTTTTAGCAGCTTCATCAAGAGTTATATCCAGCAGGTAACATATTCTATGGGGGAGATGAAAGAATATAAAGAATATATTGAGACACACTGGAAGATAAAACTAGAAAGTAGGGCTAGAGAGAAGCTATGAAACAGGCAATTTCAGGAAAAGACAGAGAGGAAGCTATAGGGAAACTACAAGGGGGGAAAGCCCCAGGAGCAGATGGCTGGGAACGGAATATTATAAGGCATTTTTTTAAAAAAAAATTGGTTCCTAAATTAAAAAGCATTATATAGTTCAGTAATAGAGGGTGAGAAGATCCATCCATTGTGGGAACAATAAATAATTATCTTAATTCCAAAAGCAGGAAAAGATTTGAAGGACCCAGGATCATATAGGCCCATTTCCCTAATAAATCAAGATGCTAAAATATTGACCGCAATACACTGCAAGGGCAAAAAGGATGAATAATTTTATGCAAAAATATATAAATAAAAACCAATGTGGCTTTGCAGCAAGAAGACACAGGTTGTCTAGCCTAATAGGAAGAGTGCTGAATAAAACAGATATAATAAGAAATAAATTGAAAGCTGGTATAGTAGCATTGGATATTTTTAAGGCTTTTGACTGTGTAGAACGGCCGGCATTGAAATGGATTATACGTACTCATCACAAGCCTGGTGCTAGACTTGATGATCTGACAATGTTGGTAGTCTATATTTGGAGTTTGTTAACTCATGTGCTTAACTCCTCGTTCTATGTACCTATTTTATAATTTTGTTTCTCATCTTCTAATTTTTGTTTTATATACGTTATAAAATGAAATGAAATTTAAAACTTTACCCAAATAAATAAATAACCAGCTGACAACCCGTTCTCCTTTTCAACAGCTGAGCTGCAGGGCTGAGTTCGCAGCACTGTACGAGGCACAGCATTTTCAGAAGCGGGGAGCCTACGGAGTATGGGGTTTATTCGTCCGTCCTCCATACTTAGCCACGAATTTACCAGGCATGCCACTTTTCTCGTAGACCCCCATGCATGATACTATTAGGGGATAACACTGCAGTTACGAACCGGTGCCTACCAGTCATACTAGGGCTATGCTGAAATTTTGCAGGGTTCCTGTTTCATTGAGAGACGTGGCATTTCGGGGCTAGCAGCGTTTGCTCGCTGCTTGCCATGAAAGCAACCAGTCTCCTTTTGCCGAGAGAGGAGGAAGGAGAGAGACTGCGTTGCGCAGGGCCTCTTTTAAAGTGGCAGTTTCCCCTCAATAAGGAGGAGGGAGCTTTGCTTTTCTCGGGAAGAGTGATGACGTACTGCGACCAGTCTGATTTGCCTATGTAAATTGAATAAATAATCAATCAATCAATCAATCAATCAATCTCATTGCAGTCAAGCATAGCCAGATCAGACTGAGGGCAATGCTTCTTACATCACATTCGGAGGTGAAACTTGGTAATTTTGGACCCTGAATCTAATGGACTTACATGGAGGTTACAGGGGCATTGGATAGCAATATGTATTACAGTGGTACCTCTGGTTGTGAACGGGATCCGTTCCGGAGGCCCGTTCGCAACGTGAAAAGGCCGCATCCTGAAGCACCACGTCTGCACACAGGGGTGATGCAATTTGGCGCTTCTGCGCATGCGCGCACGCCAGACCCGGAAGTAACCCGTTCCGGGACTTCTGGGTTCGGCGTGTCCGTAACCTGAAAAGACGTAACCCATAGCAGAGCTAACGTGAGGTATGACTGTATCCCCGTCGCTTCAGTTGGGGAAGGACACAATTTACATTTCTCTTCTCCCCCACCTCCAAAGAACAGAGAGAGAGAGAACCCAGCTTGCCAACTCTGATTAAAGAAGGAAAAAAATACCCTCAGCATGTGCAGTTTCACATTTTATAACTCGTTTTCAATCACAGCACCATTATCGCTTCAGGCTAGATGTGTTCACTAGAGTATAAGCACGGACATTTTTGCGCCAGAAAAAAAAAGAAAAGAAAAGAAAAGAGGATAATACGTTTTGAAAGTAAAAATAATAAACTGAGCATCTGTAATCGTGTATGTGCCAAGCTGGCTGTCCCCCAATGATAAAACATTTTATGAAATTAAAAGGAAGAGAGAAAGATGGCTATATAGCGACCAGCCCCAGCGGGCTGGCCACAGACCTGTTTGCTGCAAGCCACAGCTTCTGCCATGTTCCGGGTGATCACTAAGGGGGACCCTGGACTTGGGCCCTGCATTCCAGTCTCAGCTGCCCTAATGATCATCGGAAGCAATTTGCCAGCAGGTGGGTTCACTGTTGCTTACCAAGACGCAGGATGAGGCAGAAGGGAGAGTGGAACAAATGTGGCGCTCCTACTGGTGTGTTTCCACCAGGGCTGGGTGATAATCTGGTTTTCAACTTCATGATGTATCACCAGCTAAGCATCGCAATGTATCACAATATATCACAATCTGAAATAAGGATGGAACTATGTGGATGCATTGGTTGGCTTCACAGATTTTCCCGCATTGTGATTTTTTTGCCTAGCGCACACCCACACACCATGATTTGCACATAATGCCAGGTCAAAAATTATGGACTTCAAACCGGTTTTGGACGATATATCGCCCAGCCCTAACACACATCCTGATCCATGATATATTGCCAGGTCAGAATCTCATAGCTGCCAAGGAGCCCGTTTCCCCCGGGAAACCCCCCGTTTTTACTTACCTTTTCCCGGTGGTCCCCCATATCACTTCGTCTCCCGTTTTTCTCCATTATTTTCTCCTGCCGGGGGCCATTTTTTATTTTTTTTCTGATTTGCCCTTCTATGGGCACAAAAAATGGCCGCCACCGGCTTCAAAAGTCGCATCTACGCATGACTGGAAGTTGCATCGACGCACTTCCGGTCATGCGTAGAAGCTACTTTTGAAGCCGCCGCCGGCCATTTTTTGTGCCCATAGAAGGGCAAAGCGACACCGGAAGTTATGTCGACGCAACTTCCGGTGTCACACGGCTGCCGGTCCCGGATTCTGCAGTCCGGGACTTGGAAGGTAAGGAAACTAGGAAACCACTCTCACAATACAGACTTCAAACCAGTTTTGGACGATATATCGGCCAGCCTTGGCTTACACCAAGGAGCAGAAATATATGGGGGGGGCACAGAGGGCGTGGCTTGCATGCGCACCTCTGCCCCTCATTTTAACCCTTGTGTATTAAATCATGCACCTGAAGAGGGCTAGATTTGGGCACGTGCTGTCGTTTTGAGGAGGTGCCCACCCCCCACATCCCCGCCCCAGCTTTATAACCCCGCTCACCGAATGCCCCTCCATGATGTCCCTCCAGAGGGGCGCGTCGTTGTCCCTCTCTGCGATCTCCAGCAGGTTGTCGAGCACCACTTGGCCGATGAGGTCGTGGCGGGAGAAGCGGTCGAAATCGTAGACGCTGAAGTGGAGCTTGCGCGAGGGCAGTTCGGCAAAGGGGACATTGAAGTTGAAAGTCTCGTTGAAAATGGGGTTCAGCGTCTTGCGGTGCACCTTGGTCTGGAACTTCTTCTTGCGGTCGGGCAGCAGGTACATTTTCACGTAGGGGTCGGAGAAGCCATTGGCGTCTTTGGCAGGCAGGTCCAAGGCCCGGAGAATCCTCACCACCAGCTGCTCGGTGCCGTAGGCGTACCGCAGGGCAAAGCTGATCCGCCCACAGCTGGCGGCCTCGCCTTTCTTGGAGTCCGACTCGCCCGAGCGCTGCTTGTATAACTCGGGCTTTATCTGCCCAATGCTAGTCACTTGTTCCACCTTCTCCTCCCCTCCGTGGACGCCGGTGTCCGGGCTGCTCAACTGCTGTGTCACAGGGCGCGGCAGCGTGTTGTACCTGGGGAGAAAGGGGGGGAAACAGTGGCTTGCATGACCATATAGATTAGCCACCATGGGCAGATTCACCGGACAAATGAAGAATCTTCTAGGGAGAGGAGATTGCAAAAGGAGACCAAAAATTATTTATGTATGCTACAACCGCGGCTAGGATATTATTAGCCCAAAAATGGAAATTACAGGAGATTGAGGAGTGGCAGACAAAAATGATTGACTATGCAGAGTTAGCAATGTTGACCTGCGGGATCCGAAACCAGGGAGAGACAAGGTTCCAAAAGGAATGGAGTAAATTTGGACTATATGGAGAAGAACTGTAGAAGTTTAAAGACACTTGCAGGACTGAAATAAATCCTACGAATTGGTTTTAATTAGATGGACTAAAAGGAACTGCAAGATAAGAGTGGGAAAGAAAACCGAATGATGGGAGGGAGGGAAGTCAAAGCTCGGCAGAGCAAAATGAACTAAAAAAGGTGAATAGAAGATAAAATGCAAAAATTTTGTTTGTTGTTTGTTGTTGTTGTTGTTATTTGTTGTTTTTGTTGTTGTTTGTTTGGAAATTTAATTAAAATTATCTTTTTTTAAAAAAAGAATCAACTAAGGCACGGGTGTCAAACACAAGGCCCGGGGGCCAAATCCGGCCCGCCAGACCTCGTCATGTGGCCCACCAAGCGCCCCAGCCAGCGGGACCCAGCAGCGGGACCTTGCTGCTGAAGCGCCGCGCCGACGAAGCGCCGACAAACAGCTGGGGCCGGGGGGGTAGAAAGGCGGCCGGAGCAGCGCTGCGTGGAGCGCCCCGAGCAACAGCAGGAGAAGGAGGAGGCAGCTTGCCGGGTCAGCGCCCGGCAGCGCCGCACGGAGAGTCCTGAGCCTCTGCGATGCAGCAGTGCTATGTAGCACTTTGAATCCTCCTCCTCATGCCACGGCTCGGCGCCTGGAAACGGCTGCTGCTGCTGCTGCTGAAGCACAAACAAAGCACCCAGCAGCGCCGCGTGGAGGAGGAGGAGGATTCAAAGTGCTACAGAGCACTGCTGCGTCCCAGAGGCTCGGGACTCTCCGCACGGTGCTGCCGGGCACCGACCCGGGAAGCCGCCTCCTCCTCCTCTTGCCTCACCTCCTCCTCCTCCTGCCGCGGCTCAGCCTCATGAACGTGAGCTCAGCAGCGGCTCAGCCTCACGAATGTGCAACTCTGAGGCTTTACGCACTTCTCCTAAAATTTTCACACAATTTAACATATTCAATTCAGTTTCACACAATATTCCCTAAGCATTTTGACTACCCGTCCTCATTTCCATGCCGTTTCTGTTCCAAGTCCTTTTATCTACTGCCTTAAATGGAATACTTATTTCTCTAACGCCTATGTCCCCAAACTTCGGCCCTCCAGATGTTTTGGACTACAATTCCCATCATCCCTGACCACTGGTCCTGTTAGCTAGGGATCATGGGAGTTGTAGGCCAAAACATCTGGAGGGCCGCAGTTTGGGGATGCCTGCTCTAACACATACCCTTGGCACATTGCATTCCTTTCTCGTTCCTTTGCTTATATTTCTGGACCTGCCTGCGATTTCATTTGACATTAACGATTTCTCAGATAGTCCAAAAAGATTTTAAAAGCAGCTGGTCTAGATTCCAGACACCTGGAAACACTATTTATTTTCGTTGCCCTCATAACAACCTTGTGGGTTGTCCCTACAATTTTCATTTTAGGCGCAACGCCAAGAAATAAGAGCATGAGAAGAACCTGCTGGATCAAGCCAGAGGCTCATTGTAGTCCAACACCCTGTTATCCCTGTTATCACAGTAGCCAGCCAGATACTGTACCTGTGGGAAGTCCGAAAGCAAAGCCCGAAACTTGAGCACAAGAGCACTCTCCCGCCTTGTGATTTCCAGCAACTGGAATTCAGAGCCACACTCCCTCCAACACTGGATGAATGAATCTGCCTAATCCTCTTTTAAAGACATCCGAGTTGGCACCCATCACCACCTCTTGTGGCAGTGAGTTCCACAGTTTCTGTGCCACGCGGTAACTTTTCCAAAGAGTTCACAACGGAGGCAACACTTGGATCCTACTTTCCGCACTATTCATTGCCCGTTGAGCCTTGACTGTTGAATTTATGCCCCAAATCTGTTGGCAATTTAAGGTGGGTTTCCCCCCTTAAAAAACAACAACAATATTCTAGATAGCTGCTCAATAGGCAACTGCTTTGGGTGTTTTCCTGGTCAAGGGAAGGACGAGTCTGGGCTGTAGTTACAATTCCACACACCAGGCCTCCCAAGTTCATGTCTTCGGGGACCAGAAGGTCCCAGGGCAGGTTACAAAACAATAAACAATAAATAAACACAGTACAGGAAACAATCGAACCAACCAAAAACAACAGCGCAACCAACAGAAAATCAGTAAGATTCCCAAATGCTTAGGTTAAAAAACGTGGCCTTTGCAAGCCTTTCAAATATATGTAGAGTTGGTAGGGAGGGAGCCCCAAAGTCTGAGGTTTTCCCAGATTTTGTATCCAACTCTGCCGAACAGATCAGAGGGGCACACATCCCCTCAAATACATACCCCCACATCTTGCTTGGGGCCACCACTGAGAATGCCTTTGTCCTACAACTCCCAGCATCCCTAGCTGTTGGCCATACTGCTGAGCCTGATGGGAGTTGGCACCCAACTTCTGGAGGGCTGCCCCTGCTCTCAGGCACTACGGGGAATTGAAATGGCAGATCCCAGAGTCAGAGTGCTGTCCCTGATCCTCAAGTAACCAACGCCAGAGGGAGCCCATACAAGAGCAATTCATTGGGCCCCTCAAACCTGGAGCTGCCCTTGCTTCATCATTCAGTGTATGCTCTCCACAGAAATGCCACACCCTGCCAATTTCTCCTCCACAACAACCTCCTGCAGTGACACGAGAACCATTTATTTCTTCGGCTACAAACTGGCTGAAAGGTCCTCCCGAATGGCTTGCAATGACTTAAAACAAGGCTGTCTCAGATAGATATAGAGATAGATGATAGATAGATAGATAGATACTTTATTGTCATTGTACATAGTACAATAAAAGTGAATGCCGGATGTAAGGGTGACTCCCTACAGGGAGCCAGCCCCCATCATCCTAACGTCCACCTCGCCAAGCACAGGGAGCAGCAGTGGGTCCCGAACCACTATCTTATTCAATGCATGTGGCGGGATGACTTCACAAATTTGTGGACCGGAAAAATCCATGCCAAATTGCTGTCCTATGAGATCTCTCCCTCTGAATTGCTCAAACTGGATCTAAATGCAGCAAAAAGGTGTATAAACCAAAGGTTGGATGATGCGGAGCTATACCAAAATTGTCTAGCTGGCGGGGGAGTCTGCTCACCGTTAAATATCGGCATAACCCCTATTTACCGTACTCCATCCTACTTAACAACGCTTATGGCCGCGTTTCATCGATATGCCTTCCTTAAAGCTAGGTTCAATGTTTTTCCAACTAATGTGCTGAGACATAGATTTACTAAGGGCCAAGTCTCTTCAATGTGTGCTTGCGAAATGAAATCAACTGAATCTTTACACCATGTTATGTTTATCTGCCCTATGTACAGTTTGGCTCGTGCTAGTATATTAAACTCCATAATCCAGCCTATGGCTGACAATCCAGTTGACCTTCAGCTAGCCTGGGTTCTTCAAGATGTGGACCCTTATATTACTCTACAGGTTGCTAAATTCCTAACAGCCGTCCTCTCGTACAAGAGACAGAATGGAATGTTAGCTGATTATTGATAGTTATAAGAATTTTTTAAAAAAATGACATCAGATATTGATTTTAGTTAGGCGCCTAAATTTTTAATCTTAATCTTAAACCTTCAAGATATGTTTTTTGAATTGTTAATATTTGTCCTTGTGAGCTGTGAATTGTGTTATATTATCTGTGGTTTGTACGAGTCTGCGGTTTTTATTTGATTTGTTGTGTTGTGTTGTGTTTTATGATGGGCGTACAGCCGAATAAACATCTTTGCTTGCAGTGGGTCTGAAGCAGCCAGGGGGGAGGGGGAAGACTTGGAGGGAGAGAGAAGCCAGCGTGCGAAATGATGGGAAAGCTCAGGGGAGGAGAGATGCAGGCAAGGGCTCAAGGATGCTCGAGAGCCCTTCCACCGCCTTGACAGGGAGGAGACTGAGAGGGCATCGCTCCTTCCGGCGCAAGAGTTAAGGAGAGCACCACGACGCAGGTCAAGGGGGAGGCGTTTTGGGGTGCCCCACTACTTTGCTGGCGTAATAACAGACGTACGCCATTGCCGGATTCTGATTCGGAATGAGAGGTCATGTTTTAAGCTGTCTCTGCACTGTAAATACCTTGCACAATAAAAGTCTTTAAAGACAAACTGGACTCAAGCAGAGTTACTCTAGAGTAGCCACGACAACCCTCTGACACCATCCCATAAAAAACAAAACAAAAACACAATTACAGCCACACACACACCCATCACAACTCCCCCAGATCATATTATTTAGTTACAGGATTTAAGATGGTTATAGCTCTTGCACAATAAAAGTATTTAAAGACAAACGGGACTCAAGTGGAATTACTCTAGAGTAGCCACGACAACCCTCTGACACCATCCCATAAAAAACAAAACAAAAACACAATTACAGCCACACACACACACACACACACACACACACACACACACACACACCACAACTCCCCCAGATCATATTATTTAGTTACAGGATTTAAGATGGTTATAGCTCTTGCACAATAAAAGTCTTTAAAGACAAACTGGACTCAAGCAGAGTTACTCTAGAGTAGCCATGACAACCCTCTGACACCATCCCATAAAAAACAAAACAAACACACAATTACAGCCACACACACACCCATCACAACTCCCCCAGATCATATTATTTAGTTACAGCATTTAAGATGGTTATAGCTCTTGGATAGAAACTGTTTTTTAATCTATTCGTTCTTGATTTAATTGTTCTGTATCTCTTGCCCGAAGGCAACGGTGCAAAAAGACTATATCCAGGATGAGATGAATCTTGTAAAATATTATTTGCTTTTTTAAGGCAACAGGAATTGTATAATTCTTCCAGAGATAGGAGAGGATGACCGTTAATCTTTTGGGCTGTGGTTATGACCTTCAAACCAAAAGGGGGGAAACGGGGAAGGATGGAACAGGAAAACAGCAAACGAGTGCCACTTTTTAAAGTCCTTAACCCATCTATCCCTCTTTCATCCTTATGCCCACCGCCCCCGGCGATCCTCCCACCTTCCCAGCTCACCTGGGTGTGGGTGCCAAGCTTGCTACTTGTTGATGGGAGTGGGCGTTGGGGATGGTACCTTCCTTGGTGCTGGTCTGGCCTTCCACAGGGAGGTCAGGGGAGGTCTGGCTGACCTTGAGGTTGGCCTCGGGGTAGGAATCCATATCGAGGTAGGACCTTTCGGGCATCTCGGGACCCAGCTCCATCCGCTCGGGCAGGAGGTCCCCGAAAGGCGAATGGTGGAGGTGAGCATGGAGAAGGTGCTCCTTGCGTTGCGTCTGCGAAGAGGAGCCCTTGTCCCGCCAGGGGATCCAGCACAGCTTCCACGAGACAAAGAGGGAGACGCCCAGCAGCACGATCCCGCAGAAGGTCACGATCACTGACAGCAGGCTGACCAGGATCTCTAGGGGAGAAAAGTGGAGGGGCAGATACCACGACGGGAGGTCAACGGCAGGGAGCTGGCTGCTGTAGGCGTCTGGCATCTCGGTCACCGGCCCAGGCGCAGGACTCTGCTGCACCCTGTCCCCTATCCTGCCCAGGACACCTGAATTATTATCGCCAACGCCCGCAGGCCAGGGGGCTCTGCAGGTCAATGGCAGGGCCGCTTGTATGACTTGGTTGACACTATCAAGCCAGCGCTGGCCTCATGCAGCATCCGTCTCCAGCACTTTCTGGGGCCTCGTCTACTCAGAACGGAACAGCCCGGAACCTGGGCGATGTCACCAACTGCCAGTAGAGGCCTTGTGTCAGGCTTTAGGGAATCTGATTCCTCCCGCAGTGGCAGCCAAGAAGCAGGTAAACAAGAATATTTACCAAGTAATTTTATTCAGTATTCACAGAGAGAGACAAAGGAATTCAGTCTCCCAATGATAATGGCGTTGCTCCAAGTAAAGTCCCACCCCCTCTCCTATTCTACGTCAACCCTGCGTCAGCTAATCTGAGCTTTCTGCCTCGGAGCTTTCTGTTCTACTACTCTCAATGCATGCCTGGTCCTGGGGGGCAGGAATGCTTTCCAAAGACACTGAGTCTGACAGCTATCTCTCCCCCCTGGTGCTGCTTCTTCTTCCTGCTGTTCCTCTCCCAATATTCCCCAGCTTCTCCTCTCTGCAGCCTGTGAACAATGCCCTTCTGCAAACCACTGTTCTAAATCTATACTGTCTTCCTCTTCTCGGGAAGGTTCAGGAAGAGGGGGGTGAGCAATCCCCACCTTTCCTCTGCAGTCCAGCACCTGACACCTTGGCAGATAAATCCACATAACCCCTAATGATATTGTGAACTCCCCGAGATCTACGGATGAAGAGCAGTATACAAATAATAATAATAATAATAATAATAATAATAATAATAATAATAATAATAATAGCATGCCTTTTCTGCAGGTTTTAATAGAAAAGATGCTTCAGGAGCCACTTGTCTCGAAATTGAGATATGAATAGAATAAGTCATACATAATAATTAGGAAACTCAGCTTGCCAACGGTGGAGTCTTAGGCAGCTCAGTTGGTTAGAGCGTGGTGCTGATAATGCCAAGGTTGCAGGTTCGATCCCCGTATGGGACAACTGCATATTCCTGCATTGCAGAGGTTTGGACCAGATGATCTAATTTTATGAATCTAAGCACAAGAGGGAGGCTACGGGGAAACCTACCCCACAAGCTGTGGAAATAGTAATAATGATAGTAATCAATTAGGGTGATGGGGCAGAGACCTGAAACAGTCTACTGAAGACTGAGCATGCTCGATGTCCGCAGGGCCATCTGTTGAGGGAAGAAAACAGATGGAAGACAATGGAATGGAGTACCCTGGAAAACAGATATGGCTCACTGGCTGGGACCTTGAACAAAAGGTCTCTCTTGTATATCCAGGCTTCCAGATCTCTCCATTGCTAAAATACGCCAAGACGGCCTCCCATTAAATCCCACTCTTGCGAGAGACAGCCAGCACAACCCGTGGCCTAGCAATGAAAGTTGAAACAAAAAACTTCCAGAATTTATTTTATTTTTAAAAATCAAATTGGAGGCAATCTGCATTTCTGCAGCAAGAGTCGACATGTTTACACTTCTCAATTCAAAGCATTTGTCCCCACCCCACCACCCACGGTTGTAGTTGTTGTTTTTTGCTCCAGCAAAAGCAGTGAGGACTGGAAGCTTGATTGTTTTAAAATACAATTGCCAGGGTCCTACAGATCCTGTCAAACTGCATCTTCATATTTGGTTGGTAAACGTGGACCACCTGACACAACATTTGCCTGAGCACCAGCATCAACCATTGAAAACCTGGTATTACCCTAACAGTCCCTGTGCCTTCCCCCTCACCTCCGTGGACTCCTGGCTGCGCCTAGGCCATGATCCTTCCTCCTGTTGAGATCCTTCCCCAAGATATGGGCCATATCATCCCCTACCTCTAGGCTCCTCACCTGAGTTGATGGGACCCACATGGCCTGTCAGTTCCTGACACTTCTCGCGTTCCTGGGCAGCGCATGTGTTGGAACACAGCACATGAAGAAGCTCCATTGCCCTGCGGTGTCTGTCTTCATCATAATCTCCCGACATGGTGCCTGAAGAGGGGACGGAAAACGTATTTTTCAACATATATTTAAGGGCGGGGGGAGGACTAAGGTCATGCAAATCTTTGGGGCTGCGGTTACCTCTGAACTAAAGTTCAATGTGGCTACTTTTCAGCGCGACACTGATTCCCAATGCTCACTGAAGCGGGTTCACAAGAGGCTACTGCCTATAAGGAGGTCCTAGGTTCATTCCCCAACCTCCTGGTAAACATCAGGTATGCAGGTAGGGGGAAAGGATTCTCTGCTTGAGGCCCTGGACAGTGGCTGCCGGTCAGAGTGGACATCGCTAGCCTGGCCCAGAATAAGGCCAGCTCCCTGTGTTCCTAGAAAGGCATCCTATGTCTGCTCATTATTTGGGGGCAACTAGGCTGCCCCTGGCGCTGTGGTTAAACCACTGAGCCTAGGGCTTGCTGATCAGAAGGTCGGCGGTTCGAATCCCTGTGACGGAGTGAGCTCCCGTTGCTTGGTCCCAGCTCCTGTCAACCTAGCAGTTCAAAAGCACATCAAAAATGCAAGTAGATAAATAGGTACCGCTACAGCGGGAAGGTAAACGGCAACATTTCCATGTGCTGCTCTGGTTTGCCAGAAGCGGCTTTGTCATGCTGGCCACATGACCTGGAAAGCTGTACGCCGGCTCCCTCAGCCAATAATGCGAGATGAGCGCGCAACCCCAGAGTCGGTCACGACTGGACCTAATGGTCAGGGGTCCCTTTACCTTTAGGCTGCCCCTGGAAACAGTAGCATCTTTTCCATTGGGATTCTGCCCTCTTCCGCATTCGCCTTCAGCATGCCCTCAACTCCACTTCCCCGGCAGAAGAGGAAAAGGGAAGCCTCGTCCATTGATGTGACAAAACTCTCACCCCTTAGAATGAACCCTCCGTTTAGAATTGCCTTGTGGGAAGGCCAGCTTTGGTCCTCCCCATCTAAAAAGTTTACCCATTTCCCTGCAGGCCACTGGCCTGCCTTGGCATACTTACTTAACCCAGAAAAGCAGTACCATACAAAGGTTAGAACAGTGACAGGGCAGTTTTCCTGTATAGGGAAGTTTTTAATGTTTTATTATGTTTTTGTATATGTTGGAAGCCGCCCAGAGTGGCTGGGGCAACCCAGTCAGGTGGGGAGGGTACAAATAAAAAAAAACTGTTATTGTTGTCATTGTTATTTCTTCCTGACAAAGGGCACAGTCCCATGGAGATAATTTGTGGGGGGCTGCACAGAAGCAGGGTGTGAGCCTTGTTTTTCTCTGCCATCTCATTCTTGCTCTTTTGTTTCTGCTACCCATTTAACCCCTCTGTTTTCCCTCCATGGAATTAAGCCAAGGCCTTTGCCCAGCAAGTTCCCCACACCTGAGTGCCCCAAAATATATCTGGGGAGACCCAGGTCTAAGCAGCTCAGTGGGGACTCAGCCATGCTAACTGGGTGACCTTGGCCAAGCCGCTATGAGTCAATCTTTCTCAGCCTAGCCTACCTCACAAGGTTGTTGTGAGGATAAAATGGGAGAACAATGTGTGCCACCTTTGAGTTCCCCAAGGGTGGGCTGTAAGCGGATTTTCCATGTGACGTCCCCTCAGGAAAACTATCGGGGGCAATTAGATTTGCAGCGTATGAACTTCACCCCTCCCCACAAACACCCCATTTCCTTTTGAGCCAGGGTGTACATCATATACAGTGAGGGGAATGTGGAACAGTCTAGATTGAAAAGCCTTTCCTACGTACGGAACAGTGGCGGGAAGAATTATAATTGCAAGGAACTGGAAAAACAAAAGTGTACCCACAGTAACAGATTGGAGGATATTAATGGTAGAATACATGCAGCTAGCAAAAATGACAGCCAAAATGAGAGGGCAGATGAAACAAAATGTCTATAAAGAATGGGGAGCATTTGAAGAATATTTAAATAATAATAATATAAAAAGAACTCCACTGGCAAAACTCTATAGACTGAGCCTGTTAGACCATCAATCGATATTACAAAGGTGACAGAGAATATGAATGGAAAAGAGAAAAAGGTAATATGGGGAAAATATCTTGCGACATTACTTAATTAACAGAAAAGAAACAGCAAGCATAATTGGAGGTCAACGGAAAGTAGAAATAGTGTAAATATTAGAAACTGAAACAAACAATGTGTATCTGTATTTGTATCAGTGTGTGTATTTGTGTGTTTTGTGTTTGTGTGCTTTATGTTTGTTTATTCTTTGTAATTCTTTTTAATCAATAAAGACATTACTTTAAAAAAGAAAAGCTTTTCCTTCCGTAACCCCTGACAGAAGCGTCAAATGCAGTCAGCCTGTGTTCTGTTTATTCCAGGCAGAAAATAGAAAGGCAGGCAGACAAGGGCAGACAGCAGGAGAAGCAACATGACCTTGTCTTCGGGGTAACAGGCACTTATAGGACGGGCTTCTGGCTTCCTGACCGATCCAAGCATGGGATTCCCCATTTCACAGAATTGCAGAAGGGAGACCAGGAGCCAAACTGGACCTTAACCAGGGAAATGAGCTCAATTCTCTTGTAACGTTAACATGTCTGCATGGGGGTTATATTTCCACAGTGGAATCAGGAGGCAGCAGTTTTTAGATCTCAGTCCCTCCCAGGCAGCCTTGGCAAACCTGCGCTCACTAGACATTTTGGACTACAACTCCCAGCAGCCCTTGCCAGCGCAGTCCAAAACATCTGAAGGGCACCAAGTTGGCCAAGGCTGCTCTAAGGTGTTCCCAGGCTCCCAGGCTCCTTCGACCTGAAGGGCTTTCTTAGCCAGATGGAGCACTGAGATGAAACACAGCCAACAAGGCATATAAAATGGAGAGCATGCTAGGCCCTTCCAAAAGAGACATGGCCAGTTGCTAAGGGGGGAGGGAAAAAGTTTAATGGTGAATTTTGGATATAATGGAGATGTAAAAGATTTGGATTATGGAGGAAATGACTAAAAACAGGACCCACAAAGGGGAGGAGAGAAGATTATTTGGAATCTTGTTTTTATGATGTATGTTGGATATGTGATTGCAAAACTTTAACTTGAAAAACCAGATAAATAAATGTACAGTGGTGCCTCGCTAGACGAATTTAATTCGTTCCACGGGTCTTTTCTTATAACGAAAAATTCGTCTAGCGAATCCCATAGGAATGCATTGGTTTTTTTGGGGTTTTTTTTTTCCCATAGGAACGCATTAATTGAATTTCAATGCATTCCTATGGGAAACCGCGATTCGCTAGACGAATTTTTCATAAAACGAATTCGTCTAGCGAGGCAACCTTTCGTTAAGCGGAAATTTCGTTAAGCAGGGCATTTGTTAAGAGAGGCACCACTGTATAAAGAAGGGGAGAAGCAAAGGATTCGCTAAACATCACTTCCTGTTCCCCAACCGCTGCTGTTTTATGGTCCAGGTATCAAACTCAGGACGCAAGGGAGAAACATGCTAAGAGGAAGGCACGCTTGGCAAATCCACACCGTGATCAACTCCCGTCCGGAAACCAATGTCCCCACTGTGGAAGGACGTGCGGATCCAGAATTGGCCTCCACAGCCACTTACGGACTTATTGTTAAAACTGTGTTTATGGAAGACAATCTTACTCGGCTATGAGTGATCGCGAAAGAAAGAAAGAAAGGAAGGAAGGAAGAAAGAAAGAAAGAAAGAAAAGAAAAGAAAAGAAAAGAAAAGAAAAGAAAAGAAAGATGGGGAGATTGGCCCTGGAGGGGGAATGCCAAAAGCTGCCCCACATCCCAGCACTGTGTGTGGAGCTGATGGAAATCATGTTAAGGGAAGCCAGTGGGAACATTTCTAATTAAATTTCTCATTTCTAATTTTAAGGATTAAAAACTTCTGGTCCCATAAGTGCAGCTGGTGTCTATGCACATTTTTCTTTGCTTTGCAGAGCACAAGATGACTGGCACGTCCCTACCCACCAAGGAACTTACAATCAAACATTCAACACAGGGGGAAAACAGGGAAGTAAGGAGATGGGAGGCAGGAACCGCCCTTTTCGAAAATGAACATTGGCGCTATGCACTCTCACCTGGTCAGCAAACTGGTTCAGGGGATGGCTGTCAGGTTGCTTCCGTGTTGCCGGATCCAGGATGCCGACCGGTCCAGGTCAACGCCAGGCAGTAGGGCAGCAAGACGCCAATACCAAGTCCCTGGGGATCCGAGTCCGCGTGTAAGCAGCTGCAAGCCGGAAGCAGGGCACCCAATCTGCCATCCGGGGAGCTGCCGGGTCCATGGGTCGCCAAGTGGGGAAGCGGCAGGGTGAGAGGGGTTGCGCCCTCTGCTGGATGCACGAGGGAACAATCTGCAGAGGCGAAGAGGGTCAGTAGTCCTGGCTGGCTTTGCTAGGCCTGGGTGGCATGCCCAATCCCCAGCTGACCCTGGGGGGCTTCTTCATGGTGGGAGGGGGCTGTTGTCTTAAGTCCTTGGCGAAATTGCACCGCTGCAAGTTGCCACCCTCCTTAGTTCTGTAGGCACCTGCATGGATACAAAGGCTAGTTATTTGGGGGTGGGGCAGGCTCATTTTGTAAGCCCAAAGACAGCTTCTTCTGTCAGTTTGCACTTCTTAGTACAGAAAGCATTGGTCTGATGTGTAGAGATCTTTCCTATTCTACTTAATACAAGAAGAAACAAAATAAATGAATTCCTTCCAGTAGCACCTTAAAGACCAACTAAGTTTGTCATTAGTGTGAGCTTTCGAGTGCATGCTTCCTCTTTCAGCTAGATGTGCTTTTTTAAGGCTCAGGTCAACATACCTCAGCCAGAACAGCACAAGACTCTTGATCCCAGGGTTGTGGGTTCGAGCCCCACATTGGGTGAAAGATTCCTGACCCTTGTGGGGCCCTCCAACTCTACAAATCTATGGTCCACCTTTTACCCAGATCCCTTGGACAAGCAAAGTGTGCGTACATTTTCTCCCTTTCTTCTCTCTTGAGGAGGCAGCGGGTGTGTTTGTGCTGTTGTTGTTTAGTCGTTTAGTCGTGTCTGACTCTTCGTGACCCCATGGACCAGAGCACGCCAGTGTTTGTGTTACGGGTCTCATTTGTGGGAAGGAGAAAGGAAACGATCAGAGGGTGAGGCACCTCCAGCTCTCACTCAAAAACTGGAGCATATTCATGGGCTAAAAAACAACAACGCTGGCAACGTTTTAGAAGAACTAAGAGGTGGTAGTCACTAAAAGGCATTAACGCCCAGATTCTCTAAGCCAAGAGTGTGATCAGGGCTAAGTACACACAAGACTTGGGGCCCACTTCCAAGATGTAGGCTGCATACACACTGTAGCCTTAAGACACATTCAAAGCCCATTGTTTCCCCCCAAAGAATTCTGGGCATTGTAGTTTTCCCCTCACGGAGACACAATTTCCAGCAACTCTCAACAGATGATAGTGCCCATAACTCTTTGAGGGTAGAGAATGTGCTTCGAATGTTCTTTAAAGGTGAGTGGGCAGCCATAGGGTTGTGACCAACCTCAGTCAAGCTCAGAGCAGGCCTACTGAAATTAATGGAAGCTGCTGACTTGGATACTTCTGGGTTCCACACGGGTTTACTTACTATGAGTAGGACTTGGTTGGATACAGTCCATCCATTTATACAGGTGCAGAGTTTCCAAGGGACGGGGAAGACAACTTAGGTTCTCACCATCAAAAATTACATTAATGAGTGACAGCAGCATTTTCTGGGCTCACTGTACGTTAATTGGGACCTCTGCCCCACCTGCGATCTATCGGCAAGAGCTGCTGCTTAGGTACATATTAGAATTAAAAATTTAAAGTCTCATTGAACCTCTAATGCGACTTCTCTCCCTCACCTACTCACAGGCATCCATTTCCCCTTTCCACCCTGTCTAGCGCTTGCAGGGAAAAGGTAAAGGACCCTTGGATAGTTAAGTCCAGTCAAAGGCAACTATGGGGTTGCGGCGCTCATCTCGCTTTCAGGCTGAGGGAGCCGGCGTTTGTCCACAGACAGGTTTCCGGGTCATGCGGCCAGCATGACTAAACCGCTTCTGGCGCAACAGAACACCGTGATGGAAACCAGAGTGCACGGAAACGGCGTTTACCTTCCCACCACAGTGGTACCTATTTATCTACTAGCACTGGCGTGCTTTCAAACTGCTAGGTTGGCAGGAGCTGGGACAGAGCAACGGGAGCTCACCCCGTCACGGGGATTCGAACCAACGACCTTCTGACCGGCAAGCCCAAGAGGCTCAGTGGGTTAGACCACAGTGCCACCCGCGTCTTCCAGTGCTCGCAAGTCACCTGTCGCCAGTCGATATACCATCCACGCGTGATGCCCGGCAACCACAGATCAACACAATCGGAGCCACGACTGAGAAGTCAGTGAAGATGGTGGGTGGCCTGGAACCCTGAACGGCAGGGCACCTTGCAGCCGGCTCATAAACAAAGTGCAAATAAATAAGTAAATAAATAAATATTGGGGGTGGGGAAGAGAAAGATGGGGCTAAAACACACACTCACACAAAAGAGGTTTGCTCTCCCTTAGGCCACCCGCTATCAACACCCCTGGGTTTGATGTAGGGGATTCAGATGAGGGAATCCGAGACGCCCTTTGGGTGAGAGGAATGGGGTATACAGTGGTACCTCTACTTACGAATTTAATGCGTTCCGAACGCACATTTGTAAGTCGAAAAAAATTGTAAGTCGAATCCCATAGGAATGCATTGGGAGAAAAAATTCGTAAGTCAAAGCAACACTATCTAAAAATTCATAAGTAGAAAAAATCCTATCTAAACCGCATCCAAGATGGCGGACGGAGCTCCATTCGTAAGTAGAAACATTCGTAAGTAGAGTTATTCGTAAGTAGAGGTACCACTGTATTAGGCACCTGCTGATAATCCATGCCGCTGTGTTCTTGAGTAAAAATGTGGGGGTCTCCTCCAAATATAAATTCCTTCACAGAATTCCCTGCCTTTGCAGACTGAGGAACAGTGTGTGTGTGTGGCCTAATTAGAGACTGGAAGGTTGGAAAGCACAATGGTTTTTTGCGTGCAAGAGAGTGAGAGAACACAAAGCCAATTTTCTCCCTTTCTCCACCTTTGTCCCTTTTCTATAAAGGAAGACGCCGGCACAGGGCTCACCACGGGAGACTCCTTTTCTCCAGGAGAATAGTGAGTCATGAGGGTGGGGAGAGGAGATTCAGGTCCTCATCTTTCCCCCCACCCCGCCAATGCTGCTGCAGCTTCTTCCACTGCATCTCTGCTGGAGTCGCCAGAGTCCGCTCCTGCCCAGAATAACAAGTACCAAGGGTTGGGTGATGATAGTACAGCATATATACCCCCCCCACTTCCCCCTCCTCCCCAGTCTTCACAGCTGTGATCTCAATCTTTCTCGCTCACCTCTCGTTCTCGGCCCTCGGCCTGCCTCGCCCACACACCCCGGACCAAAACCAACCCCATCCCTGGCAGCTCCTCTCCACCCCCCCCCAAAACATCCGGTTCTTCGTTCCATAGTACTGCCACCATTTATCAACATTTCTTTTCAAAAAGGCAGGTAAACATGACAGCGTTTCGACCGGGTGGCGGGGGCTGAGGGGAGAAAGAAAGGCACATGTCTGGCAGCGGCCTTGCCCTCGGCAGACCTCAAATTAGCAGGTTTCAGCCGTTTCATTATCCCACCCCCTGTCCTCTCAGTTTTTCCAGGATCATCTCAAATCATTAATAATTATTTTTGGCATCCTTATCAGACAGACCTGGGGTCTTCCCCCCCATGCCCCTTCCTGGCTCCCTCGATTTATTTCTTGCTTTCCTGCCCAGCTAACTAGCTTCCTCTGGGCCAAAGCTAATCTAATTATTATTGTTGTTGATAATATCTTCCTGTCTAGCCTCCCAGCCTTATCTACAGGATTTCTGCTACTACACATGCACCTTCCGCACCTTCCCCGGTCGAACGGCTAATTGCCGCACATCTTCACCATCTCTGCCCTCCCAGTTTCCCTCAAATCACCCCGCCACCCTGCTTTGCCACCCAAGCCTTCATTTTTCAGCTCTGGAAGGAATCACTCAGCTATTGGGGGGGGGAGATGGGGAAAAACAGATTCCAAGGACTTCTGGGGTGAAAGCACATCCGTGCGCCAAAATCTGTCTCTGAAGCGAACCGTCCCAAAATGCCGGGTTCTTCACAGGCCCCCTCGCTTAGGAGACACCCTAAACCTTCGCCTCCGTCATGTGAAAGTGAGTGCCAGGGGAGGTGTCGGGATAAGGTCCGCAGTAACTCACAAGGTGTTGGCGAAGTTGACTATTTATTCAAAGAAACAAAAAGCAGCTCAGGCCGAGTGAGTAGGATCTTGCCCCAATGAGGCAGTTGTGAGGACTGAAGGTCCCCGCCTTCTCACAGTTTCCCACGTCTCCTTCTCTCCTAGCAACCTGAGGCTCCTTCATCTTGTCTCTCTTTGCTCCACTCTCTTCATTCCTCTTTGGGTTCTTGGAGACTAGGGAGCTGGGTGCCACAGGGGGGAGAGACCCCCAACTTCTTCAGCAACCTGCCTCCACTCTGCCTCTTGACTCCTCTCCAGCCTCTGCTTCTGCCTCTGGTTCTGGACTGCTCTCTGCCACAGCCTCTTGCTGCTCACTAAACCCCGTTACCTCTTCATCTTCTGACACCTCCTCAGTTTTAGAAATTCAGGTACATAGGTTATGGTTGCCACAACGGAACATCTAGGTGCCACATTTTTTTTGTTTTTGCAATGGAACCTCTTATTCTTATTCTTAATTATAAGAACAAATCTCAAAGCGATTGACAACACATTAAAACATCAAATAAAACAATCCAGAATACAGTGGTACCTTGGTTCCCAAATGGCTTGGCTCCCGAACAAATCGGGTCCCATACGCTGCAAACCCAGATGTGAGTGTTTGCAAACGTTTTTTGGAAGCCGAACGTCCAACGTAGCTTCCGATTGAGTGCAAGAAGCTCCCGTAGCCAATCGGAAGCTGCGCCTTGGTTTTCGAACCGTTTCGGAATTCAAACGGACTCCCAGAACGGATTAAGTTCGAGAACCAAGGTACCACTGTAAAACACAATTCAGGCTTCAAGGAAAATATTTCACATCCTCCTCTAAGTGACGTTTTGCTTTCCCTAGTCACCTACCTGACTTCCAGAGATCTCCACGTGGTCGCAATTGGACCCATGCCAGTCGCAAAACACGCCTGGCTGATTCTGAACACTGCCAGTCCATGACAGGGAGTGAGGATAGGCCTGAGAAGGTGTTAACACCATTGGGCCGGCTGGCAGAGGCTGCTTATGTAGTCTACATTTAACGCACACCACTTCCCCCGCCCAAAAAAAATCCTGGGGACTCCAGTTCTCTGAGGAGTAAAAGCAATGAACATGTTGTGTAGGCAGTCACAGTTCAAGGGCCGGTATGGTGACCCGCTCCGGAAAATCCTCTCCCCTGTCGCCGCGGGTCAAAGTGAATTGGCAGGAGGACCCCATCAATGCCAGGCACCCAGATGGTCCCTGCCACATCACGTTAGGGAAACCTTTGCAAACACGGCCACAGCCAGCCCAAGCCTTCTGCCAGTTTGCTTGGGGATGGAGTCAGGGCAGAGGGAGCGTGTGGAAAACATACGCAAAGCACCCAGCTGTCTCCAGCGCCAGCCCAGATGCGGTACAATCCGTGCCCGTGTGTGCGACTCCGGGGTCTGCGCACATATTTGCGCATGCGCGTTTTTCTTTGAAAAGCTGGCCCACACGCTCGTGCCGCCGTTTAGCAAACGGGTGTAACTAACTATTTGCAAATCAAATGCTCGTTGTTCTCCCAAGTGATGAAAGTGGCTAATACTGGTGGCTAATACCCCAGAGGACAGGATCACACTTCAAAATGACCTTAACAGATTAGACAACTGGGCCAAAGCAAACAAGATGAATTTTAACAAGGAGAAATGTACTACACTTGGGCAAAAAAAATGAAAGGCACAAATACAGGATGGGACGGGAGACACCTGGCTTGAGAGCAGTACATGTGAAAAGGATCTAGGAGTCTTGGTAGACCACAAACTTGACATGAGTCAGCAGTGTGATACAGCAGCTAAAAAAGCCAATGCAATTCTGGGCTGCATCAATAGGAGTATAGCATTTAGATCAAGGGAAGTAATAGTACCACTGTATTCTGCTCTGGTCAGACCTCACCTGGAGTACTGTGTCCAGTTCTGGGCACCACAGTTCAAGAAGGATACTGACAAGCTGGAACGTGTCCAGAAGAGGGCAACGAAAATGGTCAAAGGCCTGGAAACGATGCCTTATGAGGAATGGCTTAGGGAGCTGGGTATGTTTAGCCTGGAGAAGAGAAGGTTAAGGGGTGATATGATAGCCATGTTCAAATATATAAAAGGATGTCATATAGAGGAGGGAGAAAGGTTGTTTTCTGCTGCTCCAGAGAAGCGGACACGGAGCAACGGATTCAAACTACAAGAAAGAAGATTCCACCTAAACATTAGGAAGAACTTCCTGACAGTAAGAGCTGTTCGGCAGTGGAATTTGCTACCAAGGAGTGTGGTGGAGTCTCCTTCTTTGGAGATCTTTAAGCAGAGGCTTGACAGGCATATGTCAGGAATGCTTTGATGGTGTTTCCTGCTCCGCAGGGGGTTGGACTGGATGGCCCTTGTGGTCTCTTCCAACTCTACAATTCTATGATTCTAGGACTCCTTGGAGAACGATACCAGAGCACCTTCTCTGCACGCACAAAGGTTTAAGTCCCTGGCATTGCCAATTAAAAAGATCTGGCAGCAGGTAAGGGAGAAAAACCCTCTCTGCTAGAGAGCTGGGAGAACAGCTGCCCATCAGAGCTGACAATATTAGGCTTGATGGTCAAACAGTCTGATTTGCTAGAAGCCAGCTTCCTTTTCTCCAAGCACAGCCACACGGCTTTGCCCCGAATATGTCACACAACCTGGGAGGACACCCAAAGCACGCTTCTGCCACCACGTCTCTGACACAAAGCTGCTTAAAAGGAGCTAATTAATTCTGACACGCTTGCGGGAGCAGAAACGCTTAATTTCATGAAAAGGGAAGTTCCAGCACTCATCTTTCTATTAGCCCGTGTTCCCTTTCTCAGGAGCCAGGCCCTACAAGCCAGAGTCACGGCAGATGTCCACAGACGGGCAGTACGGTGCAATGGTCGGACTTGCATTGGGGGGCAGGGGACTGAGTTCAGGTCCTTACTCAGCCGCCACGCTTACTGAATTACCTCAGCTCTCAGCCTAATCTGTGTCACAGGGCTGATGCGAGGATAAAATTGGAGGGAAAGTGGGGGAAAAGAGAGAATTACATACGCCATCCCAAGGTTTTCGGGGGAAGGACCGGTATAAAAACGTAACAAATAACGAAACTTCAACATGGGCTGGCTTGGAAAAGATGGTCGAATTTTACAAACTGGGAGGATTGCGGGTGAACAGTGCCGCCCCCCCCCCCCGGTCGGTGAGTTGTATACACTGTTTAATTCTTGTGATGTGCTTAATTCTTAAAAAGGCAATGAGCAAACAAAAGAGGAGGAGGAGGATTTAGTGGCAAGGGAATGCCAATCTGCACATGCTCAAACAGAATTAAAAATATAAATGAAAAATATAATGAAAAACAATAGCAGGGAATGGATAATGAATGGCCTGGGACCTCTTTAGAACCATATTCTAACCACATTATCTGACTCTGTACCAAACCTTAGAATCTCCTGCTGGATAGCCCAGTTGGTAGAGAATGAGACTCTTAATCCCAGGGTTGTGGGTTTGAGCCCCACGTTAGGGCGAAAGATTCCTGCATTGCAGGGGGTTGGACTAGATGACCCTTGTGCACCCTTCCAACTCTACAGTTCTATGTCTTTATCTATGGTTAGGTGGCTGGTGACCAGGAGGTTCTTCTAAGTCATGGCGTTTCACATTTGGAGTGCTTGCTCCAAAGAATCCTGCCTGGCCCCTACTCTTATAGCTTTTTAATAATAATAATAATAATAATAATAATAATAATAATAATATCCAAACATTCCAGTGTGTTATACAGCTAGTTTTAAGCAGTGCTTTTTTTTCTTTTAAAAATGTTTAGGGGTACTCTCATTTTCCTACTCATATTGAAATACTGCCCCTCAATGAGGCCAAATGTAGATTCACAAAATGTTTCAGGGTATGTGTATTCCTGCGTCCCCAATCACAGAAAAAAAGCACTGGTTTTAAGTGTTGCTTTATTGTCCAGTCTGATTTAATTAAATTGATGCTGCCAGGGAGTTGTGGGGGTTTTCTTTTTGCATTTCAGATTAATGCATTTTTATTATACTATTTTATTCTTTTAAACTGCAAGGTGTACTGGGAACCGAAGGTCGGCTCTAAGTAGGATACAAAACAGGGCAGACGCATTCTTTCGTGGCAGACTATGGCTTTTAAAAATGAATTGTGGTACCTGACTTGGACTAGGCCAGGCATCCCCAAACTTCGGCCCTCCAGATGTTTTGGACTACAATTCCCATCATCCCTGACCACTGGTCCTGTTAGCTAGGGATCATGGGAGTTGTAGGCCAAAACATCTGGAGGGCCGCAGTTTGGGGATGCCTGGACTAGGCCAACAGCAGGAAATGATGCTGTTTGACCGGGAAAAGAACCGTGGCCCCCACTTAGAAGGCACTGGAAGATTTGAGAAGTTCATGAGGATGGAGGAATAGCCCTGCAATGTCAGACCAATGGGGCACTGAGCCCATCATCCGGCTTGGTTGGCTGCCCAGCTGGCATTGGCGCTTGACAGAGCCTTTCACTGGTGGGTCTATGATTGTGAGATACGCCCCCCTCCCCCGGACATACCCTCAAACATTTCCCTAATCCTCGTACCTACGGGACCGCTTCTCCTGGTATGCCCCACGGAGGACCTTAAGGTCCATAAATAGCAACACCTTAGAGATCCCAGGCCCTAAGGAAGTCAGATTAACCTCAACCAGAGCCAGGGCCTTTTCAACATTGGCTCCGGCCTGGTGGAACGCTCTGTCTCATGAGACCAGGGCCCTGCGGGATTTGATTTCTGGGTTGTTCCGCCCAGAGTTGTTCCGCCTGGCCTTTGGCCTGGAATCAACTTGATCCCCTCCCCCTTTTTCTGATGAGGCTGCATTTTAATTTTAATGTTGTATTTAATCTTGTTTTTCAGCTGTATTTTAATTAATTGCTTTCTATTTGGTGTTAGCCGCCCTGAGCCTGGTCTTCGCTGGGGAGGGCGGGGTATAAATAAAATTTATGATGATGCTGATGATGAAAATAGAGACGCCCTCCTCCAACATTTCTCCGAGGAAAAGAGGGACATTCTGGGATTAAATCCGAAACCGGGGGGGGGGGACTTCTGTAAATCCAGGACTGCGCTGGAAAATAGGAACACTTGGAGGATCTGTCCCTAGTGAGGTGCGTTTAAACAGAGGACTTCAAACAGAGGACTGTCTCCGTGAAATAGGGCACATGGCCACCCTAGTTCTTGGAATAGCCTGGAACCCTCTGCAGGTTGGCCAGTTGCATTATGCATATACAGAGTTAGCACACCTCAGCGTTTTGCAAAGCAGTCTTCTCCGTGCCACTGTTTATGGCCAGTTTTAGCCTGTGATGAGAATTCTGATCATCATCATCTTTTCTCAGCATAAGCCAGATATGGATCAAGCATGTCAGAGATAAAATATCTGAAAGGGACATTGATTTTTTTTTCCACCTTTGTTTGTGTCTGGGCATTCCAAGCCTTTAGGAAACTTCCTAGTAAAGGCAATATGTCTGGTGCTTGTTTTGTTTCACGTTTCTGCAGGAAGATAAATAGGAATGCCTCCTAACTTTCAAGAGTCATGCGGCACCTTAAGGCTCACACATTTAATAGTGCAATCCTACACATGTTTTTGGGACCCAGGTGGCGCTGTGGGTTAAACCACTGAGCCCAGGGCTTGCTGATCAGAAGGTCAGCGGTTCGAATCCCTGCGACGGGGTGAGCTCCCGTTGCTCGGCCCCAGTTCCTGCCAACCTAGCAGTTCGAAAGCACATCAAAATGCAAGTAGATAAATAGGAACCGCTACAGCGGGAAGGTAAACGGCGCTTCCGTGTGCTGCTCTGGTTGCAGCTTTGTCATGCTGGCCACATGACCTGGAAGCTACACGCCAGCTCCCTCGGCCAATAATGCGAGATGAGCGCGCAACCCCAGAGTCAGTCACGACTGGACCTAATGGTCAGGGGTCCCTTTACCTTACACATGTTTACTCAGAAGTAAGTACCACTGTACTCAACAGGACCTGCTCCCAGATCTGCCAATTTCGGTCCCCTCGGTTTCCTCATTTTCCCAACCTTAAACTCAGTTCTTTAAATTTGCTATTTCAAGAAAGATCATCAGCGCTTTTGCAAATGTCTCCCAATAAACACATCTTTGTATGCAGTTTTGAGCAATGTACTCATTCTTGTAAGCAGTTTCTCCTAATGCAATGCTTTTTTGCATGTTGCTTTTGTGAACTTATTCATTTCAACGCACACTCTTCCCCCATCCACTACTCCTAGGTACAGGATTGCAGTCATACTATGGCACGAACTTTCGTAAACATGCAGCATCAGACCTGATGGTGCACTTAAGCAATTTGTAGCTTAATGGCCTCTGGGCAAGGGCGGGCCTCTTTTCACGTATTAGTTCACTCACTTTAAAACGTAGCAACCCAGCCCTGCTATGTTTGGGGTCCTTCCGCTCAGCCCTGACGACATCTCTGCATCTGATGAAACAGGCCCCTCTTTATGCCACATTAAAAGGTGTTAAAGAACAACTCTTCTGAGTTCCTTTCTTTGGGAAGGCGACTGACTAAAGCAGTTTGTCTTTCTGGAATGTACTTCTTTCAAGCAGTTTAAGTATCAGCTCCAAGAGCAGACAGAACAATAGGACCATTCGTCGTGCTGGCAAATTTCCATATCCTTTCTATTTTTAATTGTGAGGTTTTGGCATATGGATCTCTTCTCGTTTTCTTTTATCATCATCATTCTTTTGAAAGCCCTATAACAGGAAACATGTTTGTGTGTGCGTGAGAGAGAGAGAGAGGGGGAGAGAGAGAGAGAGAGAGAGTGTGTGTCCCTGTATTTCAGGCATCCCCAAACTTCAGCCCTCCAGATGTTTTGGACTACAATTCCCACCATCCCTCACCACTGGTCCTATTAGCTAAGGATCATGGGAGTTGTAGGCCAAAACATCTGGAGGGCCACAGTTTGGAGGTGCCTGCTGTATTTCTTTGGTTCAGTCGCACCCGACAAAGATCAGGAATATCCCCATTTCAGAGACAGGCGGGTTAAGGCCAAGAAGGTGTCTATTGATCCAGCTCTTGTGTTCTTCCAAGGCATTGCAGTGCTCCATGGGGGGATTTTACAAGAACTCACCTCCACTGCATACTGTTATGTCCTCATTAGGAGCATGCCTACAAAGGTCCGTATAGTTAAAGCTATGGTTTTCCCAGTAGTGATGTATGGAAGTGAGAGCTGGACCATAAAGAAGGCTGATCGCCGAAGAATTGATGCTTTTGAATTATGGTGCTGGAGGAGACTCTTGAGAGTCCCATGGACTGCAAGAAGATCAAACCTATCCATTCTGAAGGAAATCAGCCCTGAGTGCTCACTGGAAGGACAGATCGTGAAGCTGAGGCTCCAATACTTTGGCCACCTCATGAGAAGAGAAGACTCCCTGGAAAAGACCCTGATGTTGGGAAAGATGGAGGGCACAAGGAGAAGGGGACGACAGAGGACGAGATGGTTGGACAGGGTTTTCGAAGCTACGAACATGAGTTTGACCAAACTGCGGGAGGCAGTGCAAGACAGGAGTGCCTGGCGTGCTCTGGTCCATGGGGTCACGAAGAGTTGGACACGACTAAACGACTAAACAACAACAACAAGGAGCATGTCAACGCAGCCTCCCCTCTACCTTTGAGTCTTCGTGTGCTTGGACGAATGTAGCCAAACCGCACCATCCACCCACAAGAAAAAGAGAGAGGTGTATCAGCAGACTCAAAGGTACACCTGGTGTCTGCAGAAGTGCACACTCACAAACCTGGGTGGGGGGGGGGGAATCCCAAACAGCCCAATGCTGAGAAAAAGAGAAAAGGGAACCAAGAGGGAGGGAGGATGGAACGGAGCAGTTGGAAAAGAAGGAAGAAAGAACCACAGGCATAAAAAAGGGGTCCAGAGAATCCTCTCATTGCCTTGGATAGGTAGCTTCCTGGTTCACACCGGCAAACTATTTTTAAACGTCTCCAGGGATGGCAGTGAAAGCTGCCCGTAGAAATCAATGGAGAAATCCAAGATTTTAATATACAGTGGTACCTTGGGTTACAAACGCTTCAGGTTACAAATTCCGCTAACCTAGAAATAGTACCTCAAGTTAAGAACTTTGCTTCAGGGTGAGAACAGAAATCGTGTTCCGGCGGCATGGCGGCAGCAGGAGGCCCCATTAGCTAAAGTCAGGCATCCCCTAACTTCGGCCCTCCAGATGTTTTGGACTACAATTCCCATGTTCCCTGACCACTGGTCCTGTTATCTAGGGATCATGGGAGTTGTAGGCCAAAACATCTGGAGGGCCACAGTTTGGGGATGCCTGGCTAAAGTGGTGCTTCAGGTTAAGAACAGTTTCAGGTTAAGAATGGGCCTCCGGAACGAATTAAGTTCTTAACCAGAGGTACCACTCTACCTGGAATCAGGCACAAGTACATCCCAACCTCTCCTCCCCACCCCCGCTGCTTCTTCATCTAAAATTTATCTCCGCCCCCACCGTCAATATAAGAAGCAAGTCTAATGAATAGTGAGGGTGTTCAGTGGGCACAGAATGCTGCGTGGTTGTGGGGAAGAGAGAGACAGAGAAATGGAGCAGAGGTGGAAGCAATTGGCATGCCTGGGATCCTGAACAGAAGCACTCCGGATTGCAGCATTTTGTCGCGGGACCCTTCTTGTTGTTGCATGTACATGCACTGCTGAATTGCACATATCCACACGCAGACCCAGCAACACACAGACAGACATGCAGGTCGCAGCACCCTCCCCGTTGCTGAAATATTTCCCACCCCTCACTGAGAACCTCCAAGCTGCCTAGCTGGATCAGACTGAGGTCTGTCTAGCTAAGCATTCAATTTCCAACAGATGCCTCCGCAAGCACATAAGCAGAGCATGGAAGCAACAGCCATCCTCTACAGTTTGTCCCCAGCGCCGGACACACCTCCACCAACCTGTTGCACATCATCTCTCGCTCATTACGCACATGCTCATTGGCCGGGCAAAAAAGGACGCAGCCACAGTCTAATTCCGCTCCACTTGGTCCACTGCCCAGCATCCAATTGGGACATAACACCCAGCCCTCGAAACCTTCCTTGGTGTTAAGCGCACAGGCAAAACACACTGCTTCGAAGCACGCCAACGCCCGCTTCACTTAGTGCTCATCGCGCACAAAACTGGCACACGGAACTCCGCCAGGACGGCAACAATTAGCACGGGGCCTGCTGCTTTTGAGAGAAATTCACAAAAGCCCGCCACCTCCCCCCGCCCCCCGCCGAGCACATACGCTGAAACTCAGGAAAGCATCTCACACAACCCTCCTGCAAATGTCGAACACACACCCAGCATGGGCATGTTGCAAATGTGCAAGGACACACACACACACCTGTGGCACGCTCGGGAGGCGCTCACCTGCTGTCTTGCTCGCCGCTGGTTGGATGCCACGCAGAAGGAAGGACGGAAGCCAGGGAAAGAGACGTGTCCATGCGTGAAAGCATGTGTCCGAGCGCCGTGCGCACACTCTCACGGGGAGACACGGGGATTTCAGCTCCCCAGCTCCCACATCAGACTGCTTCAATCACTCGCCAATCCCCACCCCCGCATGCAATGAGTCACTGTGCTGTGTGTGAAGGAGATGAGGAGGAGGAACAAGAGAAACGGGGATTTTCGAGGGAACCTCCACAAAGGTGATTTGGAGCAGTGTGCTAGTGCCACCGCCCCCATGCTAGTGCAGAAGGAGGGCGGCACAGGAGAGAGGGTCTCCAAGGCTGGGGGTGGAAGGGAACGGTAAGGAAGGAATGGGTGGGAACCCAAACCGACATGAAGACAGCTCTATACATTAAAAAAAGAGAACACAGCGCAGCAAGGAAGGATTGAGGGAGACGGGAGGAAGGAGCCACGGCTAATGCTGCGATTTAGCACATCTCCAGCCTCAACGGTGTGCCAGGAACAGCACTTTTCTTTTTAAGGCCCCCGTCCCCGTCCAGGAGGCCTTGCAGTTTACACAACTGAACATGAAAGCTGTTCCTTCCTTCGGCTCCACGCTGCTCCCTCCTTCAGCTGCGTGGAGAGAGCTTGTGGGGCACTGTTGTGTTGTACACAAAAAGGCCTTGACTAATTGGGGCTGCTGCGATTCCAGACAGGGCTCCCCTATGTGTCTGTGTCTGCCGGTGGAGGAGGAGGAGAGAAAAAGCAGAGAGAGAGAGAGAGAGAGACGGTAGCAGTGCTAATGAGGCTCGGGCAGGTGAACAATAGCTAGCGTAACCCAGGCGGGAATCTGCCACCATCTGCTCACGTGGGAAGAGGGGAAGGCAGGCAGGCAAGACGTAAGAGTGTTTTGGATCAGGCCAATGGCCCAGCATCCTGTTTCTCACAGACACTGACTAGATGCCTGCTGGAAGCAGGCAGGCAGGACCCAAGGGCAACGGTGCTCTCCCCTCCTGCAGTTACGAGCAGCTGGAATTCAGGGCAGGCTTCGAAATTTGCCAGGCGCCAGGCACATTTTGCACCTGGCTATTGGCCACTTAGGAACAAGTGAAGATGTCCGGGATGTCTCCACCATTTGGGGGATCCTTGGGTCTTGACTGTTTTCACACACTAGCAACACATCCTTTAGAACTCTATCGGTTATATTTCATCTGCACAATCAGAATGAATTTCAGGAACCAAAAAGGAGTATTTTAAAAAATACAACTTTCAAGCCATTTGGCTTCAAAATGGCAACCAGATATTCCGTTTTGGCGACTGTAACCCGGGTTTAAGGAGCCATCTGGCACCTACAAGGTAGCTTATATATCTGAGTTCCTAACACTGATTCAGAGGCACGTTGCCTCCCTCAGTGGAGGAAGCACCAGCTAACAGGAACAGCCACCAATAGCCTTTCCCACCACAAATCTGCCCAGTCCTCTTTGCAAGCCATCATGGCGTCTTGTGGGAGAGCATTCCAGACTGTTAACAAGGCACAGCATGAAGTATCGCTTTCTTTCACCCGACAGGGGCAAGAAAATGAAGGTGCGTGAACTCACCCCGCCAAATCACAGCACTCCTCCCGACTTCACAGAGCAGGCCCTACCATATGCCATGTCTTCAAGCAGCTGGTTTTGAGCATCGTGCAAGTAATCTGTTAATTAAATCTATTATCATTCTTGGTGCCAGGGAGGAATAGAGGTGCTTGTGAGATTTTCAGCCCCAGGTGCCAAAATAACTTGGCCAGCCGGGCATGGGGGCTGCCACTTGCTGCTCTGCCTCAGGCAGCAACATGCCTTGGGCCATGGCTCCTCAAGTTTACCTCAGCTTAACTGAGGGATAAGGGAAGCCTGTAGCTCAGGCATCCCCAAACTGTGGCCCTCCAGATGTTTTGGCCCGCAACTCCCATGATCCCTAGCTAACAGGACCAGCGGTCGAGGAAGATGGGAATTGTAGTCCAAAACATCTGGAGGGCCGAAGTTTTGGGGGTGCCTGCTGTAGCTCTTCATATACTGGTGGACTACAACTCCCATCATCCCCGACCACTGGTCATGAGGGCTGGGGCCGCAGATCCCGCAACTCCAGCCTAGCCTCTCTCCCCAATCCAGCAGTTCTCACCTGCTATGTTTCATGAGGACTAGCGCCACTGGAACACACCCCTTCTGGGCATCTTGGGGTGACGGTGGACACTGTTTCTGCACACCCTTTGCTCCACTTTGCTTGTGTTATAATCCAGGGATGGTGGACCCGCGGGCCTGCAGCTCTCATCAATCCCAGCCAGCACGGCCAATGGGCAGGACTGATGGGAGTTGTAGTCCCAGTAACAATCAGAAGGCGGCAGGTTTTCGCAGCCCAGCATTATGGCTGGGAGCGGTGCTATTTTTCTAGGGAAAGAGGTGGCGTAACTCACCACGAACACCTCGCTCGTTTCTCTTTCAATGGCAATGGTGCCCACCTGAGAGGTGCCGGAACTGAGTTCCAGCCGGAAAAAAGCCATGGCTGGGAAACACCTGGTTTCCAACATCGTGATATAACAGCAGCTAAACATCGCAATATACCAATATATCACGATGTCTAAATTAAGGATGGAGCTACGCAGAGACATTGGCTGGCTTCACGGTTTTTCCCGTATCGTGATTTTTTTTGCATAGCACACACACGTACACATCATGATTTGCAATATATTGCCAGGTCAAAAAGTACGAAACCGATTAACACGGTATGGACTTCAAACCAGTTTTGGGCTATATGTCACGCAGCCCTACCCAGCATCAGACCTAGAACCATACCCTGTGAACTCGAGAGTCACGACTTTCCTCTCCCATCCTCCTCTCAAGTAATGCTATCAGGGCAGGACCCTGGGGCAGAGGTCCAGGCCCCACCCAGCAGAAAGTGCAGGCCCCCTCCCCAAATGCAGCAATGCTGGCTCACCATATTTTGAAGACAATTGCAGTAATACACGTAGGAATCAGAACACTGGTCCCAATAGCTCAGTAGTGCCAGGGGCTCCCAAGATTTCAGGCAGGCGTCACCCCCAGGCCTGCCTAAAGGTGTCAGCGATCGGATGGACCTGAGACTTTTTGCACGCAAAGCTGATGATCTAATCGTGAGCTATAGCCCTTCGTCATATTTGCACTGTTTTTACCTTGCAGTCAAAAGGTGGGGAGATTGCAATTTAAAAACAAGTAGTACACATTGCTATCTAAACAGCCACCCACATCCTCCTAACGCCAAGGGGGCATAGGAAGAGCACGAGACTCTTAATCTCAAGGTCGTGGGTTTGAGACCCACCTTGGGCAAAAGATTCCTGCATCGGCGGGGGCTGGACTAGATGCCCCCTTGTGGTCCCTTCCAACTCTACAATTCTATGATTCTATGATCAGGCACGTCTAGTTGAGCATCCTGCTCTCGCAGTGGCCACGGGGAGCCCAAAAGCAGGACCAGAGACCAATTGCACTTTCCCCTCCAACAGCGGAGAAAGGGTGGTGGAGAGTTCTAAAATTACCTAACCACTATGCGCTTCTTTCACCTGCTGCCTTGTTCGTGCCGCGTCCAGTGAACCCAGGAGTCCGGCTGTCCTCATTCGCTCTCGCCTGATAGGCCCCAACCCTGCACATATATAAAGCGATGAGTCTCATCCCCAAGTCTGCCGTTGCCTTTCCCGGAGCTTGCATCTCTGGGTAACATGACCCACCCCTGTTGCATCCACAGCCGTGTCGGGTCGATAGGACACCTTGTCACTGCCAGAACGAGGAATCCTAACACCGTCCCGCAAACTTTCCCCGCAACCCCCTTGATGGAAGCGATTGCCACTCGATTCGCCTATTGGTGGAGTGGGGGGGGGACCATATATCCCCTCCCTCCTGATTCTTAATATTTGTTTCCTTCTAATTTCAGTAATGGGCGAGCGGGCAGGCGGGGGGTGAGGGACTGCTGCGTTTTTCCAAAATGGGGACAGAATTCTTAGGAGGGAAAAAAGGAGCTGCATATCAGGACTCCTGGAATTCTCCAGGTGGTTTTGGGGATTTTTTTAGCAGGCAGGGGTGGGGCCTAGTAGGTTGAGTGAGAGCTCCTATATTCACAAGCAGGGTAGAGAAGACCACAAATCCCATCATCCCTGACCATGGGCGGGGCTGCTTGTGGCTGATGGGAGTTGGAGTCTCAGCAACACCTGGAGGCTAACAGGCCATCCTTGGTCCAAAGCAAAGCATCTGAAATCAAGAAGCAAAGATGGAGCAAGGCAGGTGATTTTGTTGGGACTCCATTGCCCATCATCCCCAGCCAGCAGGGCCAATGGCCAGGGATGATGGGAGTTCGAGTCCCGCAATAGCTCAGTTGGTAGATCATGAGACTCTCAAAGTTCATGGGTTCCAAGCCCCACATTGGGCAAAAGATTCCTGCATTGCAGGGGGTTGGATTAGATGACCTTCGTGGTTCCTCCCAAGTCTATAATTCTATGAGAATATCTGGAGGGCCGCAGGCTCCCCCATAGGAGAAAACAATTCATACTTTCCTCAAACTAGCACACGATGCAGTTCACACATGCATATGTACTTACAAAGGACACACACCAAGCAAATAGCATCATACTGTAGTTCACAAGACAAATGTTGTGGATGCAGTTATTTTTGTTTAATACATGACAAATTCCCCATGGGGATACTGCTTTTCTACGGGACTGGGATGGGAAGTTGGTGGACTACAACTCCCATCATCCCTGGCTGCACAGGCTGGGGATGATGGGAGTTGGAGTCCAGCAACATCTCCAGGGACCTAGCCTGATACAGAAAGTTGCATTTACTCTGCATGAACACCTGTAACATGCAAGATAGACACACGTGTCTATTAGGCCCAATATGCACAAGGCAAAACAGACACGCATGTCCATCACAGTTTCCCACAGAATGCATATGCAGGGAAAGTGTGAAATTTTTTGATTGATGACCCCCAACTACTCATGCCTTGAATAAAGGTACCCCCAATCTCCCAGGCACGTTTTCATCATTCAGCTACACAGACACACAAGCACACACACGTTAACATCTCCCCTCTCTAACGTGAGTTGCGAAGCTGCAGGGGTGTTACTAGAATCCTATTTATTGCACACAGAAAAACAGCTGCTCTATCGCACTCGGTTCACAAGCCAAGCGCGAGCTATGGTGGTGTTACACACGCCCGGTCACGGGAAGGCTGTTGACACACATGTTTCACGCAAAATGCTGGGGGAGGGGAGAGGACGCTGCGTGGGTACCAATGCTTCAGGCACCCTTGTGCAAATCACACCCTCTGCCTCGTCTGGGCATGCACACGCATGTGAGCGCCCTCTGTTCTCGAGCTCTACGGAACGCCTCTGGCTTACACCCCTGTTCTCACTGCCCTCTTCTGCTACAGGGGACGCGGCCTTCACTGACCTTCCTCCCTGCCTGGCACCCCTTCTCCTTCTCGCACCCGAGCCTCCCCTTGCCTCGCACCCATGCTGCCTCCCCCCTGCACACTTGCTGGCACATGAGCGTGTGCAGATACACAGGAGGCCAGCTCTGGATGCCGAGATGCTCCCCTAATCACATTAGCAGCGTGTTGGCACAACAGCCGCCCCGGGAGGCTGGCCCATTGTCTGTGCCCTGACGTGCTGAGCCCTGCCAACCGCCTCCTAATTACACCCTGTGCCAGGCAGGGGTGTGTGTGTCTGTGTGCATGCATGCGGGGGAGGCCCGCGCAAGCCTGGTGGGTGCTGCCCTCATCACCCGCCCCCACCGCCAAGCACCAGCAGGGGCCCAGTATCCATACATTGCTGCCTGGCTGTATGCAGCTGCAGCACATCCACGTTCCTCGTCCTCCTCCCTTCCCCACCCCCACCCAAAAAAGAAGCAAAGCGTTTTAACGTGGCCCTAAGCCACCTGGGCCCCTATTCCACTGCACCCCCGACATTGCTCCCTTCTCTCTACCCTCCCCCTATCCTGAGCTCTTAGCCTTCCCCACCAAGACCCTACCCCATCTCATCTTACCCCCACCTGTGCCTCGCCCCCAAGCCTACAGCCCGCCCGCCCCCCCCGCCTTTCCAGATGCACCTCTCAATCAAATGCCCCCTCTCCCCGCCCCCTCTCCCGTTCCAGCCACCTGCATGCCTCCACAGCCTCCCTGCAGCCCTTCCTCCCGCCCCCAAAGTGCACCCCTCTTTTCTCCCTACGGAGCACCCTTTCTGCTCTCGCCCTACACTCGGCCCACCTGTACCGCACTTTCCTCCCCTCTGCAGCGTTTCCTTTTATGTCCATGGGTAGCGACCCCCCCCCCTCGACCATGCAACCTTCCTCTTCTCAGCGCACCCCTTATTCTCTTCTCCCATCAGCATCTCCTCCTCCGATGGGGAAAGCAAAGCAACCCCCGACCGCATCGCCCGGCCCTGCGCCCTGTCTCCGCGGTAGGGGCGGCGGCGGTAGCAGCAGCAGCAGCGCCCGTCCGGAGTCGCCTTTGCCTTACCTGCAGGACAGAGGCGCCGGAGTAGCCGGTGCTTGCTGCGCGAAGGGCGGGCGCCTTGTTGAGCTCCACGACCGCCGCCTCCTTCGTCCGGCTGCCCGGGAGCTGGCGCTGCCGGCCGAAGCGGCGGCGCTAGAGGGCGCGCGTCCTGGAAAGGGATGGATGGAAGGAAGGAAGGAGGAGAGGAAAGAGCAGAGGTGGGGTGGTGGTGGGCGAAGAGAGCTGCAGCAGGCAGCCCTCTTCTCCAAACCCGGGTGGGGGTCAGGGGGCGGCGGGAAGGAATAGGAGGGATTCCCGCGTGGAAAGGCTGCAAGCGGAGGCTGGACGGCGGCGCTCGTGCATTGCGCGTGTACACGGGCTGTGCACCGGCGGTGTGCATGGCCCAGCGTGCGCGCGCACGCCCAGCAAGGCTCTGGGAGCGGCGGTGCATTTTCTGGGTTCCGGGGCGGGAACTGGGGCAGCCCCCGGTTTTGCAAAGGCATCTTGGAGGCGCTGGGTGTGCAGATGGACGCAGGTGGTGGGGAGGGTCCTTACGGGGTGGGTCGAGGAGGGGGAGTCCGGCAAGGCAGAAGGTGCCCCGGAGATTGCCAACTTTCCAAGAGGTCTCTACCTCGGTGCCTTTGGATCTGGGGAAAGAATTAGCAGCAGGGCCAAGGCAGCCTTTACACACACTGCTGGTTATTTTGATTTGCTGTGAAGCGCATAACAGGCCAAGCAGGTTGCTTCTCTGCTCCTTCCCCAGTTTGCACCCCCGACGTGCGCAAGGAAAGCTTTGCGCATTTGGAGAGGGGGGGCCTTTCTTCTCTCACCCCCTTGCCTCCTGCTTTGAACAAGCGGCTTCCTGTGCAGGAACTGAGCTGCTGGAGCCCTTCCTCCTATCAGGTGATGGGAAGGAGATTCATGCGCTTAATTTCTGCATGATTCCTTAATTTGTGCATGATTCCTTAATTTCTGCAGAGCTGGTGCTACAGGAGAGTTAAAGGGTAGGTAGGGGGTGACGACAACAAGCATCGCCAATAACTCGCCCCATCCCTGCCCTGTGGCTGGACTTTTGGTGGTTACTGGAAAGGAGGTTTTTTAAAAAAATATTTCCATCATAGCTCATTATAACTGAATCATTTAACTGGAGGTTAAATCCAGGCTACTATTATCCTAAACGTGCTTCCTGGGGCAGGACTAAAGAGAAGTGATTTTAGGATTGGGGTGCTGAAGTGAGACCTGCGGGTATAGGGCGGTATAATAATAATAATAATAATAATAATAATAATAATAATAATAATAATAATAATAATAAATAATGCCCTCATTTCTCTCTTTCAGAAATCTTAACATGTAGGGAGAGGGTTGTCTCACCAGAAATTCAATTTGCCCCTTCAGTGCTCCCTGCCTTAGTTTGTTTTAATCTATAAAACCATATCAACAACAAAATAGCAACCCAACTAGGGTTGCCGTATTTCAAACAGGGAAATATGTTTCACTGGGTTGTTGTGGGGTTTTTTGTGCCAAAGTTGTTGAGCAAAATCGCATTAAAAAGTAGACATTTTGAGCTTTTTTTTAATGGAAAAGTTGCTATATTTCGATTTCTGCTAGAACACTCGTACCAACTGCAGTATTCCAGATATGTCTGGGAAAATTCCAGGTGTATGGCAACCCTAAAATAAGCACTATTGAATTTGTGCACGCACGCACACTCCCCCTGGCCATAATCTTGCACTCTGTGGCAGCCATTCCATTCTGAAAGTTCCTTTCTCTTCCCCTCACAGATTTTCCTCCGGAAGCAGCTCCCTTATAAAGGCTCCTAGGGCTGGAGGATGGGGCAATACGGGTGGGAAAAGCCATTGACTGATGGCCAGCGCAAAGTCCCTCTGCCCTCACCTTGGTGGCACTCCATTGGGCACCCCAGGGCTATAGTCACAGGAACCAGGGCAAAGGGTGCATGTGGGAAACTTGACCAAGCATTGCTGAACAAACTGTCCCAGTGGCCCAGCCCCAGGAGAAAGTGCCTCTCTGCACCAAAACCACTGTGGTGTAGTGGTTAGTGTTGGACAAGGACTCAGAAGAACCAGGGTTCAAATCCTGACTCAGCTACGGAGCTCATTGGACGACGCTTAGCCTAACCTACATTGCGGGGTTGTTGCGAAGATACAACAGGGGAGGCGCAAACCACGTTTACCAGCTTGAGCTCCTTGGAGGAAAGGTAGGATATCAAAAAATAAAAGTGTGCACAACTGCCCCCAGAAATTGTTGCGTTGTGGTTCCTCCTTGCTGGAAAGAGGGGTGTGTCCACACACTCGCAGAAATAAAATTCTGCATAGACAAAAGCTGGATTCTGCGACCGGCATGAAATAGACGCACAGGGTATGTTTGCGTAATTTCTCATTGTCGGAATTTTGAATTTTTTTAAAAAAAATGATTCTGCACAAGTTGTGAGCGTTTGTGGGACACTGAGGCTGCACCCAATGAGTGTTAAAATTGATTCATTGAGACATTTGTTTGGCTTCTGCAGTTTTAACAAGTATTGCCGGCTCGCTTCCAAGCTGATCTTGGCATTCTTATGGACTAGAAACTTCCTTTAAAAAAACAACAACCCATGAACGCCAAGTATTACTTCCAGCATTTTTTTTTTAAATGCTCCCAGGAATTTCAACATACACACAGTGCTTCTTTATAGATCAGGCCAGGCTTAGTGCAAGAAGCTTCATAGTAGATTGCGTACGTCTGCAAGCACCACATGCTCCTGTTTTATGGTGCATTGAGAAGCCACCTGGACTTCTTTGCAACATGGAGCAAGCTACTGTTAGCATTTCACAGTTGGGAAGGTATTCCGTTTACCTTCTGGGACTGGGCAAAGAGGCAAGCCATGGTGACAAAGAATCTGCAGAGCCACAGTACTGGGGCAGAGGGAGATTGCTTGTTCCCGTGCACACAGAAGTGCACCGATTCTGCGCCGTCCTTCTGCATATACACACTAGGGGCTGCCAGGACTGCACCGACAGAAATGAATGGAACTTCTTTATGCCTGCACACCTGATGCTCAAAGCACATCCACCCACAGACACAGATTTACCTTGTGGGATTTACAGTGGTGCCTTGGTTCTCAAACTTGGTCTGTTCCGGAAGTCCGTTCCAAAACCAAAGCGTTCCAAAACCAAGGCACACTTTCTCATAGAAAGTAATGCAAAATGGATTAATCTGTTCCAGGCTTTTAAAAACAACCCCTAAAACAGCAATATAACATGAATTTTACTATCTACCATTGACCCATAAAACGAAAGCAATAATCAATGTACTGTACTATAAAATGCCGTATTTTTCCATGTATAGCACGCCCCCATGTATAAGACGCCCCCTATTTTTGGGGACTCCAAATTGAGAAAATTGGGGGGGGATTGTAACTGTGTATAAGACGACCCACAATTCTGAACACAATTTTTTTTAATAAAAAAGGGCTAGTCTTATACACGAAAAAGTATGGTAAATAACACCGTATTGTAGATGATAAAAATTCAAATTAATGTTTTTTCTTACCTGCACCAATGATAGCCATTGTTTGGATGGGGGGGCTTTTATCCATTTCCACAGTAACACAATCAATCAATCAATCAATCAATCAATAGCTGAACTGGGTTCCACATAGTCACAAGAACAAATTAACCAAAAAAGCCTCAAAAACAAAAACGCAAAATAAATAGCAAAAACGAAAGTGCCAACTACAGTGGTACCTTGGTTCTTGAACAATCCATTCCGGAAGTCCATTTGACTTCCAAAATGTTTGAAAACCAAGGCGCAGCTTCTGTTTGGTGCAGGCGCCCCGGAAACAATAGCCAATAGTCGGACGTTCGGCTTCCGAAAAACGTTCGGAAACTGGAACACTTACTTCCGGGTTTTTGGTGTTTGGGAACCAAGGCATTTGAAAACCAAGGTGCTTGAGAACCAAGGTTCCAGTGTACCTGCAAAAGGAAGTCTGGGTTTCTTGCCTGTGCACATGCTTTTTCATACAGGCGGCACCAATGTGAATAATCTTTTTTTCCGCCTGAGGGCCACGTTCTCTTCTGTGGAACCTTCTGAGGGTCACATGCCCATGGTGGGTGGGGCCAGATGCAAAAGTAGGTGGAGCAATGAATTTACATTTTCCCTTTGTATGTTTCTAGACACTCCCCCCTCCCCAATCCAGACATGATCAGAGTTCAAAGCCACATTGCAATCAGCAGGGCCGTCTTTAGCAGATGCGGCGCCGGGGTCCAAATATCTGCCCAGCGCCCCCAAATTACCATGGATGGATGGGGGGGCGAAGCTGTGCACTGCCAGCCATATAGATGGCGGGGCGCACCTTCCATCCTAAGCCTCTGCGGGGGTCACTCTCCTCCCACGGAGGCTTGGGAAGGAAGCTGCTCGCCCGCCAGCCATATAGTTGATAGGGCGCAGCTGGCGGGTGTGCAGGGAAAGGGGAGGCCGCCGGCAAAGCCGCGCAGCTCCCCCACTCGCTGGGGCGCCCCTGAGAGGCCGGCGCCCTGGCGCAACACACCAGTAAGCCCTATGGGAAAGACGGCTCTGGCAGCCAGGCAAAAACATTCAAAGTGTGAAGCCACATTTGACCCCTGGGCCTGAGATTCCCTGCAAAACCATATTCAACACATTGCCTTATGCATTCATGTTTACATTAGTTAGTCATCCCATAATGTAAGAGCTCACATTCATAACTAGTTATCCTTACCGGATTCATTCCTTGTTTTGCTCTGTGATGAAATGATGTACGTATTTCTTATCTCCCACCCTTTAAAAATTAGATTGTAAGCTCACGGGGGCAGCGGCCTCCTGGAGTTGTTTTAAACTGACGTTGCTCTCTATAAAGTTTCATGTGCATGGATGTTAGAAATAATAAAGGGTTCCGCTATGGGACAACTGTGGTTTAATTTGCAGATCCAACATCCTCTTTTGTAAGCCTTGTTTGACAGTTTGTGTGTAACATCAAAACAGAAAGACGTTTAATAGTACATGTTTGAGGTACTAGTCTTTGTTTCAAGCTTGCATATTAGCTACACACGATTGCATGCTTCAACTCCACCAGCCGTCGCAACTTCGTGTCCGTTTTCAAGGGGAGGCAGGAAACTGCAAAAAGCTACAATGCAATTTTCAACTTAAAGATTGAGAGCTCAGTGTATGCTTGTTTATAAATTTCATTACCCATTTGAAGTTTGGCCATAAACATTTTACGTTTCAAAGGGTGTAGGGAGGAAAATACAGAACACATTGTCATGCAGATTATGTTGTAAAGACCGTGATATCACAGGGAAGATTGGTGTGCATGTCCAGGGCACAATTCTACACTTCAAGTTCAAACCCCAGCTCAACCCTCCCAGGCACAGGTCTTCTTATGTGTACACACTCTCACAATTAATGTTCAACTCTGGAAGTTGGGCGCTCCAGATGACAGTTTTGTGACTGTTCTGATTTGAGCAGGCAGTCTTTGGAATCTCGCTTTCCAAAACAAGGGTTCAGCTCTGTGTGTCGTCGTCGTCGTCGTCCCCCCCCCTGTGTGGTGCACCCACCGCACACATGCTCGGCTGGCGTGCGTCTTTGCAGCCACACACTGCATGCACCACCTGCCATTCATTTCTCAGCATGCCGCCTAGGCTCACCAGAGATGTCTCTCGCTCCTGATCGCCTTGTCTCTCTGTGGCTTGTTCTGTGCAGAGACAGCCCTTGGGCTATGCTGACTCGAAACATATGGCTTTGCTCTTGCCTGGCCACTCTCCGGGGCCATGTGGTTTCTGGCGTCCAGAGGACAGAGTCTAACATGAAGCAGGGAGAGAGAGGACACTGTGATCAACTCACATCTCCACAAGCTGTTCTTTCGTATGCACTTACATGCCAGTTCTAAAATAAAAGGAACCAGGACACATCCCTGCTTAGAAGTTGCTTTTTTATGCTAGGGCTTGAGTGACTTGGGAGCGAGAAGGATTCGAATAATAGAATCGAGGATACTAACTGATGTAGGAATGTATTAGATAATTAGGTAAAGAAGTACAGTCTAGAATAATTAGAGTACATTCATGAGTAAAATAAAAATATACATTAGGGATTAACAGGAAGTCCAAATTATGGTAGTTTATATATGACTTTGGAATATTTTGGAATACAATTTCATTTAAAAAAAAATTGATTCGTATTTATATTGTTAATAGGTAAAAGGTAAAGGGGCCCCTGACCATCAGGTCCAGTCATGTCCGACTCTGGGGGTGTGGCGCTCATCTCGCTCTATAGGCCGAGGGAGCCGGCGTTTGTCCAAAGACAGCTTCCGGGTCATGTGGCCAGCATGACAAAGCTGCTTCTGGCGAACCAGAGCAGCGCACGGAAACGCCGTTTACCTTCCCGCCGGAGCGGTCCCTATTTATCTACTTGCACTTTGATGTGCTTTCGAACTGCTAGGTGGGCAGGAGCTGGGACCGAGCAACAGGAGCTCACCCCGTTGCAGGGATTCGAACCGCCGACCTTCTGATCAGCAAGCCCTAGACTCTGTGATTTAACCCACAGCGCCACCTGGGTCCCTATATTGTTAATATATGTGTGCAAAAAGACAAAGACCAATAATGAGGGATATAATATTGTTTATAAAAATGTTTATTTTGTAACATAAAAACGTGGTTTTTACATAAAAACATGGTTTTTACAATGCCATAGATATTGTACCGCTGTTATTACAGTATTCTGTAAATATCTCTTGTATTACCTCTTAGTCAGTTGCGCCATTTCTGCATATTCCAGTAATTTGCACTGCCAATCTGATAATGTTGGAACTTTCCCCCCCTTTCCAATTCATTGCTTTCAGTATTCGGGCTGCAGCTGTTGCATATAGAAAAAATTCTCTTAGATTTTTTGGAATGTCTTTACCTAAAATTCCAAGCAGAAAAGCTTCTGACTTTTAAAAAAATGTTAAAGATCTTTTCCAGCTCATCATAAATGAGGTTCCCAAAACTCTCTGATCTTTCTGCATGTCCACCCCATGTGATACATATCTCCTTCACCTTCCCACATGCCCCAAAATTGTTCACTATGTTTTTATACATCTTTGATTTCATTGTGATAAGGAAAATGCCCTGGAAACTGTAGGATCACGCTTGACGCCATGTCACCTGACTTCCCCGATGACAAACCAGAATAAATGCTCAATATATTATTGTGAACACTGTCTAACCTCCCTGCAAACAAAGCAGGATGAATGCTCAATCAGGTCATCCAGAAAGGCGCAGGCAATATTGTTTTAAGGTAATGGAGTCCTGTTTTTCCCCTGGTTGCAAAGCTTATTTACGGATGTGGCGCTGTGGGTTAAAAAACTGAGCCTAGGGCTTGCTGATCAGAAGGTCAGCGGTTCGAATCCCTGTGACGGGGTGAGCTCCCGTTGCTCGGTCCCAGCTCCTGCCAACCTAGCAGTTCGAAAGCACGTCAAAATGCAAGTAGATAAATAGGAACCGCTACAGCAGGAAGGCAACGGCGTTTCCGTGTGCTGCTCTGGTTTGCCAGAAGCGGCTTTGTCATGCTGGCCACATGACCTGGAAGCTACATGCCAGCTCCCTCGGCCACTAATGCGAGATGAGCTCGCAACCCCAGAGTCAGTCACGACTGGACCTAATGGTCAGGGGTCCCTTTACCTTTACCTTACCCATGCTAACACTCAGCAGCGGAGGAAACCGCTTGGGTGCCTGGGGTGGCGTGCCCAGGGGTGGGGCGAGCCGCCCATAGGGGTGGGGTGAGGGCAGGACAAGCCGCCCATAGAGGCAGGGCGCACCGTGGGGCCTCCAGAGTCTGCCTGCCTCCTCCCACTCAGCCACCCTACTGCTGGGAGCGAGGCAGCAGGCGGACCGTTTGGGCAGTGTGGAGCCTGTGTGCGCCCAAGCCGCCATGTCTCCCCCAGGAGAGACATGTGGCTCGGGTGCGCTGCAGGCCCCGTGGTGAGTGCTGCCCGGCATTTTGTCACCCCCCTCAGTGGTGACACCCGGGTCCGCACCCACTGCACCCCCTTTCTCTGCCCCTGCTAACACATTGGTCCAATAAAAAAATTCCTTCAGTAGCACCTTAAAGACCAACTAAGTTTTTATTTTGGTATGAGCTTTCGTGTGCATGCACACTTCTTCAGATAATATCGTATCTGAAGAAGTGTGCATGCACACGAAAGCTCATACCAAAATAAAAACTTAGTTGGTCTTTAAGGTGCTACTGAAGGAATTTTTTTATTTTACTTCGACCCAGACCAACACGGCTACCTACCTGTAACCAGAACATTGGTCCAAGTTTACATAGCAAAGCAGATGGTTAACAGACCTGACTCGTCTATTTGTATAATAAAGAAACTGGTTTTGCCATTTTGGAAGCCCTCTTTCTCTGCAGAATCTCATCTTGAAATGATAAAACACAGGATTTGGGATAACGGAGTCCTTTGACTCATGATAAACGGACTCAACCGGCTTACCTGCATTTTGAAGACCTGCCCCATGTGAATATCGGGCATACCTGCGCCCGTGCGCAACTATTCCAAGCAGGAAATGGCATGGAGCCATTATGTGTCGGGATGAAGAGAGAGGGCAGCTCTTTGGCTACAGGCACCTGCCTGTCACTGTCCCTCGCTGTCACGCCACCGCCCGGCGGCACATGTCAGCACATCGCGGGCTAATCCTAGCCGACAAACAGGCCTGGCGGGCAAGGTTACCACAGGAAAGAGCAATTACTATGAGCACGCACAAGAACTCTCGGAGGAGCGAAGGGGCAGCGGGGGTGATGGCGAAGCGGAGCTCAACTGGACGTCTTCAGATGGCTGCAGGCCGCAAAAGCCATTTCGAGCACGGGGCTGTCCCCCCGATGCTTTAGATCGGGAGGGGAAACTGCAGCCTTCCTTACATTGCTAGGCACCGACTCCACCATCGTCAACCGTGCTGGTTGGGGGTGATGGGAGTTGGAGTCCAAAAACTGTCTGGAGGGCTATCCACTCCTGCTTAAAGTGCCTTCCAGAAAATCCATGCTTCCATCCCCTTCCATTCTTCCCTAGCCTCTGCAGCTGTTGTCCTTCTCCAGCTCCTATCAACAGCCCCCCAGGTAGGATAGCTAGTGGTCATTTCCCTGCAACTGGATTCCTCGGCTTCCCATTTTTGCCCCTCTCCCCTCAATGCAGAGCATTCCCTATCAGAAGAAGGGCGGGTTCCATCAGCACTACACTGACAAGACGCAGCATACACACCCTCCACCGTTCTGAGAAAACCCCTTAATCCTGATGTTATTCTAGGTAAAGGCTAAAGGGACCCCTGACCATTAGGTCCAGTCGTGACTAACTCTGGGGTTGCGTGCTCATCTCACATTATTGGCCGAGGGAGCCGGCGTATAGCTTCCAGGTCATGTGGCCAGCATGACAAAGCCGCTTCTGGCAAACCAGAGCAGCACATAGAAACATCGTTTACCTTCCCGCTATAGCGGTTCCTATTTATCTGCTTGCACTTTGACGTGCTTTCAAACTGCTAGGTTAGCAGGAGCTGGGACCAAGCAACGGGAGCTCACCCCGTCACAGGGATTCGAACCGCCGACCTTCTGATCAGCAAGCCCTAGGCTCAGTGGTTTAACCACAGCGCCACCTGGGTCCCGATGTTATTCTAGGTTAGTACAAATACCTGCTGGAAATGTAAAGAAAAAAGAAGGTACCTTTTACCATATGTGACAGACTTGTAAGGTAATAAAAGCAGTCAGGGAGATTATATATAATGAAATGGGAAAAAATGTTTAAAATAACATTTGTTTTAAAACAAACAAACCAGAAGCTTTCTTATTAGGAATTATAGGTACCGGCATCCCAAAGGGGCAGAATAGGCTTTTTATGTATGAGACAACAGCTACTCGGAATCTAGCCCAGAGATGGAAAGAAGACAGTCCCAACCAGAGAGGAATGACAAACCAAGCTGATGGACTATCTCAGGAACCAAGAGGAAAAAAACATTTTTTAAAAAATGGGAAAAAATTATACGTTATCTAGGAGACCATTGCAGATGGAAACATGAGCAGGATTTTAATTCAACTTGTAATGTAAGAAATACTGTGGATAATGTGGATTGATATACATCAATAATATCCAGTTGTAAATGTTGAGACTAGGACCCCGTGAGGGGGTGGGGGGAAGTCACGAGATTCAGAGTAATCTCAATATATGGATATGTATTTGGATTGTTAAGATTTTATATTTGTAAAATCAAATTAAAATGATTAAAAATAATAATAATCCTGATGTTACTTTGTTTTTATCCTTTGGCAGATTTACAAAAAGAAAAACACACACCAATAAATAGCTTTTAGAAAGGGGCAAGATTAGACATGGACGCTCAAAGCATTTAAAAATAAAAATAAAATTATTTATGCTCTGTTCCACTTCCCCTTTCTTCCTGGAACTTTGGAGCCGACTGCTGCTTGCAGGTAAGATTCAAATTCTATTGTGTGAGCTGGACAGTCCCTCCCCTTACCTGGCCAGTCACCTGGCAACACTTCTCCAGGCGGGATTGGACTATTGGCTGGGGTTAGTGGGGTAGGCGGAGACCCCAGGTATCCAGCCTGGGAAGGTAGTGCCAGTTCTGAACTACCAGGGAGCCACTCTGGGGTGACCCTGCTCTCTGCCTGCACCTCAGAGACCGGGCATCACACAGGGCTGGGCTTCAGCATTGCAGCCTCTCCTGCACCTCACCTGCTCTCCAGCAGCCACTACAAGCTGCCCAAGCAAGGAGGACGATGGCAGCAGCCATGGAGAGGCAATGGGACATTCTCTCACCATCGCTACAGGGGACAAGTACCAGCTCATCCTCTTCCCTGAGCTCTTCCGCAGCAGCACTGGCAGGGGAAATAGGGACATTCCACAATGAAATCAGAAGCCGGGATGGCTTTCGTAATTCCGGGATTGTCCCTGGAAAATTGGGACACTTGGAGGGTATATGGATCAAATGCCTACCCTGGGGAAATCAGGAGTCCTGACTCTTTTCTCTGCCTTCCACCTATTCTCTCCCTCTTTCTTCACCCAGACCTACAACTTGCAATCCCTTTTGAGAAAATTCCTTGGGTTGCTTTCCTTCCACACACAGAGAACTCAGAGTCCCAATTCTCTCGTCTCCCCCTCCCCTTCCCCTTAAAGTATAGCAACTCATTGATCTTCCTCCTGCTGAGAACATGAAATTCTATGTTTCCAGCCTTCTCTCCCAGCAGCATGCAATAACTCATTTGCGCCTCTCGGAGAAGCCAGAATTCCCAGCTGCCCCGGCCCCCACCACTTGTAGCCACTGAACTTGTAGCCACTGTATCCATGGCAATGGGACAACCAGTCAATCACTTCCCTTCCACATCTGGCTGATGGTGTGGTGGGAGACCAGAGGAAAGGTTGCTAGCTTAACCACATCTGTAATACGGGTGGTGACGAAGGAGAAGGAAGCTCTTACTCAAATGATCACACCGGACAACAAGAACAGCTTAACTCAGTGCTGTGTGTTTTATGCCACACTCCAGTGGTACCTATTTTGTGATTGAAGCCCATGGCACTTGGTCAGAATTATAGATGTGCCCATTGTCCCGCAAAGCCTGGCGACCTCTGCTCTAGATCTAACCCTTTGCCACCTGCAGAGCACCTTTGACAGGTGCGCAGGACCACCCACCTGTCAATCGCCCAACATCATCATGACGTCGGGTGCCTCGCCAATGGCCTAAGGCAGGCATCCCCAAACTTTGGCCCTCCAGATGTTTTGGACTACAATTCCCATCTTCCCCTACCACTGGTCCTGTTAGCTAGGGATCATGGGAGTTGTAGGCCAAAACATCTGGAGGGCCGCAGTTTGGGGATGCCTGGCCTAAGGGGCATCAATACAAATGGTTTGGAAAGGGACCTCAGAGGGGATGTCTCTGGGCTATCACCGAGAGATATTGCCAGTTGGTGCTAAGAGTCTGAAGTCTGTTTGTGAGCAGTTTACCAAAACCACCTGCAAAGGGACTTCGAGGGCAAACTCTTTCGGCGCCCATCAGCCAGTAGGCATTGAGAGACATCGCTTTGAATCCCCCCTTACTACAAGCCATTCCACTGCAAACCATTTGGAAGCCAATGGTGACCAGGGGGGTGAACTTGAGTAAAATAGGGGGGGGGGAGGTAAGCCCTGCCCCACATAATTGTTCGCAAGATGCAGTGCACACACACCATTTGAATGGCAATGCCCAGAGCTTTTTTTCTGGAATAAAGGTGGGGGAACGCACCATAAAGTTAGTTAGTTAGTTAGTTAGTTACAGTAGTTTGTTGTGGGCCCTGTCACAGTGCCATTCCCAGCCCCTGAGCAGTGGCTAAATTTTGTTGCTGTTTAGTCGTGTCCGACTCTTCGTGACCCTATGGACCAGAGCACGCCAGGCACTCCTGTCTTCCACTGCCTCCCGCAGTTTGGTCAAACTCATGTTCGTAGCTTCGAGAACACTGTCCAACCATCTCGTCCTCTGTCGTCCCCTTCTCCTTGTGCCCCCAATCTTTCCCAACATCAGGGTCTTTTCCAGGGAGTCTTCTCTTCTCATGAGGTGGCCAAAGTATTGGAGCCTCAGCTTCACAATCTGTCCTTCCAGTGAGCACTCAGGGCCGATTTCCTTCAGAATGGATAGGTTTGATCTTCTTGCAGTCCATGGGACTCTCAAGAGTCTCCTCCAGCACCATAATTCAAAAGCATCAATTCTTCGGCGATCAGCCTCAGACCATATTTTGCACTCTCCTCTTTCACCCTCATTAAATGGTTCTTTAATTCCTCCTCACTTTCTGCCATCAAGGTTGTGTCATCTGCATATCTGAGGTTGTTGATATTTCTTCCAGCAATCTTAATGTGGCCAAATGTAAGATGTGATTAATAAACTCAAGCACACAATGATCTGGATTAGAAATTGTTGCAACTTTATTTGATTATGGATACAGGTGGATTTGGGGCTCAGGCATTGGGTGTATATGTGTTCCAGCTCACACACACACACACACACACACACACACACACACACACACACAATTAAAATGGTAAGTACCCCAAGTTCCTGCTTTAAAAAACACAACAACCTGGCAATGCCCATCAACTTGGGGGAGTCCAGCTTGGGGGAGTCCTCTGCCTGTCCGGCTTGGCAAATATCATCGGGTTTCACTGTGCCACAGCAAGCCTTACTTTGCAAAGCAGACTGAGTTGTGTCCAGGCAAATGTGGGCTGTTTTGCGGCACAGAGAGAAAGAGACGCACCATTTATTTTTTGCTGCGCGTGGCATCTCTTCACACCTCCAAAAAGAAAGGCCACACTTGCGCTATGCTTATTTTGATCTGCGAGTTGGCTCGGAAACGTCGGTGGCGAAGAGAACAAAGTTGGCAGCGGGGAAAGAATTTGGTTCCAGGAAATGATACTTTATCAATAGGAAAGCTGTTGCTTGCGCCAGGATGAAAGAAGCAGCTCCATCCAGTTGGGAGCCTCTGATCCATCCAAGGGGGAGCAGGCAGTCCTTCAGCTCAACAGCCCATGACGAAAAAAAGGTCTTGCTCTGCCTGCCAACAGCATCGCATCTCCTTTCTCGGATTCTATTTGTAGTTCAAGAGCGGTGAATGCTGGTTTTCCTAAAGACTCTCCACAGAACTTGGGCTACAATCAAGATCTCTGGCTGCCATCCACGGATCGGGGAGATTTCCCTTCCCTTTTCTGTTTCATTGTACCAGAACCCCACGAAAGACAGTTACAGAATGCACAACTAGCACGAGGAATGTGCACCGCCGCAGCATGTGGCGGAAGGCAGCCATTAGCCTCGACGGCTTTTTGAAAAAGGGGGCCTGATCCACAGCTGTTAGACATTATTGCTAATGGAACATCTGTGTAGGAACACAGGGCCGGCTCTGTCATTAGGCAGAGTGAGGCAACCGCCTCGGGCAGCAGGTGATGTTGGGGAGGGAGTCAGGGCACGGAAGGACAGAGCACAGGGCCCCAAAAGTTGCCGTGCTGCGTTCGGGTGCAGTAGCTGTTCCACTGCAAGTTTTGAAGGAAGGTTTGAACACTGGTCCAGTCAGGTTCTGTATGTAGAAGCTTCGGGCAGCCATGTGTGTTTGGGGTAGTCCAGACCTTACATGCTGGGGGTGGGGAGCCACAGTTGCCAAATGCAGTCCTCCTGTGCTTTGTTCTTGGGTCTCTTTCCAGGCCACACACCCCTCCCCAGCCAAAATCTCCCTCTCCAGACTTTCATCTGCTGGCCTTGCTCTGCCTGGCTGCAGGCAGGGTCCTCTGTTAATTCCTCTTGCTTGCCTGAATGGAAGGCTTCATAGACAGGGCCGGGTGCATAGTAACTAGGGTTGCCATATTTCGAAAAGTGAAAACCCAGACACAAGATTTAGAGAAGCCGTCCTGGTTTCTGATGTGATCCCAGAATGGGGGAAATGTCCCACTTTTCCTCAGGACAGGCATCCCCAAACTGCGGCCCTCCAGATGTTTTGGCCTACAACTCCCATGATCCCTAGCTAACAGGACCAGTGGTCGGGGAAGATGGGAATTGTAGTCCAAAACATCTGGAGGGCCGAAGTTTGGGGATGCCTGCCTTAGGATGTCCCTGATTTCACTGGAGAAATGCTGGAGGGTATGGAGCTGTCCATCTTCCAAGCTGTCTGAAGGCAATTCTGTATAGGGAAGTTTTTTTTAATGCCTTTAATCTGTTAAGTGGTGAGACTAGGCCGAAGCCTGCTGGCATTTCAGTGGGCAGTAAAAATACTCTTATTCTGTGTGGTTCTTAATGGCTTTTAATATAGGAGTGAAGGTTTTTAGCTCTGCTCCATTTGATTTTAAAGTTTTTCGTTTTCATTCTTGTTAATTAATGGGTGCGGGGTTTGGGGTTTTTGTTTTGCTTTGTTTTGCTTGGTTCTTTTATGTAAATTGCTCTTATGGGGCCCTTGAGTGATATAAATGTGCTCTGAAAGTAAATTAGTAAATAATCTTAAGACGCCAGGGAGAAATCCTAGGAACGGAAGGGGGAACACACTGAGCATGCTCAGTAGATGTGGAATGCTGGCAAGAGAAGCCGAAAACTAGGTGGGAGGGAGGGAGAATGGAATTCTGTGGGATAAATCAGCCTTATATAACCAACATGCTTAACTCTGATTAATGCATGAAGGGGTTAAGACCATAGATTAAGCTGTTCTGCCAGGCCTACCTATGTAGCACTTCCTTCCTTGGGAGGCACTGGTGGAGGAAGAGGAGTGCGGGGGGAGCGCACCGCCCTGTGGCAGCGCGATCCCGGTGGGGTGCCATCGTGGCTGCCCCCCGCCCGCGATGGGTGCCACGCCCCCAGGATGTGCGCCACGCCCCTGCGGGCAGTGTACCATACCTGCCAAGTTGTTGTCAGAGAAATAAGGGACCGGGTCGGAAATAGCAGACCGGAAGTAGCGCTGCCGCCATTTTGGAACTGGGCAGAGCAGCATCAAAAGTCGCTTCTGAGCATGCTCCGCCCAGTTCCAAAATGGCCGCCGTGCCAGAATAAACCGGGGGGAAACAAAAAAATTTCGTTTTTTCAGCTAAGAACAGCTGGAAAAACGGGGATTTACCGGGGAAAACGGGAGACTTGGCAGCTATGCGGTGTACCATGCCCCCAGGATGCGTGCCAGCCCCGCCCCACTTGCTCTCCGCCCCCCGGTGCCGGAGCATGAAGCTGCACCACTGTTGGGAGGGTTACCAATCTCACTTCTACTACAGTGAACCCTACCAGTAAGAACTTTAAACTCGATGCTCCAAATCTAGACCACATGGCATAAGCAAGCCACCTTCGTGTTTCTGTACCAATAATTTAGAAACATTTATCACTCTGGAACTGACCTAAGTTTTTCCGCCTATCCTGCTACTGTAGGGAAAAGAACATGAATCTGACCAATTCTAATGGATTATTTAATATTTGTTGTATTTGAAATAAGATGTTTAAAGTTATTGTGACTTTTTATATTGGATCAGATGGTTATTATTAATGTTTGATGTTTTATTATGTTTTTATATGTGTTGGAAGCCTCCCAGAATGGCTGGGGCAATCCAACCAGATGGGCGGGGTATAAATTAAAAGTATTTATTTATAGTAAACCATTTTTAACTTACCAAATGTGTGGTCTCTTCCTTTGCTAAGGGAAGTGGGGGATTTTGGAAGCAATTTAGTAGGGAATATTTTAAAGGTCTAAGCCTGCCGTTCCACTTACATTTACTTTGTTGCATGGCTTGTGATTTTGAATCTTTGCTGGGACTCTCTCACTAAAGAGTACTTGCCCCTAACCTGGATCTAGGCTTCCAGGAAATTCTCTTTCTTATGTTTCTACCTGGTGCTTTATTCTTTTAACCAAACAAAAATACGAAAGCCAGCCCTTTCTGCCCCACAAGTCCCAGTGGGAACCAGCCATCCCTGGTCCTCCTTGCAGGCAGGCAAAGTCATCTGATTAGTCATAGGAAGTTGCCTTAGAGACCAAGTCAGACTTACTAGTTCCTCTGGCTCAACATTGCTCTCATTCATTACATACATTGTTCATTACGACAGTGTTCTCGAAGCTAAGAACATGAGTTTGACCAAACTGCGGGAGGCAGTGCAAGACAGGAGTGCCTGGTGTGCTATGGTCCATGGGGTCACGAATAGTCGTACACGACTAAACGACTAAACAACAACATTACATACATTAAAAATACTATGATACTAATTTATACCTGAAGGAGCGTCTCCACCCCCATCGCTCAGCCTGGACACTGAGGTCCAGCTCTGAGGGCCTTCTGGCTGTTCCCTCGCTGCGAGAAGCCAAGTTACAGGGAACCAGGCAGAGGGCCTTCTTGGTAGCAGCGCCCGCCCTGTGGAACGCCCTCCCACCAGATGTCAAAGAGAAAAACATCTGCCAGACTTTTAGAAGACATCTGAAGGCATCCCTGTTTAGGGAAGCTTTTAATGTTTAACAGACCAATGTATTTTAATATTTTGTTCGAAGCCACCCAGAGTGGGATAGAAATAAATAATAATAATAATAATAATAATAATAATAATAATAATAATAATAATAATTTAATTTGAACAGATCGTGAAGCTGAGGCTCCAATACTTTGGCCACCTCATGAGAAGAGAAGAATCCTTGGAAAAGACCCTGATGTTGGGAAAGATTGAGGGCACTAGGAGAAGGGGACGACAGAGGACGAGATGGTTGGACAGTGTTCTCGAAGCTACGAACATGAGTTTGACCAAACTGCGGGAGGCAGTGCAAGACAGGAGTGCCTGGCGTGCTATGGTCCATGGGGTCACGAAGAGTCGGACACGACTAAACGACAACAAAAACAACAATTTGAACAGTCACGGTTCCCCCCAAAGAACTGTGAGAGTTGCAGTTTCTTAAGGGTGCTGATAGTTACAGTATAAGGAGACTCCCATTCCCTTCATAGAGTTCCAGTTGACCTAGTGGTTTAATGATTGATCCCTCCTCACAGGGAACTCTGGGAATTGTAGCCTTGTGAGTGGAATACGCTTTATTTGGATCCCTTCCTCTAAGGAGCTGAAAGCATCAAAGTGGTCCTCCTCCATTTCATTTTATCCTTAGAGATTGTGATTGTGGCTTAAAATCAACCAGCAAGCTCTGTGGCTGAACAGGGATTTGAACCCAACTCTTCCTGGCCTTAGGTCAGTACTCTTGAGAACCATACCCCCATGCCTTATAATCCAAAAATAAAAGAATGACAATGGAAAGCCATATAAGGTGAAACGATAACCCCACCCCCTCGCACACAATAGTAAAAGAACAGGCAGCAGCAAAGTAGGCAGGCGACAGATGACAGAAGGATCATGTCAGCGCTTGCCAAAAGCCTGAGAGAATAAAAAGGCTTTAACTTGAGCATTTAATGTTGTTGTTGTTTAGTCGTTTAGTCGTGTCCGACTCTTCGTGACCCCATGGACCAGAGCACGCCAGGCACTCCTGTCTTGCACTGCCTCCCGCAGTTTGGTCAAACTCATGTTCGTAGCTTCGAGAACACTGTCCAACCATCTTGTCCTCTGTCGTCCCCTTCTCCTAGTGCCCTCAATCTTTCCCAACATCAGGGTCTTTTCCAAGGATTCTTCTCTTCTCATGAGGTGGCCAAAGTATTGGAGCCTCAGCTTCACGATCTGTCCTTCCAGGGAGCACTCAGGGCTGATTTCCTTAAGAATGGATAGGTTTGATCTTCTAGCAGTCCATGGGACTCTCAAGAGTCTCCTCCAGCACCATAATTCAAAAGCATCAATTCTTCGACGATCAGCCTTCTTTATGGTCCAGCTCTCACTTCCATACATCACTACTGGGAAAACCATAGCTTTAACTATACGGACCTTTGTCGGCAAAGTGATGTCTCTGCTTTTTAAGATGCTGTCTAGGTTTGTCATTGCTTTTCTCCCAAGAAGCAGGCGTCTTTTAATTTCGTGACTGCTGTCACCATCTGCAGTGATCAAGGAGCCCAAGAAAGTAAAATCTCTCACTGCCTCCATTTCTTCCCCTTCTATTTGCCAGGAGGTGATGGGACCAGTGGCCATGATCTTGGTTTTTTTGATGTTGAGCTTCAGACCATATTTTGCGCTCTCCTCTTTCACCCTCATTAAAAGGTTCTTTAATTCCTCCTCGCTTTCTGCCATCAAGGTTGTGTCATCTGCATATCTGAGGTTGTTGATATTTCTTCCGGCAATCTTAATTCCGGCTTGGGATTCATCTAGTCCAGCCTTTCGCATGATGAATTCTGCATATAAGTTAAATAAGCAGGGAGACAATATACAACCTTGTCGTACTCCTTTCCCAATTTTGAACCACTCAGTTGTTCCATATCCAGTTCTAACTGTAGCTTCTTGTCCCACATAGAGATTTCTCAGGAGACAGATGAGGTGATCAGGCACTCCCATTTCTTTAAGAACTTGCCATAGTTTGCTGTGGTCGACACAGTCAAAGGCTTTTGCATAGTCAATGAAGCAGAAGTAGACGTTTTTCTGGAACTCTCTAGCTTTCTCCATAATCCAGCGCATGTTTGCTATTTGGTCTCTGGTTCCTCTGCCCTTTCGAAATCCAGCTTGCACTTCTGGGAGTTCTCGGTCCACATACTGCCTAAGCCTGCCTTGTAGAATTTTAAGCATAACCTTGCTAGCGTGTGAAATGAGCGCAATTGTGCGGTAGTTGGAGCATTCTTTGGCACTCCCCTTCTTTGGAATTGGGATGTAGACTGATCTTCTCCAATCCTCTGGCCATTGCTGAGTTTTCCAAACTTGCTGGCATATTGGGTGTAGCACCTTAACAGCATCATCTTTTAAAATTTTAAATAGTTCAGCTGGAATATCATCACTTCCACTGGCCTTGTTATTAGCAATGCTTTCTAAGGCCCATTTGACTTCACTCTCCAAGATGTCTGGCTCAAGGTCAGCAACCACACTACCTGGGGTGTATGAGACCTCCATATCTTTCTGGTATAATTCCTCTGTGTATTCTTGCCACCTCTTCTTGATGTCTTCTGCTTCTGTTAGGTCCTTACCACTTTTGTCCTTGATTATGGTAATCTTTGTACGAAATGTTCCTTTCATATCTCCAATTTTCTTGAACAGATCTCTGGTTTTCCCCATTCTATTGTTTTCCTCTATTTCTTTGCATTGCCCATTTAAGAAGACCCTCTTGTCTCTCCTTGCTGTTTTTTGGAAATCTGCATTCAGTTTCCTGTATCTTTCCCTATCTCCCTTGCATTTTGCTTGCCTCCTCTCCTCCGCTATTTGTAAGGCCTCGTTGGATAGCCATTTTGCTTTCTTGCATTTCCTTTTCCTTGGGATGGTTTTCGTTGCTGCCTCCTGTATAATGTTACGAGCCTCCATCCATAGTTCTTCAGGCACTCTGTCCACCAAATCTAAATCCTTAAACCTGTTCCTCACTTCCACTGTGTATTCATAAGGGATTTGATTCAGATTGTATCTTACTGGCCCAGTGGTTTTTCCTACTTTCTTCAGTTTAAGCTGGAATTTTGCTATAAGAAGCTGATGATCTGAGTTACAGTCAGCTCCAGGTCTTGTTTTTGCTGACTGTATAGAGCTTCTCCATCTTTGGCTGCAGAGAATATAATCAATCTGATTTCGATGCTGCCCATTTGGTGATATCCATGTGTAGAGTCGTCTCTTGTGTTGTTGGAAGAGAGTGTTTGTGATGACCAGCTTGTTCTCTTGACAGAACTCTATTAGCCTTTGCCCTGCTTCATTTTGAACTCCAAGGCCAAACTTGCCAGTTGTTCCTTTTATCTCTTGATTCCCTACTTTAGCATTCCAATCCCCTGTAATGAGAAGAACATCCTTCTTTGGTGTCATTTCTAGAAGTTGTTGTAGGTCTTCATAGAATTGGTCAATTTCACTTTCTTCAGCACCGGTAGTTGGTGCATAAACTTGGATTACTGTGATGTTAAAAGGTCTGCCTTGGATTCGTATCGAGATCATTCTGTCATTTTTGAGATTGCATCCCATTACAGCTTTTGCCACTCTTTTGTTGACTATGAGGGCCACTCCATTTCTGCTACAGGATTCTTGCCCACAGTAGTAGATATGATAGTCACCCGAACTGAATTCGCCCATTCCCTTCCATTTTAGTTCACTGATGCCCAGGATGTCGATATTTATTCTTGTCATCTCATTTTTGACCACATCCAGCTTACCTCCACTCATGGTTCTTACATTCCAGGTTCCTATGCAATATTTTTCTTTACAGCATCGGACTTTCCTTTCGCTTCCAGGCATATCCGCAACTGAGCGTCCTTTCGGCTTTGGCCCAGCCGCTTCATCAGCTCTGAATCTACTTGTACTTGTCCTCCGCTCTTCCTCAGTAGCATGTTGGACGCCTTCCGACCTGAGGGGCTCATCTTCCAGCGTCATAACTTTTATATGCCTGTTGTCTTTGTCCATGGAGTTTTCTTGGCAGGGATACTGGAGTGGCTTGCCAGTTCCTTCTCCAGGTGGATCACGTTTAGTCAAAACTCTCCACTATGACCTGTCCATCTTGGGTGGCCCTGCATGGCATAGCTCATAGCTTCTCTGAGTTATTCAAGCCCCTTCGCCACGACAAGGCATTGATCCATGAAGGGGGAGCATTTAATGTATTTTTTTTAAAAAAAATATGTTTGAGTCTCCCTTTCCTTCTTCCCCCTTTTATATCCTCACAGCAACCCTGTGAGGTAGGTTTGCTGGACAGAGTGAATGACTACTAGGCGCAGGTCACCCAGGGTGGAGAGTCCCAACCTCTACTAGGAGGACCTAACAATGGCAACCAACTGTGTCGTTGTCCCGTCTTGCTTTCTGTGTCTTGGGAGCAGAGCTTTGCAGCCAAAGAATGAACCAAGCTGAGCTGAGTCAAGCCTGCAATTGACCGTGGGGTACTGATGTTCATTCGGGGTGGGTGAATCTGTCAGTGTTGGTTTCCCTCCGTTTTCCATCTTCTCCCCAATCTTAAATTCAGTTCTCCATATTTCCACATCAGTTAGCAGTTAGAAAATTAAAATTCATTAGCTTTTCAGTGAGGATTCCTTCCAATAAGGACATACATGTGTCTGTGCAATTTCCCCTAATTTATATTTATGTTATCAAGCAATTTCTCCTTATATAATGTATTTTCATATATGCATATACGGAACATGTTGTACATTTACTAATCATAGAATATGCACATACATGTGACTATGCAATCTCCCCTAAATTATATTTACCGGTATGTTATCAAACAATTTCTCCTTATATTATGTATTTTCATATATGCATATATGAAACACAGTACATATTTACTAATCAAAGAACTGTAGTGTTGGAAGGGAACCTGAGGATCATCTAGTCCAACCCCCTGAAATGCAGAAATATTTTGCCCAAGGTGGGGCTCAAACCCACGACCCTGAGATTAAGAATCTCATGCTCTACTGACTGAGCTTTCTCAAGCTCAAGCCGATGGCACCCAGAATTCCCAGGCGGTCTCCCATCCAAGTACTAACCAGGCCTGACCCTGCTTAGCTTCTGAGATCAGACGAGATCAGGCGTGTTCAGGGTAGTATGCCAGTATATGCATGTTTAAGGCCACTGTCCCTGGTACACTGGGCTTCAGCTTGTAGGTCAAGACCCGCTAGTGGGGTCATGGCCTGATCCAAGGTGGGTTGCAACAGGAACACTACCACCACGCAAATATATGGTAAAAGATTAAGACAAGGGACCCTAACTGCATGTTTGGGTTAAAAGTGGGTCTGAAACGGCCAGAGACTAGTGCCCTAGCATATGAATTTTTGTACAGATTACTTGCCCAGAGAACTGAATTGCAAAATTCAGAGAAGTGCAAATTTCAAATACCGTTTCGGTATGCAAAGTGTGAATTAGGTAGGATCACCTATGAAAGCGAACGGAAACAGATTTATTCCCGATCCCTATACACAGGTACAAGGGACCCAGGTGGCGCTGTGGGTTAAACCACTGAGCCTAGGGCTTGCTGATCAGAAGGTCGGCGGTTCGAATCCCTGTGATGGGGTGAGCTCCCGTTGCTCGGTCCCAGCTCCTGCCAACCTAGCAGTTCGAAAGCATGTCAAAATGCAAGTAGATAAATAGGAACCGCTACAGCGGGAAGGTAAACGGCGTTTCCATGTGCTGCTCTGGTTTGCCAGAAGCGGCTTTGTCATGCTGGCCACATGACCTGGAAGCTGTACGCCGGCTCCCTCGGCCAATAATGCGAGATGAGCGCGCAACCCCAGAGTCGGTCACGACTGGACCTAATGGTCAGGGGTCCCTTTACCTTTATACACAGGTATTGGGTCAGTCTCCCTGGCCATCTCAATGCATTTCAAGGTCACAGAACATTGGGAAGGGCAATCTATTGGATGGGGGTGGAGGGCTTTGGGGGAATATCCTGAAAAAAACCATTATGAAAACAACTAAGCACTCTGAAACACATTTTAGTGGCTATTTGGAAAAGCAATTCACTCCCCGGGGCTTTCAGCAACCTAGTTTTTTTCCCCCAGGCTGCTGGCTAATCTTTGGCACTCTGCAACAAGGCGATTGGCAAATGGACCTGCAAATATTACCGGGGTCTCCAAATAGCTCTCTGTCTATTATGCACCTCGGCATTAATGGGAGAGACGCTGCAGAGCCAGAGACCCTTCCAAAGAGGGAACTTAATTAAAACCTCTGCAGTTTTCTTGTTAATGGTAGGACAGGGAATGGCATTTAGCTTGCATGCGGTTCACTGAAGGTCTTTGCTGGCTGTTTGTGCTACTGAAAGAGGAAGCAGGCAGTAGCACCATCAGGGTAGGACTTTGGGGGGGGGGAGGCCCCAGGCTCCACTAAGCAGAATGAGCTGGTGGACCCCCAAATGCAGTGGCTTGCAGCATTCTGAAGTAAGCAAAGTAAGCTTCAGCATCCTCTGAAGAGCCTCTCTCCTGTAGGATACGTAAGTCTATAGCCTAACCTAACTACATCAGTGGGTTGGACTAACTACGACATTGACTGGTTGGACGATGGATGCAGAAGAATAGTGGGAGGAAGTAGCTGGGGAACCCCCAAGGGGAGAAGGCTCAGTGCCAGGGGATTGGGGGGTAGGATGTCAATGAGTGGTCAGAGGCAGAAGACTGGGAGGAGGAGTTGTAATCGGAAGAGGCAACGGGGAGAATCTGCGGTAAACTGAAGTCCAGGAGCAGAAGCAGGGAAGGTGAGAGGCCAAGAGGCAGAGATGAGTCAGGCCGCTGAAGGAGCATGGGGATCTCCCCTCCTGCTGCGACAAGCTCCCCTCCCTCCTGGTCTCCCAGGACCAGGAGAGGCATGAAGCGGCAGGAGCAAAGGCAGGCACGCTGGCATAGTCTCGTATTGCTTGGGGGAAACCCTGGAGGGGAATAGACTTAGGTGGCTGTGGGAGGGTGGGGAAGTTTAGTCTGCAACTGCCTCATATGGGGGGTGGGGGGTGGGGGGGGGCAAGACCTACCAAAGAGAGTTGCTGTGCTCATTAGGCCTGGTGTGCTTGTGTGGATCCTGCATTTCTAATAAGGCGTTAATTTCGCCCACTCTGTGTGATTTGCTGCAAGCTCGCTTCCGACAACGAGGTGGCTCTGCGTGCCATTGGCTCTGGCTCCACCTCCCTATCTTCTACACCCCCCCTCCCTTGCAGCGGAGTCAGCATTCTGGAACCCCAGAACTGGTTTTGAATCTCTGCTGTTGGCCTGCTGGAAGACTGAATCCTCTTAAACCAGAAAAAAGATAAGGTTAGCTGGAGGAGGCTAGGCATGGATGCCAGCCTTGTGGAGGCCTTGAGCTGGGAGAATCTGCCTCCATAGCCTATTCATTCCAGAAGATGCCATGTTTTTTTGGGGGGGGGGGCGACTGAGTGGTTTGGGTGGCAGGTGCTAGAGGGAGGGTTTACTGCAGGGTGTGTGTGATATTTGTGCCTCTCCAGATGTGGTTGGATTCCTACTCCCATCAGCTGTAGTCAGTAGGACCAACAGCTAGGGAGGGTGGGAGTTGTAGCCCAGGAACCTCTCAATGGACACAGGTTTCCTATCCCTACCTAGCTGTGTTTATACTACTATTTTGAATTTGGTTACTAGTTCCCAGTTCCGTACTTGCACAACAGTTGCAAAAAGAGCTCAGTCAGTAGACTTTTTAAAATGAACTAAGGTTTATGGGACCCAGGTGGCGCTGTGGGTTAAACCACAGAGCCTAGGGCTTGCTTATCAGAAGGTCGGCAGTTCGAATCCCTGCAACGGGGTGAGCTCCTGTTGCTCGGTCCCAGCTCCTACTAACCTAGCAGTTCGAAAGCACATCAAAGTGCAAGTAGATAAATAGGGACCGCTCCGGCGGGAAGGTAAACGGCGTTTCCGTGCGCTGCTCTGGTTCACCAGAAGCAGCTTTGTCATGCTGGCCACATGACCCGGAAGCTGTCTGCAGACAAACGCCGGCTCCCTCAGCCTATAGAGCGAGATGAGCGCAGCAACCCCAGAGTCGGACACAACTGGACCTGATGGTCAGGGGCCCCTTTACCCTTTACCTAAGGTTTATGGGGTGGCCCAAAGCTTATTGTGGGGTGCACCCTCCTACATTCCTTCTTTGTAAGTGCCATCTGGGCTCATGATGTACCAATTGGTTGTTGCAGCCCCCCCCCACCTCCCCACCCCAGTTTGACTGGAGTATTACTGCGGATCTCCAAAGGGGCATAGGATGTTTGTGTTATTGAAATAGATTACAGCAGGCATCCCCAAACTTCGGCCCTCCAGATGTTTTGGACTACAATTCCCATCATCCCTGACCACTGGTCCTGTTAGCTAGGGACCATGGGAGTTGTAGGCCAAAACATCTGGAGGGTCCCCAGTTTGGGGAGGCCTGGATTACAGCTTATTTTGGGGTGCAGGGGCATATAAACTTCAGTTCCTTTTTAGGTTTCCGTTTGTGCAGACCTGGGAATCTACTGTAACCAGGGCTGGATCTAGACACATCAAAAAAGGCATTTCAGGAAAGCGCGTTGTAAACATCATTAAGGGAGATCACGCTGGTGAAAGACAGGACTCCACAGAGCCATCTGGTGTCACAGTGCTATAACTCACATTTTCTTCACTAATGTAGCTGAGTCCCAACTCCAATATTGCTGTGGTTTTGTGGTTATCTTCTTTTCACAGGATAATAGAATCATAGAGTTGGGTCATCTAGTCCAACCTCCGACAATGCAGGAATCTATTCCAAAGGTGGGGCTCGAACCCACAACCCTGAGACTGAGAGTCTCCTGCTCTACCGACTGAGCAATCAGGTTCTTTGATAGACCCTTTGTCCTGTTCCAAGGAATCTGCCTTAATCCCACGGCCGATGGCTTGTCCATCTAGCCCAGCCCAGAAGCTATGGGAAGTTGTTGAACTACAACTCCCATCAGCTCCAGCCACAGTTGGCCAATAGCCAGGGATGATGGGAGTTGTGGTTCAACGACATCTGGAGGCCCAAAGGTTTCTCACTCCTGTAGCATGATCTGCTCCAGGGTTTCCCAAACCTGGGTCTCCAGCTGTTTGGGGGACTACCATTCCCACCCCACCCCACCACTGGTCCTGCTAGCTGTGGATGATGGGAGTTGTAGTATAAACAATGGCTGGAGACCCAACTTTGGGAAACCCTGATCTACTCTGACTGCCAGTGGCTCACCGGGGTCCTCAGGCAGAGAGGTCTTTCTGCTATCTGAGCCTTTTTTAAACTGGAGATGCCAGGTTTGGAAACTGGGGCACTGGGCACTCCAGTACCCTGTGATTGAAGGACTGGAACACATGTTAAAGTAAATTTGCCCTGATTGCAGGAGCCAGACAGGGCGGCTTGAGTTAAGCTGCTGCTTTGAAGCATGTTTAAACAGTAGTTATTACCCTGTCTTAGAAATAAATAGAAATATGCGCCCCTCCCCACTCACCCTGCTGAGGAAGAGGGCAGATCAAAACGTGTTGGGAATAAAAAAAAAACAATCCATGCAGCTGGTTTCTTTCTGTGCAAGCCCTGATTGCTGTCCTCATGGCAATTGATTCTCCTCCCAGCAATGTAAATGTCTCCCAACATGATGTCCCTGATCTATATGGAGAACGGGAGTGGATGAATCTGTCCATTTTGGTTTTTCTCATTTTTCAGTCTTAAATCCAGTTCGCCACACTTCCCCATAGGTTTACAAACTGTAAAATAAAATAAAAAAGTCACAGTGCAGATTCCTCAGCGTTCTAGTGCAGATCCCTCTTAACAGACACATACATATTATTAGTTACAGGTAGGTAGCCGTGTTGGTCTGATGCAGTCAAAATAAAATTAAAAAATCCTTCCAGTAGCACCTTAGAGACCAGCTAAGTTTGTCATAGGTATGAGCTTTCGTGTGCATGCAGATTTCTTCAGATACCGTATCTGAAGAAGTGTGCATGCACACGAAAGCTCACACCTATGACAAACTTAGTTGGTTTCTAAGGTGCTACTGGAAGGATTTTTTAATTTTGTTTTGACATGCATATTATGTACGTTACAAATTTTGCCCAATATACACTTTATTTTTTTGCAAGCAATTTCCACTCATATAGAAGGGACCCAGGTGGCGCTGTGGGTTAAACCACAGAGTCTAGGGCTTGCTGATCCGAAGGTCGGCGGTTCGAATCCCTGAGACGGGGTGAGCTCCCGTTGCTCGGTCCCAGCTCCTGCCCACCTAGCAGTTTGAAAGCACATAAAAGTGCAAGTAGATAAATAGGGACCGCTCCGGCGGGAAGGTAAACGGCGTTTCCGTGCGCTGCTCTGGTTCGCCAGAAGCAGCTTTGTCATGCTGGCCACATGACCCGGAAGCTGTCTGCAGACAAATGCCGGCTCCCTTTATAGAGCGAGATGAGTGCCGCAACCCCAGAGTCGGACACGACTGGACCTGATGGTCAGGGGCCCCTTTACCTTTACCTTTTTATCCACTCATATATTGTATGTCACTGTCATGTGAATACCTGCATTTGTATGAAAGCTTTCCCCCAACAGGCACATTTTGCGTTGGAGGACTGCATCGCAAAATTTGGAGAGGTGAGACTTTCGAAGGGTAGCTGAATTTTGGCTCGTGTATTGTTTGGAGGGGGGCGGGGGAGTGCAAATCGGGGTGTTTGGCTTCGTGAATTAAAATGCAAACTGTGCCGAATTTCTTTAACAGGCAAATACTTCCAAATGTGAAATAGGGAGAGGGGAGATCAGTTCCTGGGATGAGGCCGTGTTTGCCCACAGAGCCAGTGTGGTGTAGTGGTTAAGAGCGGTGGACTCCTAATCTGGTGAACCGGGTTCGCTTCCCTGCTCCTCCACATGCAGCTGCTGGGTGACCTTGGGCTAATCACACTTCTCTGAAGTCTCCCAGCCTCACTCACCTCACAGAGTGTTTGTTGTGGGGGAGGAAGGGAAAGGAGAATGTTAGCTGCTTTGAGACTCCTTAGGGTAGTGATAAAGCGGGATATCAAATCCAAACTCTTCTTCTTCTTCTTCTTCCCCATGGCGAAACAGGCTGCTTCAAAATGCCCGGGACAACGTCAAAAAAGTGTGCTTCCATCTCAGCTTCTTATTATTCCTTGTAAAATGAGATGATTCCTACTAATTTATCAGGGCTGCTTTGGGGAGGGCAAAAATAAGGAAGAGAACGTGAGAACACAAGAAGCCCTGTTGGCTAAGACCAAAGGCGCAGCTAGCCATTATTATTATTATTATTATTATTATTATTATTATTATTATTATTATTCCGGTACTCAGTAGCAAGGTGCCTTTAATCCCAAAGCCAGCATTTAGTCATCATGCCTAGTAGTTATTCATATTTTCCTTCCACATATGCTTGCCTTAATGCCCTTTCCAAGGCCAAGTAAGTTCAGTGACCACCACTGCCTCTTGTGGCAGAGAGTTCCATAAGTTAATCTGTACAGTTGCTTATTTAAAATGTGGCATGAAATCCAGTGGTTTATTATGCCAGATACAGGAGCGGTGTTTGACCGGTCTGCCCTTTGCCAGCCTCCTCCTGCCTGCTTTCTTAAACCCTAACTGTGGATGGCTGAAACCGACTGTCAGCTTCCTTCACCTTAGTCTGCATTTTCCCTTTGTAGAAGTCAATAGGGGCTGGTTCTATACTGACTGTAAAAACGCTTAAAAAAAAGAGAAATATACAGTTCTCAATGCAATTTTACATTGATGATTTTACATTGCTCCACAGCGCCCTCTGGTGTCACATGCTTAAAACACATTTATTTCAATTGGCCAGTATAGGATGAGGATTGAGATAATATGAGAATCAGTTAGCTCTGCCTGTCACTAGCTCTCTGGCGCCACCTACTGTTGGCCTTCCTTGCCTTTTGCACAACCAAGTCCCTTCTCTCTCCTTGCCTGGAAGTGCAAACTCTGAACGGCCGTGCAATTGCCCACAAAAATAACCAACCTGTTTTGTAAACCGCTTTGAGGTTTTTACAGTCAATCGGTATGTAAGTTTTATGAAATAAATAAAATAAACGAACCCACTGCATGCCAGCCGCCACTGGTTACATCAATGCAATAATTCTTTTGGGGGTGGAAATTGAGAGGTTCCTTCTTCATTTTAGAATCTAAAAGGTGTGGAAGGCACAACTGCTCTTTCTCCATATGCAAAAGCCAGAGCATATTTTGGGGGTTGGGGTTGGGGGAGTGGGGAAGTCACATTTCAGTTATTACCAAGCAACCTTAACCCATGTTGCTTTCCCCTGTTCCCTAGGATGCAAGAAGACGAGAATGAAGGGGCTAAATTGCGTTCCAGTCCCGGCATCCAGTGGGACCCAAGTAAGGATCACAAGACACATGAAACACCACTATTCGGAACATAGGAAACAGCTGTCTATCTAGCTCAGGGGTCGGCAACCTAAGGCACATGGGCCACGAGCGGTTCACAGGGTTCATTTAACCGGCCCACGAGCCACTCCCAAACTGAGCTGCCTGCTCGGCGAATCCCCGTGTGCTGCGCTAAACCAGCGCAGCACAGCACGGGGACTCGCTTCCGTGGCCCCGGAAATCATGCATGCGCAGACGCAGATGCTGGAAATTGCGGCCATGTGCATGTGATCCGGCCCACAAAGGGATCTCGGCTGGAGTGAACCGGCCCAGGCAAGGTAAACCTTGCCGACCCCTGATCTAGCTCAATGCTGTCTGCACTGACTGGCAGAAGGTTCCAATATTTCAGGCAGAGGTCATCCTCAGGCCTGTTTGAAGATGCCACAGACATAACCCCCAACAGATGAAAACAGAGGCTCCTATTCCACAACAATTATAATTTCACTATTTGCACCCCCCCATTTGACTGGGTTGCCCCAGCCACTCTATATGGCTTCCAACATATATAAAAACATAATAAAACATTAAACTTAAAAAAAACTTCCCTTTAGATGGCTCAGGAGTCACATAACTCCATAACCTCCAATTTTTAAACAAATCATTCTGGGTGGCTCCCAACAGAATATTAAAAACAACAAAACATCAAACATTATAAACTTCCCTAAACAGGGCTGCATTCAGATGTCTTCTAAAAGTCATAGTTGTTCATTTCCTTGACATCTGGTGGGAGGGCGTTCCACAGGGCGGGTGCCACTACCGAGAAGGCCCTCTGCCTGGTTCCCTGTAACCTCACTTCTCGCAGGGAGGGAACCGCCAGAAGGCCCTCGGAGCTGGACCTCAGTGTCCGGGCTAAACGATGGGGGTGGAGACACTGCTTCAGGTATACTGGGCCGAGGCTTTTTAGCGCTTTGAAGGTCAGCACCAACACTTTGAATTGTGCTCGGAAACGTACTGGGAGCCAACGCAGGTCTTTCATGCTGGAGACATCCAGTTTGCCTCTGTGGGGGGAAAAAATCCCCAGGATGCTGGAAGTGATAGACTGTTAGCCTTATCCAACTGGGTTCTTCTTAGTACTTAGGATTCCCCCCCCCCAAAAAATGTGATTTTTATGATGATCCTTATTATTCCTTTTCCTTCTGCAGCCCTTCTTCTGCCAGAAAGCGAGAGTGAAGAGGGAACCTCTTGTCTTTTCCTTGAATTGGAGCAGCATTGTCCCCCGCCACGTAAAACCTCGTAAGTACTATTTATGTTTCCCTGGGCCATAAGAATGCAAGAAAAGCCCATTATAGTAGCAGGATAGATGCCCGCGGTAAGCCCATAAGCACAGCTGTCCTCTCCCCACCTATTATTCTCAAGAGCTGGCATTCAGAGGCATTGCTGGCCCTACCGTTAGACAGAGTGAAGCAGGCGCCTCAGGGAGGCTGATTCTGAGGGCAGCAGTGAGCAGTCTATTCCTCCTGAGCCTCCCGGGTATCTTCCCCCCAAGACCTTCCCTGCCGCCATTCCCATCCTCAACTGGTGCTCCAGTAGCGGTGATGATCCTTGCTGTCTCCCTTCCTGAGCTCTTGGGGGGCGGGGATGAGCTAAAAAAGGCAGAGGGCCTTCTCGGTAGTGGCGCCTGCCCTGTGGAACGCCCTCCCATCAGATGTCAAGGAAATAAACAACTACCTGACTTTTAGAAGACATCTGACGGCAGCCCTGTTTAATGACGTTTTTAATGTTTGGTGTTTTAACATGTTTTTAATATTCTGTGGGGAGCCGCCCAGAGTGGCTGGAGAAACTAAACCGGATGGGCGGGGTGTAAATAATTGATGATGATGATGATGATGATGATGATGATGATAACCGAATGAACTTAATTTCTTCTGCCATTTGAGGAATTATTGCATAATCCTCAGTGGGATGGTCATTTCCAGGGACAGGGTTATCCAGCTTTGGTTGGAATACTGAAGACTTGGGATATATTGGTGTTATGTACTGAGCTGAATCATAGAACAATAGGATCCAGAATCAGCAGTCTGGTTGGTCCGCAGGAGCCACCCAATCCAACTCCAGGTGGAAGTGAATCCACAACCTGATTGGCCTGCAGGAGCAGCCAATCAGGCGGCTGGCAGAAGTCAATCCACAAACTGATTGGCCCACAGGTGTAGCCCTGAGGTAGCCAATCAGGAAAAGCCCATTGTGTAAATAATGTATATAAGCAGATGGTTTTGGGGAAAGGGGATTCTTCTCTTCTTCTCCTTGATGACTACGAGCTGAATAAAGAGCATGAAATTCACTCTCGACTCCGAGTATATTTCAATTTCCAAATAAACTAGGCTTTATTTCACCCTGATCAAAGATCCTCTTCGGCACACCTCCCCACGTGCATTTGTGTGTACACACACACACACACACATGGAGGCCGCCTCTGGAGGCTTCACACCTGGGGGAAAAAATGGCTAGCCGCCACCCACCCCCCAGCTACACTGTGCCTTAAGAGGTGTTGATGCACAATGAACAAGTTTCCAAAATATATACAATAGTAGATAGTTAAGATAAAACCATTCAATAGTGTGGTGTAGAGATTTCAGCTTTCTTTCTCCCTCCCCGTACTTCCTCTCCCCAGGCGTCAATACTTGAAGCGCATCATTGCAGAATATGAGGCACTGGACATGGAAATCCCGTGTATTCGCAAGTTCCCCAAGCCACCAGCTGCTCGGCCCCTTTGCCTCTGTCTGGAGAGTCCGGTCAGTCTTCAGGAAGGAATCCTTTGGCTGGTGGGAGACTGGGGGTGTGGAATCTCTGGGCCGCTGGGACCATATAACACTAGTCCTGAAAGACTTACCATTGCCTCTCAATACGTTTCTGAGCACAATTCAAAGTGTTGGTGCTGACCTTTAAAGCCCTAAACGGCTTCAGGCCTGTACACCTGAAGGAGCATCTCCACCCCCATCGCTCAGCCCGGACACTGAGGTCCTCTTCTGAGGGTCTTCTTTCCAGCAATTCCCTCTCTGTGAGAAGTGAGGGTACAGGGAACCTGGCAGAGGGCCTTCTCGGTAGTGGCACCCACCCTGTGGAACGCCCTCCCACCAGATGTCAAGGAACCTCAGTTTCTGAACGTCATCCGTTCCGGAAGACTGTTCGGCTTCTGAAAAGTTCAAAAACCAAGAATCAAAGGGCTGGGTGCAAAGTCAATGGAAAAAAAATGAAAAATGCACATCGGAAAATGAAAATCGTTTGAAAATGGAAGCATTCACTCCCAGGTTGTCAGCGTTTGGGTTCCAAATTGTTCAGCTTCCAAAGCGTTAGACAACCGAGGTTCCACTGTATATGATTTTTAGAAGACATCTGAAGGCAGGCCTGTTTAGGGAAGTTTTTTAAATGTTTGATGTTTTACTGTGCGTTTTATATATGTTGGAAGCTGCCCAGAGTGGCTGGGGCAACCCAGCTAGATGGGTGGGGTACAAATCAATAAAGACAACATTGCTGTCACATGACTGTCACATGTAAGATGGAGCAAGCTTATTTTCTCCTGCTCTGGAGGGTAGGACTCGAACCAATGGCCTCGACTTACAAGGTAGGAGATTCTGACTAAACAGCAAAAGGAACTTTCTGACAGTAAGAGCTGCTTGACAGCGGAACGGTCTCCCTCGGGAGGATGTGGACTCTCCTTCCTTGGAGGTTTTTAAGCAGAGGCTGGATGGCCATCTGCCATGGATGCTTTATAAAGCTGAGATTCCTGCATAGCAGGGGGTTGGACTAGATGACCCTTGGGGGTCCCTTCCAATTCTTAAATCGTCGTGCCCAGAAGGCAATATCATACGGAAAAGAGTGCAGTGCAGAGTTTAATGTAACTGAGGGCCCTGAAAGAAAGACCGGCTTAGCTGTACATATCCTGTTTCCTAGAATTCCTTTAAGAAGGTTGCTGCACCTCATAGTGGCTGGTCTGAGTGGATGGAATGGCAGCTGATAACTTGGGATTCTCCCCCTTGCCTTTTAGCCTGAAAGGGAGATGAACCACGCAGAGGTCCTGGCAGCAGTAGAGGAAGCCATTCCCGATGCGTTTGAGTCAGGACTCCTGCGCAGCATCCAGTTTGAGAACATCAATGTGATCTGCGGGACGGCTGGACGGAAGAACAGGTTAGACCTTCCCCATCCTTGAGCATCATTGCTCAATCAAAGCATACGCCGGCCTGCCTTCTCCAGCCCTATCCTCGTTTTCTGCTCCAAGAAATGCCAGGAGTCCTAGTCTTTTTGTATTTGTTGGGTGCTGGGGCGGGGAGGGTAGACAGGAAGGGTGCTACCTGGGTAGTGGAGACTGTTGAATGTCAGCAAGCCTCAGTCAGTATCATCTAATTGGCTCTTTGGCATCACCTGACTTACTAGGGCTGCTGGGGCGCCTTCTTTTATTAAATAGAATTGTAGAGTTGGAAGGGACCCCGAGGGTCAACTGTTGCAACCTACTGCAACACGAGAATCTTTTGTCCAACGTGGGGCTCCAACCCACGACCCTGAGATAGAGAGTCTGATGCTTTACCGACTGAGCTATCCTTGCAGTCTCAGCTGAAATGGTATGTAACTTCCTCTTCTGACTGACAGTCTTTGTGATGCAGGGAAACAGTGATTTCCCCCCTCCTCTAGAAAAATAAGTGCCGGTACTCACCATGAAGTTGTTACAGTAAGTGCCACACTGTACAACAACAACAAAAGAAGTGCAGGGTGAGCCGGGACAAGGAAGAGCAAACTTTGGTGGGAGCCAGTGGGTCAAGGCAGGAGGGGATGGGCAAGGGGTTGGGTGAGATGAAAGGAAGGGGAGCTAGAGTAGGTAGGTACATACCCTCCAACATTTCTCTGGTGAAAATAGGGGCGCCCCGTTCCATAATGACAATTTTACTATTTATACCCCACACATCTTACTGGGTTGCCCCAGCCATTCTAGGTGGCTTCCAACATATATAAACGTAATAAAACATTAAACATTTATTAAATAGTCTTCCTTATATACAGGATTGCCTTCAGACGGCTCGGGAGTCGGATAACTCCATACCCTCCAACATTTCTCTGATGAAAACAGGGACGTCCTAAGGAAAAGCGGGACATTCCGGGATCAAATCGGAAACCCGGGACGGCTTCTCTGAATCAGGGACTGTCCCTGGAAAATAGGGACACTTGGAGGGTCTGTAGTTGTTAGGGTTGGTGAGAGGAGAAAGCGGGGCAGAGTGTGTATTGTTGAATGCAGCTCTTGATTTGTGTGTGTGTGTGTGTGTGTGTATGTCCACAAGTATTTTTTTATTAAATAAATAAGAGTACAAACGCCACCCCCTTCCCTATCTCCACATACAGGTGGCTGATCACAGTGTCGGACTTCCGGACGCGGAACCAGCTCCTGTGTTCGGGACTGACTTTGGGCGAAAACCACTTTGTACTGCGGCGCTGGGACGATTTGGTGATGGAGGACTATCGCATGCACCTCCGGAGGGCCCTCGCACGCCAACGCCTGCTGGACACCCTTAGTGACAACTGGGATGGGAACCAGTTGGATGGGATATGAAGTCCTGGGAAGAGAACTGTCAGCAGCAGAGAGAAACAGGCTGTTTGTCTGTGTGTATTTTGCTTCTCTCCCCCCCCCACTATAGAGACTCCCCTTTGCGTAGGGTGGAGATCCAGCCTGCCAGCTATTGCTGCTGAGAGCAAATTTGGGAAGAGGGCACCCCCTGGAGGCAGTTTGCGGGACTTCCCCTCTCATACGTTGCCAGCACAGCACAGTACTGTACTGTACAGTGTTTTTGTATAGGGACATGGGTGGCGCCGTGGTCTAAACCACTAACCCTCTTGGGCTTGCCAATCGGAAGGTTTGAATCCCCATGACAAAGCCCCCATTGCTCTGTCCCAGCTCCTGCCATACTAGCAGTTCGAAAGCACGCCAGTGCAAGTAGATAAATAGGTCCTGCTGTGGTGGGAAGGTAAACGGCGTTTCCATGCGCTCTGGTTTCTGTCACGGTGTCCCGTTGCCCCAGAAGCGGTTTAGTCCTGCTGGCCACATGACCCAGAAAGCTGTCTGTGGGCAAACGCTGCCTCCCTCGGCCTGAAAGCGGGATGAATGCCGCACACCCCATAATCACCTTTGACTGGACTTAACCATCCAGGGCTCCTTTACTTTACGTTTACTTTTTACAGTGTTTCATGTGCAAGGGCTCAAGCTGGCAGGCAAGCCACACATCTCGATCTGTAAGCCATTCCTTGTTTTTCATGCAGGCAGCGTGGAGGTGATCTTTCAGGGATGAGCAGAAATGCTTCCCCTTATTAGTGGTTCATGCATGAGGCTTTTAATCTCAGGGTCATGGGTTCGAGACCCACATTGGGCAAAAGATTACTGCATTGCAGGGGGTTGCACTGGATGATCATCACGGTCCCTTTCCAATTATATGATTCTATGTCTTCCAGGGCTTGGGGTTTGTAGTTATGAGCCTTAGCATGGCCTTGTTCAGAGGTGGCCAACATGCTGTCCTCTGGATCTCTGCTCCAAGCATGGCCAATACCGTAGTCAGGGGTGATGGAGGCTGTATCCCAACATCTTCAGGGCACTACATGTTACCGACGCCTGGTTTGCTAGTCTTTAACTGGTAGGTTGGGATAAGTGCGTCATATGCAGACCTAAAGTGGGTCACACAGGAAGCATAATTTTTGTAGTTGTTGAGATTTTTTAAAGGGAAGTAGAAATCATGTGTGCACATGTATATAATATGTGCAATGGATGTATATAGGGCATTGGTGGGGAGGAAAGAAAGAATTAGGAGAGAAGAAGGAAGAAGATATGAGAGAACAGAAAAGCGGGGATGAAAGAGGGTGAGTAACAACAAATAAATGTGAGAGCAAAATAAAGGGAGGTGAAAGGCAAAGAGGATGAGGAAAGAGTGAAAGAATTACAGTGGTACCTCGACTTACGAATGACTCGACTTACAAATGTTTCGACTTACGAACAAGGCTCCGTCCGCCATCTTGGATGCGGTTTAGATAGGATTTTTTCGACTTACGAATGTTTAGATAGGATTGCTTCGACTTACGAATTTTTTCTCCCAATGCATTCCTATGGGATTCGACTTACAATTTTTTTCGACTTACGAATGTGTGTTCGGAACGCATTAAATTCGTAAGTCGAGGTACCACTGTAGTTAGTAGGGACCCTGAGGGTCATTTGATCCAACCCTTCGGCAATGATGGAATCTGAACACACGGTTTCCCATCCAATTAAAAACCAAATCAGCCCCTGCTTAGTTTTGTAATGTGCTAGCAGTTTTATTGCTGCACCATGTCTAGATTCCAGTGTTTGGGCTACACCTATTGCTAGCTTTTTTTTGTAATCATATTTTATCAAAAGAATTTCAATTATAAAGCAATTGTGATATAGAAGGGGGGGAAGAAAAATGAGAAAAGAACAAAAATCTCTGGCATACAGTGCTTGGAGGGTTGGCTAACGGGGAATGTGAAAAAGGTTCGTCAGGCCTGCTTTAGCCAGTGTACTTAGGATTGCAACCTCAGTATGCATAAAGGATGGAGCACTCGCAAAGCCACTTGATTAAGGCAGATGAGAAAAAAGGGAGAAAAGTCTTGATAGCACTTTGCTGCAGAAGCTGAACGAAACAGCACATAATATGAAGAGGAAGGAACGGAGGGGATTTGTCGTTCTTACCTCAGGCCTTGTACGTAGCAGGGAGACATTCAACCAAACATACTGAGAAGAACCTCCCTCAGAACTACACAGCTGATCAGAGCAGATGTTACCTCGGTGAGGATCGTGCCACTCTGACTGGCCACTAAGCAACACCTACCTACCTACCTACCTACCTACCTACCTACCTACCTACCTACCTACCTACCTACCTGAACACACACCTTCCCAGTTAACTAGCCTGGGCCAGAGATTACCCAGTGCAAGTATACATGAAACTGAATTGAGTCCTGAATTGTTGACTCTTATCCATTTCATAGGGACCCAGGTGGCGCTGTGGTTAAACCACTAAGCCTAGGGCTTGCTGATCAGAAGGTTGGCAGTTCGAATCCCTGTGACGGGGTGAGCTCCTGTTGCTCGGTCCCAGCTCCTGCCAACCTAGCAGATCGAAAGCACGTCAAAATGCAAGTAGATAAATAGGAACCGCAACAGCGGGAAGGTAAACGGCGTTTCCATGTGCTGCTCTGGTTTGCCAGAAGCGGCTTTGTCATGCTGGCCACATGACCTGGAAGCTGTACGCTGGCTCCCTCGGCCAATAATGCGAGATGAGCGCGCAACCCCAGAGTCGGTCACGACTGGACCTAATGGTCAGGGGTCCCTTTACCCTTTACCTTTATCCATTTCATAGGCCTTTTGCTGCTTGGAGCAACCTTTGCCAAAAGGCCAAGAACAGGTAAGAGTCAGGAGCCTGTCTCTGAAACCCGGCAGTGCTTACAGTATCTTCATTTCAAACCTAGAACCAATATGAGGTGTTTGACACCCGAATCTAGAATGATAATGTTTTCATGGCTTGGTGCTGCTGCTTTTAAAGCTGCAGCACACCCACCCACCCAGAAAAAAGCAGCCCCAATAATGAAACGTTTCCTTCTGGAGAAATGAGAAGGATTTCTGACAGACCCCAAAGCGGGAAGGCAACCAACCTAAACTGGCCATATCATGGCAGCTCTTCCGCTCCTGGCTCCAGCTTATCTCCAGGCCACAAATGCTGAAATGTTCGCGTACATTTCAACAACCATTTCCATTCGCTATAAACAAGGGAGGCTTAATTCTTGGGAAGCGGCAAGTTGTTTTTTTTATCGTGCGTCAACTTGCATTATCATATGCCTTTATGGTTCCTTCCAGAATAATGGGCAATCCACTTGGATCAATGTGCTGCAGTCATTTGTATGTTCAGATCCTTTCATACGTTTTTGGTGGGCTTTTTTTTTGTGTAGTATAAGCCAGGAGAAGCCTTTTCACCTGCCACCGAAACCACAATAGTCAGAAGCCCCCCGAGAAGAGGCAGAGTGGGTAATAACAGCCGCAAGAGTGCCCTTGCACATGTGCAGAATGCACTCGACCATCCGAAGGGCATTTCTGCAAAGTGCACGGCAGTCATCGGCTTCTCACTGTTGTCATGGCCAGCAGGTGCCAAGAGCAAGATTTTGCCCCTCAGGGACCATTGGCAGAACATGTCTACCGCTGCCCTCAACACCTTTTTGCTGCTGCTTAATGTCCTTATTTTGTGCTATTTTGGGGTTCCCCCCCCCCATCTGTTGTAGGCAGCCCTGAGTGATGAAAACACATTTGGAATATTATTATTCTTAATAATAATAATAATAATAATAATAATAATAATAATAATAATATAATATTAAAAACTGTGGCACAAAAAGACTTTTTAGAGACGGGCAGCACAACCTAGGCATGTTTAATGTGAAGCAAGTCCTCCAGGCAGCCTGACGGAAGAAGCCGCGACTACATTTCCCAGCATGCCTTTTAAGTAGGGCGGCCGCGCAGGTGTGTGTTGGGGGGCGGGGGCGAAGCACCGTGTGCGCGTGGCGTTCTTTCTTTTCCAAAAAGCCTTTCAGGAAGCCTTGAGGTGGGTGAGGAAATACCCGCCACTTGTTTCAGCAGTGGCTTAAAGCGGCGTGGGCGGATTACATTACCCAGCGTGCCTCGGGATAGGCGGACTACGCGACCCAGCATGCCCGGCGGGGTAGAAATAAAAAGAGAACCGTCGAATATGCGCCGCAGTGCGTGGTGGGAAATGTAGTCCGCGCGGCGCCGGTGACTGAGGGTAACCGTGGCGTTCTGACGCGGTCGCCTCCTCCTGAAACCTGACAGGGGGAAAGAAGCACTGTGCGCGCTCGGAGGAAGGATGCAGGCCGCGGCTGTTCCCGCCAGATGTTTCTCAGGCCAGAGATGTGCAGGAGACGTGCCCGTCAGCTCTTGGGTCCCCAGACGTTGTTAAGGCTACAAAAATATATAGCCAGTATATGTATCTGAAGAAGTGTGCATGCACACGAAAGCTCATACCAATGACAAACTTAGTTGGTCTCTAAGGTGCTACTGGAAGGATTTTTTTTTTAATTTTTTGTTTCGACTACGTCAGACCAACACGGTTACCTACCTGTATATAGCCAGTTGTTAGGGATGATGGGAATTGTAGTCCAGCGACATGGGTGGGGGATGAGGACCAAGGCTGGAGAACCCCGACAGTGGCGGCCTCTTCGCTAACCTGGGTGCCTTCCATATGTTCTTGGGCAACGGCTGCCCCCAGCCAGTAGGCTGCAGAAAGAGCTTGTGAGTCTTTCTAAGCAGGGCAGATGTTTCCCAAAGTTGAGTCTCCAGCTGGTTTTTTTGTTTACTACAACTCCCATCATCCCTAGCTAGCAGGACCATTGGTCAAGGATGATGGGAATTGCAGTCCTCAAACAGCCGGAGACCCATGGTTGGGAAACCCTGGGTTAAGGTTTGGCTGAGTTGGGCAGGTGGTGAGAGGCCGACAGTGGGACATCTTGAGCAAGGGTCCTGCAAAATACGGACCAATAGTTCTCCTGCCATTGGGTTGCCATATGTTCTTTTTTTTCCAGGGTGCACCCTCTTTTTTTATGGGTAGAGTCACAGCGATCCATAGTTAAAAGCAGAAGTTGGCAAACGTGTCCTCTTTTTTTGGCTCTTCACAATACAGTACGGCAACCCTAGCTGCGAGTTGTGTGTTTGGTGTTGGCCTCACATTGAACTGGCTGTGACTCAGTGCTGTGACACTCTCCTAGAGGTACGGATGTGTGGTTTGCAGTGACAAAGCTTATTTCGGGGTGTACACCTGCAACCCGTGGGTACATGCCTTTTTATAGTGTATTTGTGCCCAAGGAAAGCTTTGAGCTGGATGAGACTTAATGTCATTTCGTTGAGGACACTCTCCTGGATGTGTGGGTCTATAGTTTGTGGTGGCCCAAAGCTTATTTTGGGGTGTACGCCCCCAGTCCTTTATTCTTTTATACATTTTTTCAATAAATAAGAGAAAGTGTCATTATCTACTTAAACATTATGTACCAAACAAAGCAACCTTTCAAACATTATTTTCTATTTGAGCCTAATCAGTTGCTTTGGCTAATATTATAGTTAAGATGTCCAGTACCCAATATACAATATCCAGTTAAATTATATATCCAGTATCACAAGAAAACCTTTATGTTGTTAAAACATTTAAAAACTGTATTTTATTCAAGGAAGCGGTAAATTCCTACTCCTTACTCTTTCCCACATATATTGGCTATTATAGTTGTGGGTCTGTACCCTTAACAGTGTCCTGTGCTCAGGGAAAGTATTGTTCCAGGTGCATTTCAATGTTGTCTAATAGTGGACACTCTCCTGGAGGTATGATTTGGGTCACCCAAAACTTATTTTGTTATGTTCACACACAGTTCCTTATTCTTTTCTACATGTTTTGGATATTATTGCCATGGGAGTGCCATGCTTGACAGTGTCCAAAAGAAGCATTGCGCTGGACATGATTTGATGTGTTCTTGTAGCAGATACTCTCTTGGAGGTGCAGATGCATGATTTGGGGTGGCACAGAGTTTTATGGCGTATACCCCAGTTCTTCTCTACACGTTTTGGTATGGGTGCTATGTTTAACATTGTCCTGTGCCCAAAAGAAACATTTGGGTAGATGTGATTCAATGCCATCCTATAGAGAACACTCTCCTGGAGGTGTGGAGGTACAATTTGCTTTGGCCCAAAGCTTATTGTGGAGTGCATACCCCTAGCTTGTTTGTTATTGTCTTTTGTGAATGTTATGGGAACTTACGAATGTTGTGAAAACACAACAGTTTGGAGTAGTCAATTACTGTGAATCTTGAAAGGGACAGTCCCACACTCATGACAATATGGAGCATGGGAAAGCTGATTTTGAGGTTTATAGACGTACAAATTTTAGTTTTTAAACAAAATTTCTGATTGCACTATTTTGAACTGTCTTGTCAATAAGAAACTTCATCTTCATCATAGCAGGGAATGAGGTTTTTCCTAGCAAGCTGAATGATGGTTGGGAGTTTAATACCTAAAAAGGGCTACCTCCTTCCTTTAAAAAGTGTCAGACTACGGTACATGTTTGCTTAATATGTAGGAAGCAGCTACATGTCTTGCTCTATGTGTGTGTGATTCTTGCAGGGAATCCAGCATGCAGGTAGGGCTATCTCTCCTCTCCTCCACCACCATTGGGAGAGATTCTACAGAAACGCAATAGCCCAGTTGGGATGCATCGGATTGGGAGGGATAATTTTCCTTATGGGTTGGCTTCCTTTTTCTTTAGGGATCCCCCCCAAAATAGAATTATGGAAGGCTTTATCCCAGTATGGCTGAACTATCTGACACACCCTAGTCTCTTTAGTTGCTTTGGAAGTATTTGAGCCCTACTGCCAAGGACTCATTCCTTCAGCTTTAGGAGAAAATAAACGAAATGAACTTTGGATTTACTCTCCCCTAAGACCAGATGACAAACTCACAGTAACTTGTGATCATAGCTGCCAAGTTATCCCTTTTTTAAAGGGATTTTCCATTATGCTGAATAGGCTTCCTCGTGAGAAAAGGGAAAACTTGGCAGCTATGCTTATGATCTATGTTTAGAACTCAAAGGGGAAGCTTTACCAGCCGTGCAGTTTGCACATGGAGATGATTTTAATACATTCCTTTTATAAAGGAAGAACAAACTATGGAGCAGTATGCTATGTGTTTTTTTTAAAAAAACCCTCTAGTTTGGCCCTATGATTTCTGCCACACCATAGGAATCTCGATCTTGATTTCATACAGCAGAAGGGATTCATTCGGGTATGGTATTTCAGGTATGTAGCAGGAGGTTATGAGCAAGGGAAATATGACTGCATCTCGAGTTTCCTTAGTATTCTTCATTCAGGTTCAAGATGTTATTCAGCTCATAAATGGGGTGGGTGGATTTTCTTATTAACTCAGGTTTTACAGAAAGACACCCCAGTAATATTTTATGTGGCTTTGAGTCACCTTGCTTGCAGGAATTTTTCTTATGTGGTGTGTTCTTCCCTGCAGTTTTGTTATGACATGCCAGAGGGATGGTGGATTAGACCCCTCAGCCTGCCTCAGAGGACATGACTCCAGTCTGATCCAAAGCCTATTGGCCATCCAGAGACACTTGCTGGGGAATCAGGCTCCCTGATCGTTAGTGCAGCCCTGCAGTCTCCATTGATGCGAAGTGAGGCCAGAGACTTGCTAATAAATGCCTGACAAATGGCATTTCTATGCAGACATTCTCTCAAGTGTGCCTAGTTGGGTTTGGAGAATGTTATTATGAATAATAGTTATATTTTTATTCTACCCTTCCTCCAAGTTGCTCACAGTATATGCATCTCTGTCACCTGAACCAATTTTATCCTCACAACAATCCTGTGAGGTAGGTTAGGCTGTGTGTAGACCACCCAGGGAACTTGCTGTGGCACCTGACAGAAAAGAGATGGCTTGCTTGGTCTCTTTCCAGGCATCGGGTTGCAGTCAACTGCCTGCTATATTCAAAGTACTGTGGTACCTCGGGTTACAAACGCTTCAGGTTACAAACTCCGCTAACCCAGAAATAGTACCTCAGGTTAAGAACAGAAATCATGCTCCAGTGGCGCGGCGGCAGCAGGAGGCCCCATTAGCTAAAGTGGTGCTTCAGGTTAAGAACAGACCTCCGGAATGAATTAAGTTCTTAACCACTGTAGAACCATTGAAATCAATGAGCATGATCTCAGTGGGTCTACTCTTTAAGTGTGATTTACTTGGATAGAGCCCAGTGTCTTTGGTTTCCTTTGCTACTTCCATACATGGATCTACTTCACTCTTGCCTCCTGGCTCCTCCTCTTATAAAGGAAGTTTTGCTGTATGGATAGTTGCTGGATAGTCTATAGCAGCACATCAGGACCTGGAACTGCTATCCCGTGCATCTTCTTTTGCCTGCATCCACTCCAGATACGTAGTTTTATGTCAGGATGAGTATAGGAGGGAGCTGAGGGACATAGCACTAGTTGCCTGCCTGCTCCTACTTTCCTGAGTCCCCAAATTTCATTCCCCCCCAAAAAAAAGAATGTTTCCAGAATTGTTATTATTCCTGCATACTCCCACAATACTAGCCTAGAACAGAATGGTGTAAGGTTAGGCAGCACCTCAAATGTCTGTTGAGCGATACAGACATTTCTTGCATGCCACTGTTGGAAATCACAGGCTAATCTAGATGGGCTATTGGTCTTACCAGCAAGAGAAAGATTCTGTTCTGTTCGTTTCCCTCATTTACAGGCCTCAACAGCCCAACTCCCAGGAGCGGCTGTCTGGATAGATATGTTCATCATGGGATCAGGTATGAGTACTGGATCTGGGGCAACAGAGCTGATGGAGTTTGTCCCCTGCTCCTGATTTACCTCTTGGGGCCATTTGCACATTCATTAGTTCATTTTCTGCCTACCTACCCCCACCCGCTCATAATTCTTCCTCATTGGTGTTTAAGGCAATATATTCCCTGACAATCTTCCATCAGGAACGGACAAAGCCCAGGCCAGCTTGGCTTTCAGCATGTCTGCTTCATTTTGTGCCATTAAACCATGCCCCTGGACATTATTGAAGGGGCTGGCAATGGACTACATAACTGGACTACAGCAGGAATGAGCAACCTGATGCCCTTGAGGTGCTGTTGGACTACAGCTCCCATCATCTATGACCATTGGGCATGCTACCTGAAGCCCATGCGAGTGCAATTACATCTAAAAGACCACCGGTTTCCCACCCATGCTCTAACATTATTTTCAGTATCAGACCCACGTGTGCCTTCCCCCCCCCCCCCGAAAAACTGGTTTGACTTCCTAGTGCAAGAGCTTTTTTTTTTTAAGTGAGGTGAAACCAGCCTAGTGTGGTGATGCATCGCAGGAAATTACTCGTGTTGTGAAAAGGCCTCAGATACATCTTGATTGGCTGGACTTTTGGAAAAATAGCCCTGCGATGATTGAGAATGGTAGGCAAAGGGCTGTATCTGTGACTTTGCAAGGAATAAACACTAGCTCGACACCTTTTCATCAGTGTGATTTCCTAGGATGTTGGTGTCTTTCACCCACCCACCCCAGATAATCAGCTTGGTAAACTAAAACAGATTCTCACTATCACTTTTGCCTCCTGCCTGGTAAAACTCCACCAGGTTTAGCAGGTTTGGCAAGCAGTATACATTTTGTATCTGAAAACACTGCTTATGGCTAAGTTATAGCCTTGCTTCTTCCTCTTTCTCTCACATATATGGATGCAAACACACCTGGGGCCCCCCTCTGTATCCCATAGAGTTTATATTTGCAAATAAAATCAGTAAATTACATTAGTTGCTCTGCACAGGCATTGGAGGCAGAGACAGGGCCTCTGGCCCAGGACAAGAGGTTTGGTAGAGGAAGGTAAAAAGGGAGAGTGAGAGAGAGTGTGTGAGTGATTTAGTCTGTCCTGCCTGGATGCCATAGGATGGGCTTAGTCAGCACAGGATCAATTACATTCATCTTGGAGATTCTGCTCTCAGGGTGAGGTTTCCTAGAGGTACAGTTTCTTTGCGGGGTGAGAGGAAGGCTGAGAATCCTGGGTTGAGGAACCGCTCTAGGGGTGGGAGTGCAGATGGTGCAAAGAGCCATTTTCTCTAGCAAAGGGCAAAAATAAATAAAGTGGCTGGGTTCTAGAGCAGAGACATAGAGCACTCTAGAGCATGTAGCCAAGGGAAGGTTCTAGAATGGCAGGAGCCAATTCTCCCAGCACAAGAACCAGATAAGACCCTTAAGCGAGTAATTCAGATCCACCCAGTTGGGCTTTGTGGGATGAGGTGGGAAGTGAAGGCTTTTTGGGACCAAGCTGGGCCCTTAGAGCAGAAACTCTATGCCAGGCTTGAGGATGAGATGGGAAGTCAGGAATTGGGTAGGAATCTTGAGAGATGGAGAAACCACACCTCTTGGCTCAGGAGCCAATCTGGGTCATTGCAAAGGTGCAGTTGTTAGCAACTGGGATTCCTGGGCTCTCTCCAAGAAAAATGTGGGTGGAGGGGGGTGAGATGAAAGAGGGGAAAGTCTATTATACATCACACCTGGGTGCTACAAGGCCAGGTGTGGAGGGCAATTATAAACTTGGTGACTCACACCAGAGGAGAGGATTAAATGGGGGTGGAGGGGAGTGTACCAACCTCCTTCCCTGTAGCCCCTGTCCCCCACCCAGCAACCACAAAAAAATCAAAACACAACCCAGTGTCAAATGCAGGCATTACCACCCCTTTCCCCCTCCCCTCCCCCTCCCCAATAATCATTCCCAGGGAACAGATCCCTGAATCACAAAGTCAACATTACATATTTCATTTCAGTACATTAAGGCAAGAGGATTCAATGCTGCGGTTCTCAACCCTTCTAGGACCAGTACACCCTCAGACAACCCAGTTTAATGCTGGGAAATTTATAATCCCTTCTTGGAGAACCTGGGAGTCCTGCATCCTCCTCAACCCATTCAGCCCAAGTGTCTTTTTGAAGAACTCAGGATTCCCTGGGTGACTCCTAAATCCCCCTTTCCCCCATATGCATTAGATCCCACTTTCTGCCCAAATATGAGGACTAGATCTTTAGCTAAAAGCAATATCTCATCCAAATTTTGACTAAGTAGATGCTCGCTCTTTCTAGAAAGCTGAGGAATCCTGCCTTCTGCAGCCTCCCGGAGTTTCTGTCCTGCTTGCTTCATTCCTCTAAAATCATACACTTCTCCCCAAGCTTGGGATCTTCCCCCTTCCCTTGCAGCTGTATGATAGAAACAGCAGTAGTGTAAGTGGGGGAGGGAGTACAGAGCATGATGAACTCTGGCCAAAGGCTCCACTATGGAGAAGGCCCAGAGGGAAGACGGGCACTTCCTTGGGCACCGCCTGCCCTTTTCCTCTGAACAATCCAACCGAGAATTTCTTGGGGATCAAAGTTGGGGTCTCCTGTGCACAAGAACTGCTAGTTAATGGCTCTGAGAAATAGAACCCCCAATTATTCTCCCAAAGTAGGCCATATACCTCCAGTCATACAATCTATAACTGCCACCTTTCCAAGCCCCCCCTCCCCAAAATTACATATGTAGCATTGACTGTTGCTCCTGTTCCATCTCCTAGGCATCATTTCCCTATGAGGTCACCCATACCTCTTTGAAAGAACCCAGGAGAACTGGTCCAGTTCCCCCACCATGATAAATCCTTGAAGCCCCTATTTCCCCCTCCTAGACCGCCCAAGAATCCTGGCTCCAGATCCTTCTCTCCATAACTGTTCTCCCCCCCCCCCAAACCAATCAAGTAGCTTTAGTTCCCCCACTTACCCAGAGCTGGGACATGAATCTATGAGGGCCGCCCAAGTGAGGAGCTGAGAACGGCAGCACAGATACCCCCCTCCCACCCATAATTGGAGAGGAGACCGTGTTTCCTGCCTCCCCGCAACATTGTCATTATGGAAGACATTCTAAAGTTTTGTTTGTTTCGTTTCGCTCCCTTGTTGGGGTCTGCGGACAGGAGGTGCCAGTGCGGCCAGTCCGACGAGACGAGACAAGAGCCCTTTTTTAAAAAGAAAAGAAAAGATGGCCGCTCGACCAGCAGCACTCGGGTGCAGCGTCGGCAGCAGGTGTCAATTATCCACACAGTGAGGGGGAGGGCATTTCGCCACGTGGCACTACAGTGTGGCCTCGGCGGCGACTCTTGGGGCGCAGTGGGGCAAACGACAGCCACAAGTCTGGAGCTGGCGTGGGGGCAGGGCGAGGCCACGCGGTATGGAGTTGTGGCTTTGCAGGCACAGTGGGAATCGCCGCATGGCATCGCGTTGGGACATGGCAGCGACAGAAAGGGACACCGCGGGGCAGCTGGGCAGGAGTGATGTGGTGAGAGGCACCCTGAGAGGGAGGCACACACAAAGCCACGTGGCACAGAGCCATGGCACGGGGTTAACCCAGCTATGCAAATGGGGTGAAGGTGTGTGACTCCGCTCAAAACATCCAGCGGCCCGCTTGCCCAACATCAGCTGGCAAAAGTTTCTGCCCAAGCACAAAAATCCCTCACGCCTATTTAAGTCCTTGGTTCTTCCACCTTAGTGGCCAGCCTCTTGTATCCAAATGGCTGCCAGCACCCTTCTCTCGTCCCTGTGACCTACTTGTTCCTACTTGGCTGCCTCTGCCTCTGTTCCTTCCAGCAATTTCGGCTGCCTCCCTAGACCTCCTGAGGTTCTGCACCTGCCTCTTCCTGAGGCTGCAGGCAGCCACCTTGAAAACCCTGCCTATGTGGACCTCCAAAAACCCCTTCACATGCTAGACTGGGGGCATTAGAGCACTCACTGAGAACACAGCTTCTGCAACAGGAGCTCCTCCTCAGAGGCTATGACCACTGGCAGTCTCGGCTGAGTCTTTTGAGAAACGGCACTTTGCCCGCCCTACTTTTTTTTCCAACCATGAGGGCTAGAAATCCACCTTATTTTAATAAAAGCAAAAGCTGAAACTTCTTAAGGTTCTGTGAATATCCTGGCTGCCCACGTAAACGTTTATTTGCCTGGGGCCTATCACCAGTTGGGTTTTTCTTTTTTTTTTTTTGCATGCCTGGGTTAATCTTGTGGTCATGAAGGGGAAAGGGTACATTGCTGGCCTTGATGGGATGTCGGATGCACAAGGTTTACCCTACGCCATGGAGTTATGGGCATGTGTGATGGGAGCCACATAGTACAGAAACATGGTGTGGCTCAGACAAGCAGCGTGCTACGCCACATGGTTAACGGTCGTGGGAAGGACTTAGCTGTATGGCACAGAACTACGGTTTCAGAGGAGCAGGAGTGGGGCGGTCAGCTGCATGGCACAGTTGTGGCGGGGGTGGCGGTGGCCAGCTGTCGATTTTTAAGAGTCACAGCACAGGTGAAGTGGTAAAATGGGGCCAGCCACAAGGCCTACAGTCACCGTACAAATTTCCCCGCACACTTTTCCCCACAGCTCGTAATCCCTGACGTGGAGATTGAGAGGGGAGGAGTCAAGGAGTCGCACCCCCCCCCCCGCTCTTGGACGGAGCATCACTCTGAGGATCCCAGCAATGAGCAGCAGCAAGACCAACCCCTCCCTGGCCTGTGTCTTGGGGGGGGGGAAGCAGTCCGTGCACTGGGTCCTGGTGTCCAAATGGCTGCAATGGGGAGAGCGAGTTATGGAGCACCCCCTTGTAATGCTGGGCTCTTGTTTCTTTGGCAGCTGAGCATTGGGGGTGGGGGAGGGGGGATGCTCCATCCACAGCACAGATATGGTCAGTATCCAAGACCTCTCGCCCCTTGGAATTGGAGGGGGAGGTGCAGGAACACATGGCGCCGAAGGAGAGAGCACAAGAGACCCAGAGTGGGAGCACCTACCCACACCCTACTTTTATGTCGCTTCGTCTTCCCTGTTCCAGCCCTTCAATCTTTGCTACCTATCCGGAGCTGGAATTCTTGGTTGTCACAGATACCCCTCTGGCAGAAGAACATAAGAGAGACTCCCAACTTCTATGGGAAATTGTCGTTATCTTCCCCGTTCTGGAAGTGAAGAAATACGCAATACATTTCCAAATGGAGGTGGCGTGGAAATAGCTTTTGAAATGAGGACAAAACGAAACTTGCTGTTGAATATGCAAGGTGTGAGCTGGAGCACAACAGCACGCATGTATATGGGGACCACACTGCAACTTGCGAAGAAGCTGTTTTGCAGACTGTTAAAGCCAGGGTTGTGTGTACTCTGTGGTGTAAACGGAGTGAGACTTGTTTGCTTTTGCATCACTAGTGTGAATTCAGGGTGTGATATGAATTCACTCATCTGGTATGACCAATTAGATGCAGCTCTACATCAGCTGAACAACATCAGGTGTCTCAAAAGAGTGTGTATAAAGCAGGCTTGGAATTAGCAACTCGTCTGATCACTGATGGGGGACTATTCACTGCTTCCAGGCGATTTACCACGAAGTTTTTGTAAACAGGAACAGATCTGGGTTCTTCTGAAAAGGTTATTGATGTACCATGGATGATTAAAAATAAGGATGGATGAGCTAATTCTTGCCCTGGAAGACTATACAGAAGTGAACCAACACCACACATCAAAGTGCACTTAGTTTCAGAGGATGGTTTTACAAATACAGCACATACTGTCTTATCTTTGCAGCGAAGAAATCACACCTAGGTTTAAACTTATGGGAATGGGGCTGAACCCTACATACAGCATCTTGTGTCTGGCCATCCTCTTCTGTCCAAATGCAGGCTCAAGCCACTCATCAGTTCTAGATCATACAAGCCTGACAACAATGGCCTGCGACTAGAGAGCAGGTTCCTCCCTAGAATGGGGTCTGTGGAATAAATGGACCCAATGTTGGTTTTCTGATAAGATTACTGAAACTCAGCCAAATAAGGGACTATAAGGTCAAAATTATTTTTGACTATGTTTGCAAAGGCATACACCTTTATGCAGCTGCTGTTCTGCCATTCAGTTGCACCTCACCTGGTTCTCTTTGTGATTAGCCCTGTGGGTGCTACAATGCTGAATTTATGACAAAAGGGTGGTAAGGGCCACAGGCAATCTCAGGTCATAGACTCACAAATGATCCCTGTCCATATTGGAATGACTGATGTTTCCTCATGGCTGGTCCCATGCTGCTGGAATTACATGAGACAGGCAGTTGATACTTCCGGTGCCAGCTATTTCTTCTTCCCTCCCAATCCAAGTTGCCAGTACTGTTGTGTAATAACCCTGTGACACTACTGGCTCCAGCTAATTCTGTCTTTTGAACACTACTGGCCTGGTGTGGGATCCAGCCACAGGAAAGAGGCAATACTACACACAGTTCTATTGGTAGGCTTGATTTGTTGAGCAGCATGTGCCTGGCAAGTCACCCACACCACAGCTTTGCCACTGAGCCAGAGCTCAGCAGCAGCAGAACAGACCTCTTGCCTTACTAAAAGGGTCACGAGGCTCACTCACATCTGGCAGTAGTGCAGGGCAGCTGCATGCTCAGGTTGAGAGTCTGGGATGGGTCTGTAAGCTTTGCTCAAGCATGTTGTTCAGTACTGGGTGCACAATTGCCCGCATGCTGAGAATCATCTCAGCTTCCACTTCAAAAAGAGAGAGCAAGTTTCTAGTTTTATGACTGGAAAGAAGACTAAATGGGCAATGTTTAACAAACTCCCCAAAGATGGGGTCTGGGGAGGAAGAAAGCGGCTCAGGGAGATTCCTAACGAGTTTGTGGGATCTGGGCCCTCCTCTTGCAACAGCCTGCACATAATTAATTTTGCAAAGTAAGCATATATGCAAATTTACTTTTCTCAGAGGTTCTTTTTTTATATAAAAGGCAGAGTACATAACAACCCTGGTACTGTGAAGATGCACAAGGCAAGCTGTTACATGGTTAGATGAACTGATGTGCAAACAGCTGCAAAGTAAGAACAATCAGCAGCATGGAGGATGAAATATAGATATCTATTTTCTCTATCTATATATACATGCAGGCATGAGCTGCTGGACAGCTGGCGCCATCCATTCGAGGCAGCGAAGGTGATGAAGCAAGCTGCAACGCCAATGGAGCACTGAAGGGCAAGTGCATGTAAGCAGATTTGCACACTTGAAACGCACACACTTATATATAACTTGGAAAGCGATGCTCTGCAAGTGAAGTGTCCGTATGCTGTGTCGGCGGCAGCTGTAGGATGAGTGAAATGGGCAAACTGCTACATGGCATCGCAGAGGAGGAAAGTGCACACCCCTGAGGGTGCCCAGGCAAGCTTTGGTAAGCTTCTCCAAGTAACTCTCTGCCAGGGGGGGATCCCCACCCTCACCCGCAGGGTCTCTCCTCGCAGCTTCCCCTGTGCCTAGCCCCACAGCTGCAACCCCTCCACCCCCCCCCACTTCTCCCCACTGGTGGAGGTCCATTGTACATTCAGGCGAGAGGCTCCCCAGGGCAGGGCGGTTTCCCCCATCACCTCTCCAGAAAAAACTTGAGGGCACGGGCAATGTTCATGCGGTGCCCAACTCGCGTCACGCCCAGGTCAATGAAATCTTCCTTGGTGAGGGACGGCAGGTGAGAGCCGTCGATTTCGTTGTCCAGGAACCGATCGCGGTGCTCGCCCAGCTTCAGGTACTCCAGCCAGTCAGCCACGTCGTACTTGGTCCAGAAAGGCAGTGGCTTGGAGCCGAACGGCTTGTCCGTGGCCGGCGGCAGGAAGTGGGTGGGAGACAAAGAGCGGCTGCCCGAGGGGAAGCCGGGGAAAGGGTGCTCGCCGCCAGAAGTGGGCGAGCCGCGGAGATCGAAGACGCCGGTGTATATGGGCACAGAAGGCAGGATAGGGAGGGAGGATGGCCTGGGGGCAGGGCTAATCTTGTGCTCACTGGGCAGGGCAGCTGGGCTCGGGGCACGCCGCAGGGCTGGACGGATGTCAAACTCCACGCTTTTGGGGTGCTTGCCCTGGGGGGACTTAGGCCAGTTATGGAAAAGGCTGCTTACAGGCTTGGAGGAAATCAGTGATGGGGACGTCTCATCTGGGAGCCTGCAGGGAAGGAACAAGTGATGGTTAGCCAGATGAAAACATGAGCTGGAGTAAAAGATTGGCTTCCCTGCACTGCTGCCTATGATAGAGATGTGGAAACTGTGACCCTGTTGGGGCTCCCAACTCCCATCAGTCCCAGCCAGCATGGTCAACAGTCAAGGACGATGGGACCCAACGAGTGCTGTAGATTCAACTCATTGCAGAGGTCCCCTTCTCCACCCTTGGTGTATGAAATCACTTGCTGGCATACATCTCAGTACCTGGACTTCGGCTGAAAACTATGTACACTTCCAGTCACACACATGCAATGATCAGACACAATAATCCTTTTTTTGGAAATCCAACAAACCCAAAGCAGATGTGGGATGTTGCAATCTGGAATGAAAGTTTGGGGGGAGGGGATGCTCCTCTCTTGCCCTGAGGGTTGTTTTTCTTATAGAAATCGTTCTCCACACAGCTTGTTGTCCCCATGGGTAAAAAGTTCAGTGAGGCAGAAGTTTATAAGAAAACCAGCCTGCAGGGAAAATAAGCTTTAACACACACACACACTTTTCTCACTGCTGTTTTAGATATATATATGTTTAAAAACTCACAAATATCTGGAGGAAGATATTAAAGTGACTGAGCACTGATTTGCAGGAGCACTGCCAACGAAGGACAAAACCACATGAGACAGCAAACTCCTCATATAAATGAAGCTATGCTGGTCTTTCTCAAATTACCTTTGAAGATGGAGAACCAGAAGGTTGCAGTAAGGAGAATCCACATTACCATATCCAGGACAGAGACCATTTCCATGTGGCAGCTCTCTCCACACCTAGATGGCTTCCACACCTGGATCCTCTTGCCAGCATCAAGAGGTTGCTGGCAGCAGGTGCAGAGAAGGGAGGATCCATGGTGCAAGCTATGCTAGATATGGAGCACTGCTCCAAAGAAAATGCAGCTACGCACCATCAATCACTGTAACGTCTGCTTGGTGATCCTTCATGAAGCTGGTAAAAGTTCCTCAACAGTGGAACAGGAATGGTCTGACATAAGGCACATTTCCACCCCTAACCATGACACATTCATTCAAAAGGAGAAGCTCGCTTGCACTGTCTGCTGCCATTTCCGTCTTCCCCACATTTGTTTGGTTGGCATAACAGTGGGCCACAACAGACATAGGGAAAATCCCACAACCAAACGGGAACACATGGTGAAAAAAAAAAAAAAAATTTAGACTTCAGCAAGCGTAAAAATAGACTTGGTGGTTGGGAGTTTTTTTTTTAAAAAAACGAAGCTTCTGCCAGGGTTGCCGTGACAATCAGAGAGGCATCTCCATGGAGCCTAACTCCATTCTGAAAGTCAGGAGGCTTGGCCTCCTCCAAGGGTAGGTTACTTGTGGTCTTCTAGGGACTCCAACTCCCATCAGCCCTTACCAGCATTGTTCTGATCTATTGCTAAAAAGTGGGTTTTCCCTTGGAAAGGAGATAGGCAAGGGGGAAACTGCTCAGACCCTTGCCTCAAAAGTGAGGGTCAAGCAGAAAACCACTCCGACCCATGATTTCTAGACACAGCACAAGTGGAAATGTACACAAGCCCCGAGTCTTCATCAAAAATTGGCCTTGACTGAATTGACTCTCATGGAACAACTTAGGTTTCAGATGTTTCTGAATCAGAATATCAGAATAGCACCCCCCCTGAATGTATTCATTACCATTTTTAAAAAAGCACACACAACAGGATTTTGGAATGAATGAAAATCCTTCCAAGTTCAGTCATCCCCCTGTGGTATTCACAAAGCTCCTGTGTGCAATCAGAAAGGCATTGCAACTTGAGCACTCAAGTTAACTTGGGTCACACAGGGCTTGAGGCCCTGCTTCATAATGACCAAGAAAAGGGAAGCAACTTGATAAGAAAAACAGGCTTCTTCTCTGAGATGCGCACCATCAATGGAACTCAATAGGGGGAGCCCTATGGAACTTTCCCCAGTCTATCTTCCATACTGGGAGAATGAAGTGCACTGAGCTGGCAATTGAGGGACCCACAGCAAGCCTGTCTCACACTAGGAAAGAGGATGGATCAAGCAGAACAGAACTGCCTTGTGGGAAGGAGATATGCTTACTAGAGTAGCCTCTGAAGGAAGAATTCATTCCACTCCCAATGAATTCAGGAATGGTTCTCTTCTCCCAGAAGTCATCTGTTTCCCTACCTCCATTCCAGAGCATCTTGTACCATACCATACCCCTCACCCCACCTTCCCATAGTGCCCAGAAGTTATGGCTCTTCTGATATAACCCATTAGAGCATCTCCCTTTACCTGGGGACCATAAGATGTTTTGGACTACGGTGCGTATCATCCTGCCTGAGCCTGCTAAGAGTTGTAGTTCAGAATGTCTGGAGGACACCAGGTTGGGAATGGCTACATTAGACTATGCATCCCACTGCTTCTCTTCCCACCACCCCATTTAAAATACCCAGGACCCCTCCCCTGAAATAAGGACTCCCAACCCATCCCACAAAATACACAGGAGTCCTAACTTGTCAGCCGATCTTTCCTACCCATTCAAAGACAAGCAGCTTTGATTACGTGTGTTGGGCGTAAGATCCCAACTTTTCTCTTTTCCAACTCCACGGCATCGGAGGAACGGCAAGTGAAATTCTCCCAGCGCAGATGTGTGACCGCAGATGAATGACAGAATGGAGCAAATAAAACTCAGCAATGCGACTGCGTTGAATGGAGAGTGTTGTGGACCCACAATGCCTATGCCTCTCCGCAAGTGTGTGCATCTGGAAGCACAAGTGCTTGTGCAAGTGCCAGCAGACTGAGGGTGGACCCAGTCCACTTCGGAGGTGTAAAGAGAGGAGCAGGTGGCTACAGGAACACAACCTCAGCTAGGAAGGAGAAGACCCTAGCATGGAATATTCCGTGACACAGAAGCTGAGCAAGGATGTGTGTGTGGAGTCCGCGGATGTGGAACCAGCAGCCTTGCAGATGCTGTTGCACTCCAGCTCCCATCAGCCCCAGCCAAGCAGGGCGAATAATCGGGGATGATGTGAGCTCATGTGGAGTGCCACAGGTTCCTTGCCCCTGGTGTAGGGCCAACAAACAACTTGGGACCAGGGTGTTGTAAGGGACCAGGGTGTTGTAATGTTTTCCCAGGGAAAAGCGCCAGGACAAAAAAAAAAAAATCCCCGACAATGCTCAGACACAGAGCTTTAAATCGTGTGCCTGTGCCTAGGAATGCAGCACTAAAGGCAGTCTGGATTAGCCCTTAGTGACAGCTTGTCCCTCATTACCAGTCTTTCCTTGCAACACAAAACTGTAGCAAAGTCCTGTTTGCAATTTAGAGCATATTCTTAAGTTATCTAATTTTATTTTATTTTTTTAAAAAAGAAAAGCCTAAAAGCAGAGGTGTGTGTCTGGAATTTGACTGGGAGAGGGGTGCTGGGGGAGTTTCCCTCTCACACCGTTTTCCCCATCAAAATCCTTTCCTGCCTTTGGCTATGACTTGCTTGGAGAGAGGGGTGCGGAAGGAAAATGGCATATTCAACAAAGACACTTGTCTTCCTGCCTCTAGTAGGGCTAATTGCAACTATGGGGGAAGAAAGGAATTTTGCAATGGAAAACTGCACGGGGAGAATTTCACCCCGCCCTAGTGCTGTCGCACCAAGTTGGAAAGTCATTTCCAGACCTGGTGGGTCACAGGGAGTTTGTCCCTTGTTTAGTGGGGGGCAGGGACCAGCATCCTCCCCAGAGTGTAAACTCCGTGCACACTAGGATGCAAAGCTCTGCAAGGCAAGTGCTGCACAATATGCAACCAACAACAAACATGTATGGTGTAGGCAAGTGCTGCACAGCAAACACCAACAGGATCTTCAGCAGAAAGGATCCCCTCCACAAAACGAAATGTGAACGCTACACGAAGAACACAGGAACACAGAAAGTTGCCCCATACCAGGTCAGACCACTGGGTCCATACTGTCTACGCTGACTGGGAGATGTTCTTTGGGGTTTCAAAAAAGCAGCCTGCCTGGAGAGGTTGGGGATTTGACATGGGGCCTTTGCATGGAAAACAGATGGTCTACCACTGAACTACAGGCCTCCATCCCCAAATGGGAAATCTTCCTCCTCTACACACTTACACACCATTTGGGTCCCCAGCGCATCAAGGCAAACCCAGCCCCACCACCCATGCGTGGTGGCCTATCATGACCAAGGCTGACAATTTTTGCTGCCCGTCTGCAGTGTAATATAATCAAGGGGTTGTCACCAAGCAAGCCAAAATGAGCTCCATTCAGCAGGGTGGGTCAACATGTTGTGGGCTAGTCAAAAAGGGCTGTTTCCTGATCCCTGCCACGATGTGCTGTGAAACCCAATGGCTTGGTGACTTTCAAAATACTTGTGTCTCTCTCTGATCCTTTAGGAGCAAACGTTAGATGTTAGAGGAAGAGTCTTGCCCATTATTGGCTTGAAGAGACCTTTGCCTGAACATATCTGAGTACAGTACAAGAAAAAGGTATATACACTTTGTGCGTGCAAGATGCACAAAAATGCCAACAGACCCTAAATACATGTATATGCTTCTATAGTCATGCTGCTGGTTTGGATGGTCTCCTTGGATGTCTAAGGAGGAGCTGTGCCTGTGTTCTGAGTGCACGCAAAAAGCAGCTGGGATGGTCAGTGCGCGCACACACACATACAACTGCAAGCCAGTGGTACAGTAAATATATGCACCACACATACCCGCTGAACAAGATGGGCCAAGTGCTCCATAAAAGGGCACACCCCCTTGCCCTGTGTCTGCCAGCACACCAAATGATGTAATGGTGGTAGGAAAAAAAAGGAAAAAATAAAAATCATAAAAAAGCAAGCATTGACGGGAGAATGAGAAAAGGAGACAAACCCAACTGAAACACGAGATGCGGCATGCACGGGGCTGGCTTCCTGCTTCCTGTTCCTCCTCCTCCTGCTCCAGTCGCCTAGTACCTTTGCCTCTGCAAGGAGCTGGGCCTCTCTGAACCGAAAGAAGCCACCGAGTCGGGCGGACGTGACCACGACACCCCGCCCATTTGCTGCAGCTTGGTGCTCAGCTCGCTGATGATGCTGGCCTTCATGGTGGACATGGGGGAGGCCTTGGATTCCTCCCATGGCAGCGTCGGGGATTTCCGCTGCAGCTCCTTGCCCGGCTCGGCAGCGGCCGGCTGCTGGTGGTAGGGCGGAGCGGGTGTGAGGGCAAACATGTTCTCAGTACATGCAGAAACCGAGATGGTGGAGCTGGTGGGGGTTGCCACCGGCATGCGACCGGGGAATGGCCGCGAGCGTAGCTTGGTCTGCAGGGGGCTCTTCTCTGTGCTGCCTCCGCCGCCACCACCACTGCTGCTGCCTCCTCCGCTGCCGCTGCTTCCCCCAAAAGCCTGCCCGTCCAAATAGGTGATGTAGGTGTCCAAGAGTTCGGTGCCTTCCCCAGACATGCTGGACAGAGTCGAAACGCTGCTGATGGTCTCCAGGTGGTGGTCGCTGCTGCTGCGGCTGTCCACCTCCTCGATCCCCGAGTCCGTCACAGCTTCGGGGGCCTCAGCAGGAGGGATGGCGATGGAGGACACGACGGAAGAGAAGTTGACATGAGGGGCTTCCTTGGCTTCCGCTGTGCCGGCTTGGGTCAGGGTGGCCACCTCGCTGTCGTAGGATGTCAAGCTGGATGCCGTGGAGTCTAAGGCGGCTGGAGCAGGGGGTGCGGCCGGAGGGGTCATTGCAGCAGGGACTTCATTGGCGGCTTTGGGGGGTGACTCGGGCTTGTCAAAGCTGTTGGAGAACTCGAGGGGCGGCGGGAGCGGCTCGGTGAACACAAATTCGTCATCCACATCGATGGACGGGGCGGGAGGGGGCAGCACCAGCAAAGGGAGCCCGTTTTCCTCGGCCACGCGCTCCGCGGGGGCAGTGGCCACCTCAGCTTTCCCACCCTCCTGCCCCCCTTCCTCCTCCTCTGTTGGGCGGCAGTTCTCCATGAAACGCACATGCAGCTCCAGCTTCTCCCCTTCCTCAGGCCGCTTCTCCCATGGCGCGCCTTTGGCCGAGGATGGAGGGTGCTGCTGCTGCTCAGGAGAGGGATGCCGGGGGCTCTCGGGCTCTTTCCGTGGTGATGCCGGGCGCTGGTGGTGGTGGTGGTGGTGATGGTGCTGCTGCTGCTCCGGCGTCCCCCAGAGCCGCAGGATGGAGCTTCCAGGAGACTCTGGCGTTTTGGGAGCCTCTCCGAACCGGGGTGAGGACGGGCGCGAATGCCTGTCATCTCGGCTCTCTTGCTGGGACTGGGACTCCTTCAAGGCCCGCTCACGAGCCACCAGGGCCAGTCCCAAGGGGGATCCAGGGTCTAAAATCTTGCCCGTCAGCGGGTGAATGAGAGGCGTTGAGTGGGCTTGTAACTGCGGCAGGAAACTGGAGCACACAGAAGTGAAGGCGCTGGTGGTGCTGGCTCCGTACGTCTTCGCGGCTCGAGCCGGGAGGTAACCAGAGCTGCTCCCGCTGCCACTGCTGCTGCCAAAGCAGGGAGCCATGTTGAGCTGGATGTACGGCTCGCTGGAGAACATGCCTTCGTCGATGGATTTGGAGTGGCGGAGACGGGGCATGGGCGTCTGTTGAGAGTCGTCGTCCGGCTGCTCGGTGGAGAGGAAGAGGGCAGACTTGCGGCGAGCCTCACTGTACCACTCGCGGTCCCGCCGGGCAGCCCCGACCAGGGCCGCCCCAAACTGGCTGGTGAAATCCATGCTGTTGTGGAGCTGGAGTGAGGGGACAGGCACTGCTGTCTCTGGCTGGCTCTCCGCCTCCATGCTGCTCCCCTGGCTGCTGCGCCCGCTGCTGCTGGTCGAGGGGGCTTTGATTATGATGGTAGGGATAGGGATGGAGCTCTTTTCCGGTGGGGCGGGCATCTGGGGCTGCAGAGGCGACGGCTGCGCCTGGGAGGCAGAGGCTCCCTGCTGCTGGCGCTGCTCGTCTTCCACTTTGGTCTGCTTGACAAGTGGCCCCTTCCGCCGCATGGGCTTGGTGGGGACGTACATGGCGGTGTTGGTGGCCCGTGGTGGCAGGTTGTAGTAGCGCAGGTCGGGGGTGTGGCCCCGCCAGCCGCGGGCGGTCGACCCCTCGGCCCCCGCCTCAGACTCCTGGCGGTAGAGGGACATCTTGTCGCGGGAGCGCGGCTCATAGGATGGTTCCTGGTGCAGGGAAGCTGAGTAGAGCTTGGCCTCGCTGCTGGGGTTGAAGGTGGAACGGGCCAAGGGTGTGGCACGCCCGGATGCTGAGGGCGTGGTGCTGCTGTATGGGGGGTCTGGAGGGGAGGTGGTTGGAGGCGGGGGGATGTCGTCGGAACCGGGGACTGAAAGGCTGCGGCTGAACTTCATGGCAGGGGGAGTGAGGTAGGGCTTGTCATCCTCAGCAGCACCTGGGGAGAGAAGGAATGCTATCATCACCAAACGGTTCTCCCATAACTCCATTGTCTAACCTGCAGCCCTACAGCCCCCATCATCCTCGACTCATTAGTCCTGTCTGCTAGGACTGATAGGAGTTGGAGTCGGGCAACACCACATGGAGCTGCAGGCTTCCCCACCCTGCTCTAAGCAAAGAGAACTCCCTCTTTCTTCCCGGCCCTTCCCGTTCATATCTGCTGTCATGGACTGCTTGGACCATGAATGCTGGGAGGCACTAGTTGGCGAACCCCCAAGGGAAGAAAGCTCAGAGTCCGAGTTGTGGTGGTGGTGGTGGTGAGATATCAGAAGCTGAAGGAGTAACATGGTTCAGTGAGCTGGGAGAGTCTGTGGCAGAGAGAAGTCCAGAATCGGAGGCAGAAGCTGAAGCAGGTGAGTGAGAGGAGGGAAGTCAGGAGGAAGAGATGAGTCAGGTTGGTGAAGAGTCACAGGTGTCTCCTCCTGCTGTGACAAGCTCCCCTCCCAACTCCCAGAACCAGGAGAGGTATGAAATGGGAGGAGCAAAGACAGGCTGCATGCAGGAACAGTCTTCAATTGCTTGCAAGAAACCCTGGAGAGGTAGAGACAGAAATGGCAATGGGGAGGCGGGGACTTTTAGTTTTGACAACTGCTGGACCTGTGGCCTCTACTCGATCTCCAGACCAGGACCTGGCTACAGCTGTACAAGTAGGGCAGAGACCAGGACCCTGGGCAGGTAGGCAGGCAGCATTGGAAACACTTGCTGCCCCAGCTAGGCATGCACCAGTTGCTGGGGCAGCTCTGTAAAGCCAGCTTGCCTGCCCTGAGGCCACCCCCAGTGGAGCCACCCCCAAAGTGTGTCGTCCCTTTGGAGGTGGAACGAAGGCCTGGGCCAGCCCCCTTATGCTAATATTATGGTTTTAATGGTGATGAGGTTTTAACTTGGGTGAGCGTTGTTTATGTGAGGGTGGGTGAGGTTGTCTTAAATCATTTTTAAGTGCTATATATTAATCTGTATATCTATTTCTGTGTTTTTGTTTTAGAAGGCCGATTAATATTCTATAGCCTTTTAAATGTGTTGGGGGGCGGGGAGGGCATTGTTTTGTTTTAACTATTTACTGGTGTTTCTCCCTGGTATTTTTATCCTGTGAATTGCCCTGAGATCTTGTGATGAAGGACGGTATATAAATCTAATATAATTTACTTTAAGGCAGAGGTGGGGGGACCTCAGGCCTGGGAGCCTCATGTGACCCTCCAAGGCTCCCTACCGGTATCTGGCTCTTGCGATTCTACACACACACACACACACACACACACACACACACACACACACTGCCAACTACACCCCTGCTTTGCACATACATTGATGAGAGTTTTTGCCATTATCATTGAACTATGGTATTGCCTTTTGCGTTCCAGAATGGAGGGCAGGGAGGGGCGGCTGAGTGTGTGTAGGAATGAACCTGCTGTAAAATGTGTTGCTTCTCCCAACTCTGACCTCTGGCCCCGACATGTGGCCCCTGGAAGCTTGCCCAGAAGAAAATGTGGCCCAAGGGCTCAAAAAGTTCCCCTGTCCCTGTTTTAAGTGATGGGTTCCAATAGATGCTAACACATACAGCCCCCCCCCCCATAACACCTTGCAATAACCTAATCTCATAGTAGGGCTGGGCGATACCTGGTTTTCAACATCGTGATATTATCACCAGCTAAACGTCGCAATATTCATCACGATGTCTGAAATACGGATGGAGCTATGTAGAGACATCGGCTGGCTTCACGGTTTTTCCTGCATCGTGATTTTTGCCAGCGTCTGCTCTTGTGATTTGCTGCCCCCTGTAGGAGGCAGGGGACAGCTGAGCCAGCAGAGTTAACAGGGGCTGCAGGAGTCGAGAGAAGCACTGGCTGGCTTCATGTTTCCCCCCATGTTGTGACTTTGGAATAGCACACACACACACATACACATCATGATTCACAATATATTGCCAGGTCAAAAATTATGAAACCGATATCACCATATGGACTTCAAACCGGTTTTGGATGATACAATATTGATATACTGCCCATTGATATACTGGGCAGTATGTGGTTAAACCACTGAGCCTAGGGCTTGCTGATCAGAAGGTCGGCGGTTCGAATCCCTGTGACGGGGTGAGCTCCCGTTGCTCGGTCCCAGCTCCTGCCAACCTATCAGTTCGAAAGCACGTCAAAATGCAAGTAGATAAATAGGGACCGCTACAGCGGGAAGGAAAACGGCGTTTCCATGTGCTGCTCTGGTTTGCCAGAAGCGGCTTTGTCATGCTGGCCACATGACCTGGAAGCTGTACGCTGGCTCCCTCGGCCAATAATGCGAGATGAGTGCGCAACCCCAGAGTCGGTCACGACTGGACCTAATGGTCAGGGGTCCCTTTACCTTTACCTATAACTCATGGAAACCTTTATTCCCGGTAGTGGGATTTTTTTCGCCGTGAATGATCAGTGCTGCAGACAACTGGACTAGTATGTGGTAAATGTACAATTCCATGGATGAACATGATCATGGGGAGGGGTGCCTGGCTGCCTCTGTCTCCCCACAGCCCCAATTCTCCTTCAGTTCCAATTGCAGAGCCTACTGCACACCCTCCCGACCCCCGCCTCACCAATAGACTTCTGGCGGAGCATCATGCCTGGGGGGTGACTGGCTGGCAGGTAGGATGGGCGCTCGTAACTGGCCTGACTCAGACGGTGCTGTTCAAAACTGGGCTGAAAGAAAGAAAGAAAAAGATGAAGCCAGAGAACTGGCAAGTGAGGCTGTAAGAACAGATGAAAGGACTCAGAGAGACTGGTGTAGTCAGGATTTTTTTTGGGGGGGGGCAGGCTTTATGTTGGGGGGGGCAGAACGGAGGTATCTGCGATGCAATTGGCCATTTAGTTAAGTATTTTTGTTTACAGTACAGTACTTGCTTGATTGGGGGGGGGCTGCCCCCCCTGCCTACGCCCATGGTGGGTGGATGTAGCAGCAATAATGAACTATCATTCTATTTATTTTTTATTTATTAAAAAAACTAATATATTTTATTAGTTTTCAAGAGAAAGAATATAGGTACAAACAGAAACATTACCAACATTATCAAAACTATTGGTTTCCCCTCTCCCAGAGAAGATAAGATAAACTATCACTCTAATCGTGAACTCAAGTATTTAGTACCGGATACTAAGGTTTGCAGAAGTAAAGCAAAACAAAACACACACCCCAAACTTAGATGGGGCAAAAATGATCCCCCCAAACGGATTAGTGAGGATGCTTAATAGCCACAGAATATTAGAGTATCAAGTAGATAGCATTTAACAACAGACACTTGAAGAGGAAAACTCGGAGGGAAAATACTGGCAATTGCATTTAAAAGAATACTTTTTTTAGCCAGCGTTTCACTCTCTGCATAGGGAAACTTTGATCAAAACAACAACAGAGCTTGCTAGATGTCTGCTCCACTGGTGAGCTGTGCTCCATCCTACCTCAGCAGAGAAATAGTTCTTGGCAGCACCCCGAGATTTCCCCAAGGAAGGAAGCCCTCCGCTGCCACATCCATCCCCCACGTTGATTGTCTGTTGAGCTGCTGCCAGGATCTCGTCCAATTTGTCTGAAATGAGGCAGAATCACAGAAAGAGGCAAGATTACAACCATCCCCACGTAGAGCACGCCTATGTGCCTTTGCCCATCAGGCTCAGGGGGCGCTCCTCTCGACTGGTCTGCTCCTAGACAGAAAATGGAACCCAAGAATCGGAGGTTCCTCCTCTCCCAAGCTCAGGCCTCAAGATTTCGCTAAGGGTGACCTGATTTCAGTCTCATGTAGTCTATTCTTATTTTTAAAATTAAGAACCCTACAGTCCACTGGTGTGCTTAAAATTTACAGGGACAAATTGCATCCTGGGATCCATATAATAATAATAATAATAATAATAATAATAATAATAATAATAAAATTTTTTATTTATACCCCGCCCTCCCCAGTCAAAAACCGGGCTCAGGGCGGCTCACACCAACAAAACCACAATAAAACATAAAAACAATTAATTAAAATACAGATTAAAATACAGTATTAAAATTTAAAATGCAGCCTCATTTCAAGTAGTCCATAAATCCAGGCCATGAGGGAGGAAAACACTGGGGTCAAGCTAAGTCCAACCCAAAGGCCAGGCGGAACAGCTCTGTCTTGCAGGCCCTGCGGAAAGATGACAAATCCCGCAGGGCCCTGGTCTCCTGTGAAAGAGCGTTCCACCAAGTCGGGGCCAATACTGAAAAGGCCCTGGCTCTAGTAGAGGCCAATCTAGCCACCTTATGGCTCGGGATCTCCAAAGTATTGTTGTTTGTGGACCTTAAGGTCCTCCGCGGGGCATACCAGGAGAGGCGGTCCCGTAGGTACGAGGGTTCCAAGCCGCATACTGAATCTACGCTGAGCTGTCCGAATCTGCATTCTTGCCTAAGAAAGTGCGTTGCAGGACCAGACCAAGATCAGACGAACTTTGGAGAATGCCTTATGCTGGGATGTTTCAGCTTTAGACTACAACTCTCATAATTCCTGACCACTGGCCTTCTTGGCTGCAGCTGATGGTTGTAGGGGTTGAGCCTTGAGGGTCCAAGATCATCTGAAGGGCATCAAGGTTAGCGGGGGAGACTCTCCTAGCCCTGCTGCCTGAGTTAAGCTTCTAACTAGAGATGCTGGGGTTTTTTTTTCTAACTGGATCTTGTGCATGCAAGCTCCACCTGACCTCTTTGCATTTCCCACTAGCCCACCTTCTGCCCATGCCCACACAAGACTACACTTCCTCACCACCAGCCCTCTCGGAAAGCCGGGAACTTTTATGCTTGGGAGTCAGTACCCTTTGACTTATGGTGCTGGAGGAGACTCTTGAGAGTCCCATGGACTGCAAGAAGATCAAACCTATCCATTCTTAAGGAAATCAGCCCTGAGTGCTCCCTGGAAGGACAGATCGTGAAGCTGAGGCTCCAATACTTTGGCCACCTCATGAGAAGAGAAGAATCATTGGAAAAGACCTTGATGTTGGGAAAGATTGAGGGCACTAGGAGAAGGGGACGACAGAGGACAAGATGGTTGGACAGTGTTCTCGAAGCTACGAACATGAGTTTGACCAAACTGCGGGAGGCAGTGCAAGGCAGGAGTGCCTGGCGTGCTATGGTCCATGGGGTGACAAAGAGTCGGACACGACTAAACGACTAAACAACAACACCCTTGGCTCAAACCCCGAGCCTTAAAGATGACACTGTCAGTGCTGCTGCAAGCCCACCCTGCTACCAGACACTGACCCCCCTTCAACAAGTAAAACCACATCAAACAACCTGATTGGTATTTGGGGTTTTGTGTGTGTACCTCCCAGCCATTTGGCAAAGAAGGCAAGACTGGTTCTCCTCACAGCCCATTCATTGTGAGCTGTACACCAGCTTCCATCAGCTAGACTGGTGACTGGGAGTGGCCGCCGAGACCATATAACACCGGTCCTGAAAGACCTACATTGGCTCCCAGTACGTTTCTGAGCACAACTCAAAGTTGGTGCTGACCTTTAAAGTCCTAAAGGGCCTCGGCCCAGTATACCTGAAGGAGCGTCTCCACTCTCATCGTTCTGCCTGGACACAGAGGTCCAGCTCCAAGGGCCTTCTGGCGGTTCCCTCACTGCAAGAAGTGAGGTTACAGGGAACCAGGCAGAGGGCCTTCTCGGTAGTGGCGCCCACCCTGTGGAACACCCTCCCATCAGATGTCAACAACAAACAACTACCAGACTTTTAGAAGACAGCCTTGATTAGGGAAGTTTTTAATGTTTGATGTTTTATTGTGTTGTTAATATTCTGTTGGGAGCTGCCCAGAGTGGCTGGGGAAACCCAGCCAGATGCGCAGGGTATAAATAAATAAATAAATAAATA